>NC_086449.1:823618167-823971487 GCF_028390025.1 Pseudophryne corroboree | reverse complement strand
ATAGATAGATAGACACAGACAGACAGACAGACAGATAGATAGATAGATAGATAGATAGATAGATAGATAGATAGATAGGAGACAATGTCCTGTCTGTGACAATGACCAGAAAAAAATCTATCCTGCACCGCTGAGCTCCAGTTATGGCAAAACAGTCTGCATGTAGGTTAGCTGTTGTCTGTGCCGCATTCTGTTTCGCCAGTGGTTAAAACGTGGTGGAAGCTGCCATGTACTGTAAATGTGCTTTACTTCTGCCCTGCTGTTGCTTATCTGCAGTTCGGTGTGAGTGGATTCGGGGATTGCACACTGGTAGCCTCTCTGACCAGTTGTTGCTTATCTGCAGTTTGGTGTGAGTGGATTCCGGGATTGCACACTGGTAGCCTCTCTGACCAGATGTTGCTTATCTGCAGTTCGGTGTGAGTGGATTCGGGGATTGCACACTGGTAGCCTCTCTGACCAGTTGTTGCTTATCTGCAGTTTGGTGTGAGTGGATTCCGGGATTGCACACTGGTAGCCTCTCTGACCAGATGTTGCTTATCTGCAGTTCGGTGTGAGTGGATTCTGGGATTGCACACTGGTAGCCTCTCTGACCAGCTGTTGCTTATCTGCAGTTCGGTGTGAGTGGATTCTGGGATTGCACACTGGTAGCCTCTCTGACCAGCTGTTGCTTATCTGCAGTTCGGTGTGAGTGGATTCTGGGATTGCACACTGGTAGCCTCTCTGACCAGCTGTTGCTTATCTGCAGTTCGGTGTGAGTGGATTCTGGGATTGCACACTGGTAGCCTCTCTGACCAGCTGTTGCTTATCTGCAGTTCGGTGTGAGTGGATTCTGGGATTGCATACTGGAAGCCTCTTGCCGTGTGGATTTAATTCTTCTACACTGCAATGAGCAGTATTTGCAGGGCATTTCTGCCATGGTACACTGTACACACACACACACACACACACACACACACACACACACACGTTTTAATTTGTTCATGCAATATCCCAGAGTGAAGGTGCTTCTGAGCGCTGCCCACACACAGGAGGCTGGGCGCGCTGGCGCTGTGCCTTGAACGTTAGTTGGAAAGCAGAATGAATCATGGGTGTGAATGGTTCCTATTATACTGTAGCACAGTGCACATGGATTCGCAGACATGTAAATTTACCGCAGGTTACCTGGAGATAGGGTGCCACCTTTTGCTGAAGCCAACACTGCGGAGAGATGGTTAGACAGGCACTGTGATCTGGCATAGATCAGCAGCAGGCCACCCAAATTCTCCGCCCCTCCTGTAATAACACTCCCGCCTTTACCTCACACGTCCGTGGCAGGGAATGAGCCCCCCCACAGTAGGATTAAGGCACATATTTTTGTTCTGAGACTGGGACCCCGGCATGCCCTCATGGTCGTTCCACAGCTACGCCCTTGTGTACACAACAAGGGAAGTGGAATAGTGCAGCTCGGGATCGGAATGAAATACCTCCAATCAAAATCCCGACGGTCGAAATCCCGACAGCAATTGCCCGATTGTCAAAATCCCGACATGGGCAAAATACCGACATTTAAAATACCGACACGGTCAAAATACCGACATGTTTAATACCGACAGGTCAAAAAACCAACATGCGTTTTTTATTGTTTTTTTGTGTGTATGTCAACATAGGTCACATGGGCACCATATAGGTGTAGCGCTGCGCTCGCCATGCTTCGGGCACGGTGCCTTGCAGCGCTCGGCACACTATTATATTCCCCCTCCAGGTCCACTTGGATGGTAAAGTATGAACAAGTCAGTTTCAATGAAAAAATCATGAAAAACTCACCTGTCGGCATTTTACATGTCAGTAGTTTGACCTTGTCTGTATTTTGACCTTGTCGGGACTTTGACCGTCGGTCAATTGCTGTCGGGATTTCGATCGTCGGGATTTTGATTGGAGGTAAATTGACTGCATCCCTGCAGCACTTCACACAGACTGAGAATTATACCCAGCATGCAGACGTAGTGGTACTGTGGTGCTGGCCATACAATTTACTGTCTTCCACACCTGCTCAGAGCTGCCCCCAACACAGAGAACAAAGCAAAGGCCCTTGGTCACGTCCAGCAAAGTCGGACGGTGTGAGATGAAACATCTAGGACCATTCTTGCTGGCCACAGTCAGAAGATCAGCGTGTGGAGGTAACTGAGCTGCAGGCTGCATGACACTGGCATGTCTTCCGGTGAGTCAGCCATGACACAGTGTCTGGGTAGCTGGGTGTGGGAGGGAGTCTGCCTGTGGCACTCTGACAGTGAATCTCGCCGTTACTGCACCTACCCCTGGGACATGTCACATCGGGACAGAAGTGACCGGTCTGGTCTGAAACACCCTTCCGACCCTGAATTTCACACGCCCGACAGTGTGTGGTCACATGGACACGGGAGTCACTTGTTCTGTACACGTCATTTACCGGCACACCTGCCAAGGCGAAGCTCTACCTCAGCTCTGTGCCATGAGAATGAAGAAGTGACCAAACTGAGTATTCAGTAACACAAATAATATATATATATATATATATATATATATATATATATATATATATACACACACACACACACACACACACACACACACACGTAACAAAGTAATATTAGGGTGTACAATGGGGGTCATTCCAAGTTGATCACTCGCTAGCTGTTTTTAGCAGCCGTGCAAACACATAGTCGCCGCCCACGGGGGAGTGTATTTTCGCTTTGCAAGTGTGCGATCGCCTGTGCAGCCGAGCTCTGCAAAAACATTTTGTGCAGTTTCTGAGTAGCTCTGACCTTACTCAGCCGCTGCGATCACTTCAGTCTTTTTGGTCCCGGAACTGACGTCAGACACCCGCCCTTCAAACGCTTGGACACGCCTGCGTTTTTCCAAACACTCCCAGAAAACAGTCAGTTGCCACCCACAAACGCCCTCTTCCTGTCAATCACCTTGTGATCGGCTGTGCGAATGGATTCTTCGTTAAGTCCATCGCTCAGCAACGATCTGCTTGTACCCGTGCGACGCGCCTGCGCATTGCGGTGCATACGCATGCGCAGTAGTAATCTGATCGCAGCGCAGCAAATAAAAACAATATCTCTTGGGGGCTTAGAGCTTGTGAAGCAATTGGGCAACTCCACCCCTCCCCCCCCCCCCTTCTTCCACTAACAGACCCCTGAATTTTCCGCTGCAGCAGGAATACACAACCAAAGGTTTTGACACTTGGGTCAAAATCCTTGCAGTCCCCTAAATTGGGCCCGGTTTGTAGGTATATATATGACCCATATGTAAACAGACCCATAACGACGGTGCACCAAACAGAACATGACGCTAAATACCAAAGGCTAAAAACCAGATCTATATTGGTCTCTCTGCCACAGAACATATACTGTCCACGCAGACAGAAACAAAATGTGCGGCACTGCGAATGATTGCGTCAAAGTTACGCAGACACTGTTTTGTGGCGGTCACTTCTGCACCCCATATTTCATTGCTGCGAATGTACCGGCAGAGACAGTGCGCATACTCGGCTGTGGTGTGCGAACCTCATGGCGATTTATGTTATAGCACTGGACAACTGACGCATTTGTGCTGTATAACCGCAGCTAGTAACCACTTGCACTCTGGGGAAGAGAACCCCGTTTCTTGAAACGCGTTAGCAAAGCTCCTGGGATTCTAAGAAGGGAGGACTATATTCCCCTGAGCGAGTGAAGTAATCTGTAAATAGCACCAATTTATTTTTAGCCCAATATGGGTATAGTCCCACGAAATGCGGAGCTATCAGCTGGGTTTGTACTGAAACAGGTAGAACTGCCTCAGACGTACCAGGGCACCCGTAGTTGCCCCAGGGAATATTTTGAGCAACATACCTACAAGCAATCCTAAAACCCCCTCAGTCACCGTGACCAGCCTGACCACCCAGTCCTTCATTCTACAATGGCGTGAACAGGACTCTGGAAGGAGCGTGGGTCGGGACTCCAAAAATAAAGATCTGACCCCTCAAATCTGTGCGTGTTGTGGGTGTACGTTTTGTATGTATGTTTTTATTATATGTAAGGTGACCGTTGGTTTTCTGGCCATGGGCAACTACCATTGTCAATTGATGGCGACAGGTTCGTAGGACGACCTTAGTGGGTACATTTATTGCGTTACAACAGAGGCCTACAAATCCTGTCTGACATTGGGCCCAAAAGGACGGCTGAGGGGGAGGCTACACCCAGAGGTGGTGGGGCTGGTAGACACAGGTTTCACGGTGAGCTCCTTTACATGCATTTGTTGCTAAAATATTTGTTCTATACATTATGTGGATTGAAGGATTTTTCCCACTGAAATGTGCGTCATCTTAGAAGTGCAAACACCCCCCCCCCCCCCCCCAAACTTTGACCCTTTTGGGACGGATTAAGGCTGGTGGGAGCCCAGGGCAACGGAGGTTGTGTGGGTACTTCCCCCCCACACACACACACACACACACACACACCTAACGTCACTCATGGAGAGCAACAGCACTGAGACAGCGCGCCTCAACAACCGGCATCTCACAGTCACTGTGTCGACCATATGTGTCTACCATTTACACATCGACCTTTTGACCTCTGTCCACCCTTTGACCTTGCTGACCCTTTGACCATGCCGACCTTTTGACCCTATCGACCTAAGGCATGTCTACCATTAGCGGGCAATCTATTGACTGTAGACCTCTTTAATGTAGATCTATAGACCGGATCTCGGTGATAACTCTCACTATACTACATGGATTTACATAGAGCCGCACATGTTTCTGGAAGGATGGTCTGGGAAGTGCGCCTAGCCTGCTGGGGAGGGATCTTTCCCATAGACAGAATGAGGTAACGGCTTCTACAGATGGCTTTGGCTAACAGCTGCTAGCTTAGGTTTTTTGAGCTCGCTTATACCCCTTTCAGACCGCCAGCTAAGAACTCAGGTTATTGGCACACGAGCGCGCATAACCCGTGTTCATGTGCGGTCTGAAAGGTGCCAGGGTTGAAATACCGGGTCTAGCTACCCGGTATTCCAACCTGGGTAGCGAGCAGGGTTGAACACGTGTTCAACCCGGCTCGCTGTGCGGTGTGAACGGGAGCCGGGTTGATGCGACCCGTTTCCCGTTCACTGTGTGCGGACGGGCGGCGCTTGGAGATCATGCGTCACCGCTGACGTCACCAAAAAGGCAATATGCCGAGTTGCTTACAGCGGAGGCGGCGGGGCGCCTGGGGTGGGTCGCACACTGGAAGCTCCCGTGTCAGGCTCCCGGGTGTAACCCGCCTCAGGCGGTCTGAAAAGGGGATCAGTAAATTGTTTATTACATTTTACAATATAGCATCAGCATATTCCGTTCCACTTTGCAACTTGTTTTTGCAGTCCCATTAGAAAGGCATGTGGGCTGATTATTCAAACTAAAAATTAGGGACCGCTGACGATATCTCTGCAGCAGTACCAGACCCTCCAACATGACCCGCCCCACTAGGTACAAAATGTTCTGTTTCTGGACTTCCCTCTGAATTTATGATTTCCATCACCTGTGTTGAACTAGTTAAATGATAAGAAAGCTGTTTCTTCACAGGTGATGGCAATAATAAATTAAGAGGGAAGTTCCAGAAACAGAGCATTTTGTACCTAGTGGGGCGGGTCATGTTGGAGGGTATGCAGTACACCCGTGTTAAATACCCCCCAATACTATAAAACGAGACAAACGGCCATTTTCAAAGGACTGACCTAAATAGTTACATTAATACATACTTAGCAGCGGAGCTAAATGTTTGACAATATCGCCCCCTAGTGGTAAGTTATGAAAGATCATTCTGTTAGATATTGTTAGACATAAAGGGGGGTATTCAATTGTTTGAAAAGTCAGTTGGGTGTCTGTTTTTTTCCTATCTAATAGACAGGGAAAAAAACAGACACCCAACCGACTTTTCTAACAAGTGAATACCACCCATAGAGACATAATTTAACATTTATTATGTTTATCTTCAGCAAAATAATTTTCTGCCAGAAACTCACATGGCATTATCATAAGCAGAGCAATGAAAATAATATTTAAAAAACAAAAACAAAATACACTTACCGAATTATATGACTTGTGATTTATAGTGTGGGTCTATTTAAAATGTAAGGGTTGTTGTCACAGGAGAATAATATAACCAGCGAGGGGTTATATACCTATATTACATATATTATAAGTAACACTATGTTTTTTATGTATTAAAGACTTTTTTCTAAGGCTTTTATTTAAGTTGATTTGCCAAGAGTATAAAGCAGCGGTAGGCAGCCCATGCTGGGAAGTGTAGTTCTACAATGGCTGGGGAGCCTGGCACAGTAAGAGTATTGTACATGTTATTTATGGCGGATGCTTTGTGTCCAGTTATTAACCGTGCGGTTTCTGATCCAGGCGGTTGGTAGCGTTAGAGGAAGAGGGAGAGACTCGCCAATCAACATGAACCATTACGCCACCAAGAAGACCCTGGCAGAGAGCATGCTGGACGTGGCGCTGTTTATGGCCAATGCAACGCAGCTGAAAGCGGTGCTGGAGCAGGGCCCGGGCTTCACGTACTACGTCACCCTTATCACCCTCATCAGCCTGTCTCTGGCCCTGCAAGTCGTCATTGGGATCCTGCTGATCATTATTGGTGAGGGCTGCCCGTTACATCTGTCCATCCCCAGTGATGGCTTGTCAGACAATATACCTTGAAGCTGGAATATATTTGTAACTTGGATTATTATAAGACAGGTAGGGGGTGGCGGATAGCACTTTGTGCCCGGTTCCTCATCGAGTGCACTGGACCTGAACATATGGGGAGGAACCATTAAGTGATGTGTGCTATGATAACCTACCGGGCTTGTTATAAACACGTCCTGATGAGCTTCTGTAATATAACACTGCACCTGGATAATTGTTTCTTTTTACTTTTGTAATATACTTACACCTGCCTGCAAGGCGTGCTGTCCGGTAAGCCATCGCTTTTATTATCTAGTGCACAGGTTCTCAAACTCTGTCCTCAGGACCCCAAACAGCGCATGTTTTCCAGATCTCCTCACAGAATCACAAGTGAAATAATTAGCTCCACCTGTGGGTCTTTTAAAATGTGTCAGTGAGTAATGAATACACCTGTGCACCTGCTGGGTGACCTGGGAAATGTGTCAGTGAGTAATGAGTACACCTGTGCACCTGCTGGGAGACCTGGGGAATGTGTGAGTAATGAGTACACCTGTGCACCTGCTGGGTGACCTGGAAAATGTGTCAGTGAGTAATGAGTACACCTGTGCACCTGCTGGGTGACCTGGAAAATGTGTCAGTGAGTAATGAGTACACCTGTGCACCTGCTATGTGATCTGGAAAATGTGTCAGTGAGTAATGAGTACACCTGTGCACCTGCTGGGAGACCTGGGAAATGTGTCAGTGAGTAATGAGTACACCTGTGCACCTGCTGGGAGACCTGGGAAATGTGTCAGTGAGTAATGAGTACACCTGTGCACCTGCTGGGTGACCTGGGGAATGTGTCAGTGAGTAATGAGTACACCTGTGCCCCTGCTGGGTGACCTGGGAACTGTGTCAGTGAGTGATGAGTACACCTGTGCACCTGCTATGTGATCTGGAAAATGTGTCAGTGAGTAATGAGTACACCTGTGCCCCTGCTGGGTGACCTGGGAAATGTGTCAGTGAGTAATGAGTACACATCTGCACTTGCTGGGAGACCTGGGAAATGTGTCAGTGAGTAATGAGTACACCTGTGCCCCTGCTGGGAGACCTGGGGAATGTATGAGTAATGAGTACACCTGTGCACCTGCTATGTGATCTAGAAAATGTGTCAGTGTGTAATGAGTACACCTGTGCACCTGCTGGGTGACCTGGGAATTGTCAGTGAATGAGTACACCGGTGCACCGTCTGGGTGACCTGGGAAATGTGTCAGTGAGTAATGAGTGCACCTGCTGGGAGACCTGGGAAATGTGTCAGTGAGTAATGAGTACACCTGTGCACCTGCTGGGTGACCTGGGAAATGTGTCAGTGAGTAATGAGTACACCTGTGCACCTGCTGGGTGACCTGGGAATGTGTCAGCGAGTAATGAGTACACCTGTGCACCTGCTGGGTGACCTGGGGAATGTGTCAGTAAGTATTGAGTACACCTGTGCACCTGCTGGGTGACCTGAGGAATGTGTCAGTGAGTAATGAGTACACCTGTGCACCTGCTGGGAGACCTGGGGAATGTGTCAGCGAGTAATGAGTACACATGTGCACCTGCTGGGAGACCTGGGGAATGTGTCAGTGAGTAATGAGTACACCTGTGCATCTGCTGGGAGACCTGGGGAATGTGTCAGCGAGTAAAGAGTACACATGTGCACCTGCTACGAGACCTGGGGAATGTGTCAGTGAGTAATGAGTGCACCTGTGCACCTGCTAGGAGACCTGGGGAATATGTCAGTGAGTAATGAGTACACCTGCTGGGTGACCTGGGGAATGTGTCAGTGAGTAATGAGTACACCTGCTGGGTGACATGGGAACTGTGTAAGTGAGTAATGAGTACACCTGTGCACCTTCTGGGAGACCTGGGGAATGTGTCAGCGAGTAATGAGTACACATGTGCACCTGCTACGAGACCTGGGGAATGTGTCAGTGAGTAATGAGTGCACCTGTGCACCTGCTAGGAGACCTGGGGAATATGTCAGTGAGTAATGAGTACACCTGCTGGGTGACCTGGGGAATATGTCAGTGAGTAATGAGTACACCTGCTGGGTGACATGGGAACTGTGTAAGTGAGTAATGAGTACACCTGTGCACCTTCTGGGAGACCTGGGGAATGTGTAAGTGAGTAATGAGTACACCTATGTGATCTGGAAAATGTGAGCTGTTTGGGGTCCTTAGAATCAAGTCTGGTCTAATATTTAAAAGCACAAAATCTTTATCGTACAGGATTTCACAATGTTCAATTTTTATTTGTACGATAAAGCCATTTGACATTTAATTCTGGCAATATGATTTAAAAGTGGGAATTTGCCTTGTAGAGAACTGCATACCTGAAATATTCTATAGTAGCTTTCCCTTAGGAAACCTGCTATCACTTTATCAATAAGTTACTGCCATTGAAATATTTTAGGCTAGGGCAACACATAGCGGTGTAGCGGGACCCACTTGGCAGGAAGTAGCCTGCACATGGGTTCCATGCGACCGCCCACACATATGCGGTGGCGCCGCACCCACTGGACCCAACCGAGCCGGATGACAGGACAACCGGATTTCAAGGAGAACACATACATTTGAATGTATGTGTTCACACAGTGTGGCTGTGTCATTACATCCGGCCCCATACGATGGTTGGAAATATTGACAAGCCTGCACCAACATGTTGCACCACAAGATGGCGATGTATCCTCTATAACAGCGGTTCTTAACGTACCACCAACAGGTCATGTTTTGCGGATTTCTTTAGTCATGCCCAGGTAAGGTAATCTATTTAGCCAGGTCAGTAATTATCCCACCTGCTTCCCCAAACATAGATCCACAAAACGTGACCTGTAAATGGTGCTTGAGGATTGTGGTTGAGAAGCCCAGCTCTATAATACATGTTCCCATCTGCAGAGCTGACATTCAAGTCAAGGAAATAATAGGATTTTAATACCTACCGGTAAATCCTTTTCTCTTAGTCCATAGAGGATGCTGGGGACTCCAAAAGGACCATGGGGTATAGACGGGATCCGCAGGAGCTTGGGCACACTAAAAAGACTTTGACTGGGTGTGAACTGGCTCCTCCCTCTATGCCCCTCCCCCAGACCTCAGTTATAGGAACTGTGCCCAGGAGAGACGGACATTATGAGGAAAGGATTTTTGTTAAACTAAGGGCGAGAAACCTACCAGCCCACACCACAAACATACCGTACAACCGGAGTAGCAGGAAACCAGATAACAGTATGAACTAACAACAGCAACAAGCTGAATATAACCGATACACAAACCACGTGTAACCACAAGTAACCAGTATCAATACAACTGCAAGGAACAGTCCGCACTGGGATGGGCACCCAGCATCCTCTACGGACTAAGAGAAAAGGATTTACCGGTAGGTATTAAAATCCTATTTTCTCTTACGTCCTAGAGGATGCTGGGGACTCCAAAAGGACCATAGGGTTTATACCAAAGCTCCAGAGCGGGCGGGAGAGTGCGGACGACTCTGCAGCACCGATTGACCAAACATGAGGTCCTCATCAGCCAGGGTATCAAACTTGTAGAACTTAGCAAAAGTGTTTGAACCCGACCATGTAGCTGCTCGGCAAAGTGGAATTGCCGAGACCCCTCGGGCAGCCGCCCAAGATTAGAATGGGCCTTTACTGACTTCGGCAACGGTAGCCCAGCCGAAGAATGAGCTTGCTGAATCGTATTACAAATCCAGCGTGCAATAGTCTGCTTAGAAGCAGGATTTCCAATCTTGTTGGAAGCATACAGGACAAACAGAGCCTCCGTCTTCCTAGTAAGAACCGTTCTGGCGACATAAATTTTCAAAGCTCTCACGACATCAAGAGATTTTGGGACCGCCACAGCATCCGTAGCCACAGGTACCACAATAGATTGATTTATGTGAAACGAAGAAACCACCTTCGGCAGAAATTGTAGACGAGTCCTCTATCCGAATGAAAAATCAAATGCGGGCTCTTGTGAGACAAGGCCGCCAACTCGGACACTCGTCTGGCAGACGCCAGAGCCAAAAGCATGACCACTTTCCAAGTGAGAAACTTTAACTCAACCTTACGCAAAGGTTCAAACCAGTGAGACATAAGAAACTGTAACACCACTTCACGATCCCACGGGTAGCACAAACGGAGGATGGATATGTAGCACTCCCTTCACGAAAGTCTGAACCTCAGGAAGGACGGCCAATTATTTTTGAAAGAAAATAGATAAAGCCAAAATCTGCACTTTAATGGAACCCAATTTCAGGCCCGCATCCACGCCTGCCTGCAAAAAATGGAGAAACCGACCCAAGTGAAAATCCTCTGCAGGAGCTGCTTTGGTTTCACACCACGACACATATTTTCTCCAAATACGATAATGTTTCGCCGTGACCTCCTTCCTAGCTTTAAGGAGAGTGGGAATGACCTCCCCGGGAATACCTTTCCGAGCTAGGATTTGGCGCTCAACTTCCACGCCGTCAAATGCAGCCGCGGTAAGTCCGGAAACACGCATGGCTCCTGCAGTAACAGGTCCTCTCTTAGAGGAAGCGGCCAGGGATCTTCTACTAGTAACTCCTGAAGATCCGGATATCAGGCCCTCCGTGGCCAATCTGGAACGACGAGTATTGCCTGAACCCTCGTTCGTCTTACGATCCTCCGCACCTTTGGAATGAGAGGGAGCGGAGGGAACACATACACTGACTGAAACACCCACGGAGTTACCAGGGCGTCCACTGCACTGGCTTGAGGGTCCCTTGACCTGGAACAATACCTCGGAAGCTTCTTGTTGAGGCGAGACGCCATCATGTCTATCAGAGGAATTCCCCAACGCCTTGTCACTTCTGCAAATACCTCTTGATGAAGAGCCCACTCTCCCGGATGGAGATCGTGTCTGCTGAGGAAGTCTGCTTCCCAGTTATCCACGCCTGGGAGGAAGACTGCTGACAGAGCGCACACGTGCTGTTCCGCCCAGCGAAGGATTCTTGTGGCCTCCGCCATTGCCGTCCTGCTCCTTGTTCCGCCTTGGCGGTTTACGTACGCCACCGCTGTTATGTTGTCCGACTGAATCAGGACAGGGAGACCCTGAAGAAGGTTCTTCGCTTGCAGCAGGCCGTTGTAAATGGCTCTTAACTCAAGAACATTTATGTGGAGACAAGATTCCTGGCTTGACCACTTTCCCTGGAAACGTCCTCCTTGCGTGACTGCGCCCCAGCCTCGGAGACTTGCATCTGTGGTCAGCAGGACCCAGTTCTGGATTCCGAATCGGCGACCCTCTAGAAGGTGAGAACCTTGCAGTCACCACAGGAGAGAAATCCTGGCCCTGGAAGATAGACTTATTTTCCGGTGCATGTACAGGTGAGACCCGGACCATTTTTTTTAGCAGATCCCACTGAAACACCCGGGCATGAAACCTGCCAAACGGAATGGCATCGTACGCCGCAACCATCTTCCCTAGCACCCGAGTGCATTGATGAATAGACACACTTGTCGGCCTCAAAAGCTCCCTGACCATGGTCTGGATTTCCAGAGCTTTGTCCTCCGGAGGAAACACTCTCTGTAGCTCCGTGTCTAGGATCATGCCCAGGAAAGGCAGCCGAGTGGACGGGATCAACTGAGACTTTGGCAAATTTAGAATCCAACCGTGATGTCGCAGAACCGACAGGGAGAGTCCCACATTTCTTAACAACTGTTCCTTGGACCTCGCCTTTATCAGGAGATCGTCCAAGTACGGGATAATTGTGACCCCTTGCTTGCGAAGGAGAACCATCATTTCCGCCATTACCTTGGTGAACACCCTCGGGGCCGTGGAAAGCCCAAACGGCAACGTCTGAAATTGGTAATGACAATCCTGCACCGCGAACCTCAGGAAAGCCTGATGAGGAGGGAATATTGGGATGTGTAAGTAAGCATCCTTTATGTCGACTGACACCATAAAATCCCCCCCTTCGAGGCTGGAGATCACAGCGCGAAGAGACTCCATCTTAAACTTGAAAATTTTCAAGTATGGATTGAGGGATTTCAGGTTCGGCTTCGGCACGACAAAGAGGCTCGAATAGAACCCTTCCCCCCGTTGGGACGGGGGAACCGGCACAACGACCCTCCGTTGACACAACTTTTGTATCGCAGCATTTACCACTTCCCTTTCGGGAAGAGAAACTGGCAAGGCCGACACGAAAAAGCGGCGGGGGGGCATCTCCTGAAACTCCAGTTTGTACCCTTGGGACACTATGTCTAAGACCCAAGGATCCAGGGCCGATTGAAACCAGACCTGACTGAAGAATCTGAGATGGCCTCCCACCGGTACGGACTCCCGCAGGGGAGCCCCAGCGTCATGCTGTAGATTTGGTAGAGGCGGGGGAGGACTTTTGGTCCTGGGAGCCTGACACGGCGGGCGACTTCTTTCCCCTTCCTCTACCCTTTGAAGCGAGGAAGGACGAGCCCTTTCCTCTTTTGTATTTATTAGGCCGAAAGGACTGCATCTGATGATGGGGTGCCTTTTTCTGTTGTGTGGGAACATAAGGAAGAAAAGATGACTTACCCGCAGTAGCGGTAGACACCAGGTCAGCAAGGCCGTCACCAAACAAGACACTACCTTTAAAAGGGAGAGCTTCCATATTTTTCCTGGAGTCGGCATCAGCATTCCATTGATGAATCCACAGCGCCCTCCTGGCCGAGACCGCCATGGCATTGTCTCTTGATCCCAAGAGGCCAACATCCCTCGTCGCATCCTTTAGGTAATCTGCAGCGTCTTTGATATAACCAAGAGTCAAAAGAATGTTATCCTTATCTAGGGTATCCATATCAGAAGCCAAATTATCAGCCCACTTAGCAATAGCACTACTCACCCATACTGACGCCACAGCAGGTCTGAGCAATGCACCAGTATTAACGAAAATGGACTTCAATGTCGTCTCCAGCTTGCGATCCGCCGGATCCTTGAGAGCAGCCGTGTCAAGAGACGGAAGTGCCACCTTCTTGGACAATCGGGATAGAGCCTTGTCCACATTGGTGGACGACTCCCATTTTTCCCTGTCGTCAGAGGGGAAAGGATACGCCATCAAAATTCTATTGGGAATCTGCCACCTTTTGTCAGGCGACTCCCAAGCCTTTTCACAAAGCGCGTTCATGTCATGAGAGGGGGGAAACTTCACCTCAGGCTTTTTCCCCTTAAATAAGTAAACCCTTGTGTCCGGAACAGCAGGTTCCTCAGAGATATGTAAAACATCTTTGATAGCTACAATCATGTACTGAATACTCCTAACAACCCTTGGATGTAAGGAAGCCTCATTGAAATCGACATCAGAATCCGTGTCGGTATCTGTATCTGCCATCTGGGTAAAAGAACGCTTTTGTGACCCTGAGGGGGTCTGTACCTGAGACAAAGCCTCCTCCATGGATTTCCTCCATGTTTGTGTCTGCGAATCAGATTTATCCAGCCTCTTAGACAATAAAGCCACATTTGCATTCAGTGTACTCAGCATAGTCACCCAATCAGCAGTCGGCTGTGCCGACAGAGTCATACCCAAATCTTTCTCTGCGCCCCAGTAACTTCCTCCGGGGAGGAACTCAGCCTCAGAAATGTCGACACGTAGTACCGACACACCCACACCGCCAAAAACAAGGGGACAGACCCACAGGGAAGCCTGTAGAGAGAAACACAGAGGGAGTATGCCAGCTTACACCCCAGCGCCCATATACTAAAAGAGATAATATATGTGTCTAGCGCTTTCTAAATAGGATAAAAGCACCAAATTTTATGTCCCCCCCCCCCCCCCGTTTTGTCCCCTTGTTACTTGAGGGAGCTTGGAGGTCCGGGCCAGCGTCTCTGCAGCACTGTGGGGAGAGAGAAAATGGCGCTGGTGAACAGTGTGCGACTAAGCCCCGCCCCTTCCCGGCGCGCTGTAGCCCGCTCAATTTGAAATGTATTATACTGGCGGGGGTATTCTATACTGTGCCCGGGCACCGTATATTCGTTTTGCCAGTCCTCTGACCCTAGTAACTGCTGCCCAGGGCGCTCCCCCCCAGAGCCCTGCACCCTGTGAGTGCTGTTGGTGAAGTGTGTGTGGGAGCATGGAGTGCAGCGCTACCGCTGCGCTGTACCGTTACTGAAGTCTTCTGCCGTCTGATGTCTTCGGTTCTTCTAATACTCACCCGGCTTCTATCTTCTGGCTTCTGTGAGGGGGATGGCGGCGCGGCTCCGGGAACAAGCAGCTGGGCGCACCAAGTGATCGAACCCTCTGGAGCGAATGGTGTCCAGTAGCCTAAGAAGCAGAGCCCTTAACTAAGAAGAAGTAGGTCTGCTTCTCTCCCCTCACTCCCACGATGCAGGGAGCCTGTAGCCAGCAGGTCTCCCTGAAAATAAAAAACCTAACAAAAGTCTTTCTAGAGAAACTCAGTAGAGCTCCCCTAGTGTGTGTCCAGTCTCTCCTGGGCACACAATCTAACTGAGGTCTGGAGGAGGGGCATAGAGGGAGGAGCCAGTTCACACCCAGTCAAAGTCTTTTTAGTGTGCCCAAGCTCCTGCGGATCCCGTCTATACCCCATGGACCTTTTGGAGTCCCCAGCATCCTCTAGGACGTAAGAGAAAAAAAGATTTTCATGGTAATTATTTACTGCAGTACATACAGTGTGAAGGGACAAGCAGCACCTATTACTGACTAAATATATAAGGCTTGTGATACATATTCTACATGGCAGCAGCCTACTACTACTACTAGGGAAGTGTTTCCCAACCTAAGTCCTCAGGGACCCATAACAGTACATGTTTTCCAGATTTCCTAGTTGGTGCAAAGGTGTATTCATTACTGGCTGGGGGTACTAATAATTTGCTTTGTGGCTACTGGGGAGAATTGTAAAACATGCGCTGTTATGGGTCCCTGAGGACTGTAGTTGGGAATCACAGACTTATGGCAGTGTGCCATCTGAGCTGATGTCTTGATGTAGTGTAGTACCTGACTGCAGCCTGCAGGTGGCCCTGTTACTATTGCTATCATGCAGTAAGGAGTATTCCGTCACTCCGGCAGGTTTCTCTCTGCAGGTGTGACCTCACCGCTGTCGGCTGGGCTCAGTTCCAGTGTGGCCTCTAGTTACTTTGCTATATAAATAAGATTTCTCTATAAGATGAATGAATTATTATCCTTCTGTTTACAGCTCGTAAGAACCTAAACAACGTTTCCAAGCAGCCGAGCCTGGATCTGATGAACAACGTGGCCACGGCACTCGTGTTCGTCACCGTTCTCATCAATATCTTCATCACAGCATTTGGGGTGCAGAAAACGGGCCTCTACCCTTCGCGGGGGCCACGGGGAGTGCACTGAGTGTGCCGTTTACAGGTATAATCCGGGTGCAAACCTGCCTCACGTGCCATGTGGGTGTGTAGGTGCAACTAACCCTGCCTAAAGTTGTCCCACTATCCTGGGGACTATGTGGGGTGCAGGGTGTATAGGTAAAATTTGGGGTGTATAAAACGAGCCTTTATTACTATGTTCATGCAGCCCATATTACCCCTATATAACCTGCACCCCTCTTGTTTTGTTGCTAGTCCATGCCTCCTATTATATTGTGAGAAGATTATTACACCTCAGGTAGATTTATGATTAGGAGATAGAGGTATAATGGGGAAGGGAATGTAAGCAATGGCACCTCTACAGAGTGCTTTTTTTTTTTTTTTTTTTTTTAATATCTTCCTATATATTTAGATTAGACAATTACAAAACAAACTAAGTGGTCCATAGGGTATCCGTTCACATGGTCGACCATGTTATGGTCGACAGTCATTAGGTCGACCACTATTGGTCAACATTGACATGGTCGACATTGACATGGTCAACACGTGAAAATGGTCGACACATGAAAGGTCGACACATGAAAAGGTCGACATGAGTTTTTTTTTTCTTTTGGGGAACTTTTCCATACTTTACGATCCACATGGACTACGATTGGAACGGTAATCTGTGCTGAGCGAAGCGGTAGCGGAGCGAAGGCACCATGCCCGAAGCATAGCGAGCGAAGCGGTGCACTAATTGGGGTTCCCAGTCACTTTACGCAAAAAACGACACCCAAAAAAGTAAAAAAAACCTCATGTCGACCTTTTCATGTGTCAACATTTCATGTGTCGACCATTTTCATGTGTCGACCATGTGTCCATGTCGACAATGTCAATGTCGACCAATAGTGGTCGACCTAATGACTGTCGACCATAACATGGTCGACCATTCATACCGGAACCGGTCCATAGACCCAGGTCCTTCAAGTGCCCCTCTTTAGGGTCTGCTGTACCGATCTGTATGATTAATTTCTTTCATTAAAACTCATTTGAACAGCTGCAAAAAATGCAGCGTTATTTTGCAAAGAGCGCAGGAAGAAAGTGCTCGCAACTGTGCATCAAAATGTATCCTTTATAAATGTCCATCTGTGCCCGTATAATATATATACACAGATATGGTTAGGCAATGTAGCCACTTGCCTATGGGCTCTGACATAAACTAAAGCAAATTCCATTTTGCAATGTTCTGTCGTGTGCAACACAAAGCTCTTATATCTGCTGCAATGTTCTTGCCCATCTCTACTTCTAAGCTATTTACTAACATATAACTGCAGGACCTTCAGAAGGCCACAGACGGGTCATTTTATGTTTTACAGGTCTGCAACTGCCGAGGTTCACCGCCCCCTGCTGGAATCTGCTGATGTCCTTCAACTAAAACCATTTCTGAGTGTTTTTTTTTATTAGTATTAGGAATAAATACATTTCATGTGAGGATCCGGCTCATCTCTGACATCTGATGCAGAATCGCACCTGCTGGGCCCTTCTTATGTAGACAATACTTGCAAGTGTTGCAATGCTGCAGGTTTAGTTTTGTAAATGTATAACAATAAACTCAGTGCATTGTGGGTCTGATGACAAAACAGGCATATATGTGGGTGTGTCTAATGGTAAAGTGGGCAGGGCTATGGGAGTGTCCAGTGATAAAATGGGCAAGACTAAAAGCAAAGTGGTTTTAGGGGAGGGTCCTGTAACAGTCACTTGATTGGCTCATTTAACACTTTAGACTTTTGTTACTTTCAATGTAACTGAATCTTTATATACTGTACTATACATATCATCCTATACAAAACATAAAGCTTCATATCAAGGAGTTTCCAGCCAGTGCCGTAACGAGGCATTTTAGCGCTGTGTGCAAGAAACGATAGTGGCGCGCCCCCCCCCCCCAATGTAAGATAGGGGCAGTGCGCGCCGTAGACGTGCAAAATTTTTTATAGGGGCGTGGCTTAATGGGGAAGGGGCGTGGCCACAAAATAATAGCAATTCATACTACGGTGCACAGTAGTCTACATTATTCAAATTACGCTGCACAGTAGCGCCCCTTTTATACATTACAATAGACAGCGTCCCCCTTTTTACACATTGCGGCATCCAGGCCCCCTTTTTACACATTACGGCAGCCAGTCCCCCTTTTTACACATTGCGGCAGCCAGTCCCCCTTTTTACACATTGCGGCATCCAGGCCCCCTTTTTACACATTACGGCATCCAGGACCCCTTTTTACACATTGCGGCATCCAGGACCCCTTTTTACACATTGCGGCAGCCGGGACCCCATTTTACACATTGCGGCAGCCGGGACCCCTTTTTACACATTGCGGCAGCCGGGACCCCATTTTACACATTGCGGCAGACGAGACCCCATTTTACACATTGCGGCAGACGAGACCCCATTTTACACATTGCGGCAGCCGGGACCCCATTTTACACATTGCGGCAGACGAGACCCCATTTTACACATTGCGGCAGACGAGACCCCATTTTACACATTGCTGCAGACGAGACCCCATTTTACACATTGCGGCAGCCGGGACCCCATTTTACACATTGCGGCAGACGAGACCCCATTTTACACATTGCGGCAGACGAGACCCCATTTTACACATTGCGGCAGACGGTGTCCCAGAGAGAGAGAGAGAGAGAGAGAGAGAGAGAGGGGGGGGGGATATACTTACCTTCTCCCCGCTGACAGGCTCCTCGTGCAGCTTCCTCTCGGTGCAGGCTGTGTGAGGTGAGAAGGAGGAGGAGGGAGGGGGAGCAGCGAGCCGCAGCAGCGCTATTTGATTGGTAGTAAGCGCCGCTGCAGCATCCCCCTCTCCTCCTGTATTGGTTGCCTGGCGCTGCTGTGGATGCTGCGGAACCGCATCCCAGCATCCTTAGCAGCGCCGGGCAGCCAATACAGGAGGAGAGGGGGATGCTGCAGCGGCGCTTACTACCAATCAAATAGCACTGCTGCGGCTCGCTGCTCCCCCTCTCTCCTCCTCCTTCTCTCCGCTGCCCGGCGCTGGTCCTCTTCTCCCTACACAGCGGGGCGCACAGCGCAGACTTCGGCGGCATGTAATGAGTCAATTTGACTCATTACATGCCGCTGGCCGTTGCGCCCTCAGGGCAACTGCGCTGTGTGCCAAGCCCCCTTGGCACACACGTAGTTACGGCCCTGTTTCCAGCATTAGGTATAGGATCCTATATATTTATATATAGCAGACTATGAGCCTAATTCAGACCTGATTGCTAGGCTGCGTTTTTTGCATCCCTGCGATCAGGTAGTCGCCGCTTACAGTGGGAGGGTATGTGCTATGTGCAGGTGTGCGATCGCATGTGTAGCAGAACTGCACACACATTAGTTTGTGCAGTTTCTGCTCAGCCCGGGACTTACTCAGCCGCTGCGATGATCGGGGTCGGAGCTGACGTCAGAAACTCTCCCTGCAAGCGCCTGGTCCCTCCTGCATTTTCCCAAACACTCCTTGAAAACGGTCAGTTGCCACCCACAAACGCCCTCTTCCTGTCAATCTCTTTGCGACCGCCGGTGCGTTCGTTATTTTCGCACCATCCCGTCGCTGCCCGGCGATCTCCGTTGCTGCGGTCCGCCGCGCCTGCGCATTGCGGTGCATACGCAGTGCAGACCTGATCGCAGGATGTGAGAAAACGCAGCCTAGATCAGGTCTGAATTACCCCCAATATACCTCCCAGCTGACCAGAGTTGTGGACATGAAAAGAGCTGGAGCATTTCAGGGTGGGGCTTTGGTTGGGTTAGGGGTGGGGCTTAGTTTTGTCCTGATTTTAGATGTCCAAATGTTGGGAGGTATGACCCCAGCTGACCCTGTATACTGGTACAGAGAATCGTACCCAGATACCCAAATATTGCAGGGATTTGTAATGGCATTTACCATTGGGGAGACACCACGGAGCAGGCTCGGTAACTAAATCGTGCTATCGCAGCTGTCAAATGTTCTCACAGCTTGATAACTTCCCCCCGATTTCACCGTCCTAATAGATATTGCTTTTTAATTGATAAATGAGGGACCATGATGGATATCTCCATTATACGGGACAGGGTGATAATCTTTCATAATACCTACATACTAGATTATATTACTATTACTCTATATACTGACTCAGAAGCAAACCCCCCCTCCCCCACAACGTTATGCGCACACAGGCGGAGTGCGTGCTCCTGTTCCGTTATAAAGTATTTTTTATTTAAATAAATAAAACACAGTAAGACCGTATCAAACATCAAGGCGCTTCCTCCTACTCCCAAACACCCATTGTATGTCCCTCCTTCAGATCCAGAGTCAGACCAGCTGTATCTTTCCCACCCACCCCGGCTGGCGTTCAGTCTGTCGCAATCTACGGTTGCGGCTACGTGTCTATTTACCAGAGACAGCGGCAATGCCACCGTACATGTTTGGAGTTGTACTCCTAGTGCAAACTAATCTGGTAGAAACACATGAAGTGAGCGGTATCGTGTTAGCCGCAGCGGATAGGCGTCCGACCACCATGGACGTTCTTGTCTCAGAGCTGAGTGACGCATGGAGGCCGCTACTTGCAGAGATCCTCCTCCCAGGTCAGCTGTTCTGCAGACGTCCTACCGGCCGCTTGGAGCCTGACGACGGTTCCACATGCCGCGTTTGGAGTGATAGTGGTGGTAGAAGTTACGGACCGCCAAGCGCTCCACCTCCAGCCCGGCATGAAGGATCCTGGGGAAAGAGCAGAAAAAAATCATCGGAAAGCCTTTGGCACGTGGCGCCTGCTCAGCTACACAAATACGAGGAATACTAAATATATACTGACGCCATTTTCATGTACCGGGATTTATACAGATTTTTTAAGTAAAAATGTTGTGATTCGTTGTCTGTTTTGTACAAGTTTTGTTACCAAATAAAACAGAGATTACAAAATAAAAACGTTTTCCTGCCTGAAGTTGCGCATACGCACATTGTGATCTTACGCTTAGCGCTGCGTATGTGATGCATGAGAAATCCGCCCTAAAGGTCTTTAAATAATTTGGGTCCTTTTATCACCCATTGCTTGAAAACAACCGTATATGCTTTGTGGTAAGTGTTTATTATTATTGGGCTATGGGGTCTATGGTGGTCATTCCGAGATGTTCGCTCGCTAGCAGTTTTTAGCAGCCGTGCAAACGCTAAGCCGCCGCCCACTGGGAGTGTATTGTAGCTTAGCAGAAGTGCGAACGAAAGGATCGCAGAGCGGCTACAACTTTTTTTGTGCAGTTTCAGAGCAGCTCAAAACCTATTCAGCGCTTGCGATCACTTCAGACTGTTCAGTTCCTGTTTTGACGTCACGAACACGCCCTCCGTTCACCCAGCCACGCCTGCGTTTTTCCTGGCACGCCTGCGTTTTTTTCGAACACTCCCTGAAAACGGTCAGTTGACACCCAGAAACGCCCACTTCCTGTCAATCACTCTGCGGCCAGCAGTGCGACTGAAAAGCTTCGCTAGACCCTGTGTAAAATGGCCTCGTTCGTTGTAATAGTACGTTGCGCATTGCGCCGCATGCACAGAAGTGCCGTTTTTTTTGCCTCATCGCTGCACAGGGAACGAATGCAGCTAGCGATCAACTCGGAATGACCCCCTATGTACTAAGCCTTGGAGAGTGAAACAGTGGAGAGAGATGAAGTGCCAACCAATCAGCTCCTACCTGTCATGTTACAGGCCGTGTTTAAAAAAAATGACAGTTAGGAGATGATTGGTTGGTACTTTATCTCTCTCTAGAGCTTAGTATATAGAACCCTAAGGAGTCTATTTACTAAGCCTTGGATGGAGATAAAGTACCAACCAATTAGCTCCTGACGGTCATGTCACAGGCTGAGTTTGAAAAATGTCAGTCAGGAGCTGTTTGGCTGCTACTTTATCTCTCTCCACTTTATCTTCATCCAAGGCTTAGTAAACAGACCCCTAAGGGGGACATGTACTAAGCAGTGATAAAAGTGGAGAAGTGAGCCAGTGGAGAAGTTGTCCATGGCAACCAATCAGCTGCTCTGTATACTTTTATAGTATGCAAATTATAAATGTTACGTCAATGCTGATTGGTTGCCATGGGCAACTTCTCCACCTTTATCACTGCTTAGTACATCTCCCCACAAGTCCTGTAATGGTGAACAATTCATAAGCGTCATTTGGATAAGAGAGGCTTCACAAATTCCACTTTTAAGTACGCATAATACTATATAATTTCAACAATCATTGGGTATTTAATTACTACACTATGAGGGTCATTCAGTTCGCGCCGATGATGCGGCCCGCAGCGCAGTTTGCTGATGGAGGACGCACAGAGCTGATCACGCAGCCGGCTCCCTGCGCAGCTTCCTCTGCTTGCGGGAGGCAGGATCCGCAGTGAGCCCTGCAATCACACTATCCGAAGCTGGCGTTATTATCACAGGGATCACTGCACTATTTTTTACAATTTTTTTTTATTGTTTAGTAAATTTGGTCAGATCACATTTGCTATTCTAAGTATGGAGGATCTGGCTAATAACAAGTGAATTAACCACTTGCCTGGCATGGTGGAATCAGATGCGACCATGTCTGCAAGTGCTCTACCTGACCTTGTCGCACAGGATGCGACCAGTCAGACAGAGAGTGTTAGCAGCGGCAGGGAAGGGAAACTTCCCTCCGCTGCTGCTCTCAGAGGGACCGGAATGTCCCTCTGCCTCCCTGCACTCTCCCCTACTGATTGCCGTGCTGCCGATCACTGCTGATTGGTCAGCATGGCAGGATCTGTCCACCCAGCGGCTGCAGACAATAGCAGCCGCTAGGGAGTGTAAATTAACCCCCCCCCCCCAAGCCCCCCTTGTGTACCTGGAGGCTATCCCAGCTTTAAAAATGAAAGCCGCGATGGTCGTGATGATTCCGATGGTCACTATGTTCCTGATCGATGTTTCGATGTTTGAAAGAAATTAATTAAAAAAAATATATATATATATATTTTTTTTTTTAACTAAACTCATTTTGGATAGGGTTAAATTCATGTTCTTCACCCAATTCACTCATATAAACAAACGACAATTTCGAAGCGTTTTTTTTTGGGAGGGGGGAATCGTCAGTTAAGTGGTTAATGGGTTTGGAGCAGTTTTTCACAAAAATTACTCCAAAAGTCCTTTAATACATTCAGGTGATACTAAAATAATGTGAAAAGGGTGTGAGAACAGAGCACAGCTTTTTTCACATTATTTTATTTTAAAAATAAGATTTTAAACCTACCGGTAAATCTATTTCTCCTAGTCTGTAGAGGATGCTGGGGACTCCGTAAGGACCATGGGGTATAGACGGGCTCCGCAGGAGATAGGGCACCTAAAAAGAACTTTGACTATGGGTGTGCACTGGCTCCTCCCTCTATGCCCCTCCTCCAGACATCAGTTAGAGAACTGTGCCCAGAGGAGATGGACAATACAAGGCAGGATTTAGCAATCCAAGGGCAAGAGTCATACCAGCCCACACCAATCATACCATGTAACCTGGAATATACATAACCAGTTAACAGTATGAACAAAAAACGACAGTAACGGCCCAAGACCGATGTCAACTGTAACATAACCCTTATGTAAGCAACAACTATATACAAGTCTTGCAGAGTTTCCGCACTGGGACGGGCGCCCAGCATCCTCTACGGACTAGGAGAAATAGATTTACCGGTAGGTTTAAAATCTTATTTTCTCTTACGTCCTAGAGGATGCTGGGGACTCCGTAAGGACCATGGGGTTTATACCAAAGCATCCAATCAGGCGAGAGAGTGCGGACGACTCTGCAGCACCGACTGAGCAAACGCTAGGTCCTCATCAGCCAGGGTATCAAACTTGTAGAATTTAGCAAAGGTGTTTGACCCGGACCACGTCGCCGCTCGGCAAAGTTGTAAAGCCGAGACGCCTCAGGCAGCCGCCCAAGAAGAGACCACCTTCCTAGTGGAATGGGCCTTAACCGAATTTGGTACCGGCAATCCAGCCGTAGAGTGAGCCTGTTGAATCGTATTACAGATCCAGCGAGCAATAGTCTGCTTTGAAGCAGGAGCGCCAATCTTATTGGCCGCATACAGGACAAACAGAGCCTCTGTTTTCCTAATTCTAGCCGTCCTGGCTACATAAATTTTTAAGGCCCTGACTACGTCCAGGGATCTGGAATCCTCCAGGTCACCGGTAGCCACAGGCACCACCATAGGTTGATTCATATGGAACGACGAAACCACTTTAGGCAAAAATTGCGGACGTGTTCTCAATTCAGCTAGATCCACATGAAAAATCAAGTAGGGGCTCTTGTGTGATAGAGCCGCCAATTCTGACACTCGCCTTGCTGATGCTAAGGCCAACAACATTACCACCTTCCAGGTAAGAAATTTCAACTCAACCTTGTTAAGCGGTTCAAACCAGTGTGATTTTAGGAACTGCAACACCACGTTCAGGTCCCATGGTGCCACTGGAGGCACAAAACGGGGCTGGATGTGCAGCACTCCCTTTACAAACGTCTGGACTTCTGGAAGAGAAGCCAATTCCTTCTGAAAGAAAATCGAGAGGGCCGAAATCAGTACCTTAACCGAGCCTAATTTCAGGCCCATATCCACTCCTGTCTGTAGGAAATGGAGAAGACGACCCAAATGTAAATCTTCCGTAGGTGCATTCTTGGTCTCACACCAAGACACATACTTTCGCCAGATACGGTGATAATGTTTTATCGTCACCTCCTTCCTAGCCTTTATTAAAGTAGGGATGACCTCTTCCGGAATCCCCTTTTTTGCTAGGATTCGGCGTTCAACCGCCATGCCATCAAACGTAACCGCGGTAAGTCTTGAAATACACAGGGCCCCTGCTGCAACAGGTCTTCCCTCAGAGGAAGAGGCCAGGGATCTCCTGTGAGCATCTCTTGTAGTCCCGAGTACCAAGCCCTTCGAGGCCAGTCTGGGACAACGAGTATCGTCTGTACTCTTCTTCGTCTTATGATCCTCAACACTTTCGTGATGAGAGGAAGAGGAGGGAACACGTAGACCGATTCGAACACCCACGGTGTTACCAGTGCGTCTACCGCTACTGCCTGAGGGTCCCGAGACCTGGCGCAATACCTCCGAAGTTTTTTGTTGAGGCGTGACGCCATCATGTCTATTTGAGGAGTTCCCCAAAGACGTGTTACGTCTGCAAAGACTTCTTGATGAAGTCCCCACTCTCCTGGATGGAGATCGTGTCTGCTGAGGAAGTCTGCTTCCCAGTTGTCCACTCCCGGAATGAAGACAGCCGACAGAGCGCTTACATGATTTTCCACCCAGCGAAGGATCCTTGTGGCTTCCGCCATCGCGACTCTGCTTCTTGTCCCGCCTTGGCGGTTCACATGAGCCACTGCTGTGACATTGTCTGATTGAATCAGAACCGGAAGGTTTCGAAGAAAACTCTCCGCTTGTCGAAGGCCGTTGTAAATGGCCCTGAGTTCCAACACATTGATGTGTAGACAGGACTCCTGGTCTGACCAAAGACCCTAAAAAGTCTTTCCCTGTGTGACCGCTCCCCATCCTCGGAGGCTCGCGTCCGTGGTAACCAGAATCCAGTCCTGAATTCCGAACCGGCGACCCTCAGGCAGGTGAGCACTTTGCAACCACCACAGGAGACCCACTCTGGTTCCTGGGGACAGAGTTATTTTCCGATGTAAATGCAGATGGGACCCGGACCACTTGTCCAGAAGGTCCCATTGAAAAGTCCTTGCATGGAACCTTCCGAAGGGAATGGCCTCGTAGGCCGCCACCATTTTCCCCAGAACTCGAGTGCATTGGTGAACTGACTCCCTTTTCGGTTTTAGCAGGTCTCTGACCATGTTCTGGATGTCTTGGGCTTTCTCTATTGGGAGGAAGACCTTCATTTGTTCCGTATCCAGTATCATACCTAAGAACGGTAGTCGAGTTGTCGGGATCAACTGTGACTTCGGTAAATTTAGAATCCAACCGTGTTGCTGGAGCACTCTCAGAGAGAGCGCCACACTGCTCAGCAATTTCTCTCTTGACCCCGCTTTTATCAGGAGATTGTCCAAGTATGGGATAATTGTGACTCCATGCTTGCGCAGGACCACCATCATTTCCGCCATTATCTTGGTGAAAATCCTCGGGGCCGTGGAAAGTCCAAACGGCAACGTCTGAAATTGGTAATGACAATCCTGTACAGCGAATCTCAGGTATTCCTGATGGGGGGCATATATGGGGACATGAAGGTACGCATCCTTTATGTCCAGAGACACCATAAACTCCCCCTCCTCCAAGTTGGCTATTATTGCTCTGAGAGATTCCATTTTGAATTTGAATCTTTTTATGTACAGGTTTAGGGATTTCAGATTCAAAATCGGTCTGACCGTACCGTCCGGTTTCGGGACCACAAATAGGGTTGAATAGTAACCTCTTCCCTGCTGGTGCAGGGGAACCTTGATTATCACTTGCTGTATACACAGCGTTTGAATTGCAGCTAACACTACATCCCTTTCCGATGTGGAAGCTGGTAGGGCCGATTTGAAAAATCGGCGCGGGGGCACCTCCTCGAATTCCAATTTGTAACCCTGGGAAACTATTTCCAACACCCAGGGATTCAGGTCCGAACTGACCCAGGCCTGACTGAAAAGTCGAAGACGTGCCCCCACCGGTGCGGACTCCCTCATGGGAGCCCCAGCGTCATGCTGTGAGTTTTGGAGCAGCCAGGGAGGACTTTTGTTCCTGGGCACCCGACGAAGCAGGTGCTCTCTTGCCTCTGCCCTTACCTCTGGCGAGGAAAGAGGATCCCCGACCTCTTTTGGACTTGTGCGACCGAAAGGACTGCATCTGATAGGGTGTTGCTTTCTTTTGCTGTTGGGGAATATATGGTAAAAAATTTGATTTACCTGCTGTAGCTGTGGAAACCAGGTCCTTCAGCCCATCCCCAAACAATACATCACCCTTATAGGGTAGTACTTCCATATGTTTCTTGGAATCCGCATCACCCGTCCATTGGCGAGTCCATAAGGATCTTCTCGCTGAGATAGACATGGCATTGGCCCTAGACGCTAGCAATCCAATGTCCCTTTGAGCATCCCTCATAAATAAGACTGCGTCTTTTATATGGGCTAGAGTTAGGAATATAGTATCCTTATCCATATTATCAAATTGATCTGTCAGCTCATCTGTCCAAGCTGCAATTGCGCTACACACCCATGCCGACGCAATCGTCGGTCTTAACACAGCACCCGTATGAGAATAAATACCCTTTAAGGTAGTTTCTTGCCTGCGATCTGCAGGGTCCTTAAGGGCCGCTGCGTCAGGAGACGGTAGCGCCACTTTCTTGGACAAGCGCGTCAGGGCCTTGTCCACAGTGGGGGGTGATTCCCAAATCTCCCTGTCCTGCTTAGACAAAGGGTAAGCCATCAAAATTCTTTTGGGGATCTGCGGTCTCTTATCCGGAGTCTCCCAAGCTTTTCCAAAGAACTCATTTAATTCATGAGATGTGGGAAAATTAATAATCTGTTTCTTTTCCTTAAACATGTGTACCCTTGTGTCGGGGACCGAGGGTTCATCCACAATATGCAACACATCCCTTATTGCCACAATCATACACTGAATGGTTTTAGTCACCCTAGGGTGCAATTTTACTCAGAATCCGTGTCGGTAGTAGTGTCTTGTGTTAAGGGACGCTTTTGAGACCCCGACGGGCCCTGTGAGTCAGTCCAATCTGAGGATTGACCGCCTGATGTCCCCCCTAAACCAGCCTTATCAAGCCTTTTATGTAAAGATGCCACACTTGCATGCAACGTATGCCACATGTCCATCCAATCTGGGGTCGGCACCACTCATTTGCTCCACCTCCTCCTTGGAGAAGCCTTCCGCCTCAGACATGTCGACACACACGTACCAACACCCCACACACACAGGGAGTTACCTATAAGGGGACAAAACCCCAACCAGGCCCTTAGGAGAGACAGAGAGATAGAGAATGCCAGCACACACCCAGCGCTTAAAAACACTGGAATATATGACCAGATAGCGCTGTTATATGTATATAATTGTAATCTCCACTCACTGCGTCGCCAAAGTGCCCCCTCCTCCTTTTTTCCAGCCTGTGAAGCTCAGCAGGGGAGAGAACAGGGAGCCAGCGTTTCCTCGTGCAGTCTCTGTGGAGAAAATGGCGCTGGTTAGTGCTGAGGATCAAGCCCCGCCCACCTGACGGCGGGCTTCGGTCCCATCAACTTTCTATAGAAAAATGGCGGGGGTTACCGGATTTACTGTGCCACAGCCTAATCCATGTTTATCAATGCCAAATATGAGGAATATTGCTGCCCAGGGCGCCCCCCCCTGCGCCCTGCACCCTTCAGTGCCTGCTTGTGTGTGTGTGACTGGTAGCAATGGCTTACCGCTGCGCGCTTACCTCATGAAGATCTGATGTCTTCTGCCGCCTGATGTCTTCTTTGCCTTCTCATACTCACCCGGCTTCTATCTTCGGCATCTGTGAGGACGGCGGCGCGGCTCCGGGACGAACCCCAGGTGAGACTCCCTCTGGAGCTAATGGTGTCCAGTAGCCTTAGAAGCAGTGCCCAACTTGACAAGCCAGCTCTGCTTCTCTCTCCTCGGTCCCACGATGCAGGGAGCCTGTTGCCAACAGGACTCCCTGAAAATAAAAAACCTAACAAAGTTCTTTATCCACAGAAAACTATGCAGAGCTCTCTGCAGTGCACCCATTCTCCTCTGGGCACAATATCTAACTGAGGTCTGGAGGAGGGGCATAGAGGGAGGAGCCAGTGCACACCCATAGTCAAAGTTCTTTTTAGGTGCCCTATCTCCTGCGGAGCCCGTCTATACTCCATGGTCCTTACGGAGTCCCCAGCATCCTCTAGGACGTAAGAGAAAAAAGGTTAATAAAACCGCCCGTTAGTATTAAATTCATCTGGGAG
Organism: Pseudophryne corroboree; assembly: GCF_028390025.1. NCBI lineage: Eukaryota > Metazoa > Chordata > Amphibia > Anura > Myobatrachidae > Pseudophryne > Pseudophryne corroboree. The sequence continues at coordinate 823,942,614 of NC_086449.1, read as the reverse complement.
ATTACAACGACCATCTCCAGGGAGAAACATACGGTAGCTACCTGGGATACAGCGAGCGCGGGAAGCCGGCAGTAAACAGGACGCTGCCACATGGCGACGGTCTTCTGGGTGCAGCGCTATAGCAATATACTTTCAATGATACATTACATTTCTCAGTATCGCTCTCGTACGTCAGTATTCAGCCGCTCACCTGTCCAACAGCTCCCAGTCTTCTCCTCCCCAGCGGTCACGAAATTCATCCGTGTTCATCCCACCAATACGGTCCAGGTCCGACTTGTAAATTCCCAGCAGCCCAAATCCGTTCACCTCCCAATACCCTGCAGCCGAATATCAGACACATAAATGCAGCTGCCGCGTGCGGATATACAGCCGGCAGTTACCGTTCCCTACAGCGCAGTCTCTTCCTGAGCACATCGCCGGTCACACGGGATAACCCTACCATCCAGCGTTCCAAAGAGAACCAATCAGCTTCCAGCTTTCCTCTTATAGAATGTACTAGATCAATTCAAACTAGAATCTGATTTGTTGCTATGGAAAATGTCTCCAATTGTCCCTTTTCCAAGGTTTGATACATCTCCCCCATGATATCATATAGACAACATTTCGCCATGATGGCCCAGTGGTGATTTACCTTCTCCAGGTGCCGTCCCTGGGTCCAGTTGGTCATGTGACCAACCCATTCTGGGTCAGACCTCCAATGCTCCAGTGTTCCAGTAAGTATTTTTCCACTATCCCTAACCTAAATCCCAACCTCTCCCTGTCCCTCTAGTGCCTAAACCTACCCCCCACACCCCTGCAGCCTAACCCTAACCGCCCTCTCCGTAGCCTAACCCTAACTTCCCTCCCAGAGCCTAACCCTAACCTTCCCCCGTGGCCTAATCCTAACTCCCCCAAAAGCCCCCCCTCCCCCCCACAGCCTAACCTTAGCTTTCCCCCGCAACCTAATCTAACCTGCCCCCACAGCCTAACCCTCCCCCTGCAGCCTAACCTAACCTGCCCCCGCAGCCTAACCCTCCCCCTGCAGCCTAACCCTAACCTTCCCCCGTGGCCTAATCCTAACTCCCCCAAAAGCCCCCCCCCCCTCGCCTAACCCTAACTTTCCCCAGCAACCTAATCTAACCTGCCCCCACAGCTTAACCCTCCGCCTGCAGCCTAACCTAACCTGCCCCCCGCAGCCTAACCCTCCCCCTGCAGCCTAACCTAACCTGCCCCCACAGCCTAACCCTCCCCCTGCAGCCTAACCTAACCTGCCCCCCGCAGCCTAACCCTCCCCCTGCAGCCTAACCTAACCTGCCCCACAGCCTAACCCTCCCCCTGCAGCCTAACCTAACCTGCCCCCACAGCTAACCCTCCCCCTGCAGCCTAACCATAACTTTCCCCCGCAGCCTAACCATAACTTTCCCCCGCAGCCTAACCATAACTTTCCCCCGCAGCCTAACCATAACTTTCCTCCACAGCCTAACCTAACCTGCCCCCACAGCTGACCCTCTCCCTGCAGCCTAACCATAACTTTCCCCCGCAGCCTAACCCTCCCCCTGCAGCCTAACCATAACTTTCCCCCGCAGCCTAACCCTCCCCCTGCAGCCTAACCATAACTTTCCCCCGCAGCCTAACCATAACTTTCCTCCGCAGCCTAACCTAACCTGCCCCCTGCAGCCTAACCCTCCCCCTGCAGCCTAACCATAACTTTCCCCCGCAGCCTAACCATAACTTTCCTCCGCAGCCTAACCTAACCTGCCCCCCGCAGCCTAACCCTCCCCCTGCAGCCTAACCTAACCTGCCCCACAGCCTAACCCTCCCCCTGCAGCCTAATCTCCCCCTGCAGCCTAACCTAACCTGCCCCCACAGCTGACCCTCCCCCTGCAGCCTAACCATAACTTTCCCCCGCAGCCTAACCATAACTTTCCCCCGCAGCCTAACCATAACTTTCCTCCGCAGCCTAACCTAACCTGCCCCCACAGCTGACCATCTCCCTGCAGCCTAACCATAACTTTCCCCCGCAGCCTAACCCTCCCCCTGCAGCCTAACCATAACTTTCCCCCGCAGCCTAACCATAACTTTCCTCCGCAGCCTAACCTAACCTGCCCCCTGCAGCCTAACCTTCCCCCTGCAGCCTAACCATAACTTTCCCCCGCAGCCTAACCATAACTTTCCTCCGCAGCCTAACCTAACCTGCCCCCTGCAGCCTAACCCTCCCCCTGCAGCCTAACCATAACTTTCCCCCGCAGCCTAACCATAACTTTCCTCCGCAGCCTAACCTAACCTGCCCCCTGCAGCCTAACCCTCCCCCTGCAGCCTAACCATAACTTTCCCCCGCAGCCTAACCATAACTTTCCTCCGCAGCCTAACCTAACCTGCCCCCTGCAGCCTAACCCTCCCCCTGCAGCCTAACCATAACTTTCCCCCGCAGCCTAACCATAACTTTCCTCCGCAGCCTAACCTAACCTGCCCCCCGCAGCCTAACCCTCCCCCTGCAGCCTAACCTAACCTGCCCCACAGCCTAACCCTCCCCCTGCAGCCTAATCTCCCCCTGCAGCCTAACCTAACCTGCCCCCACAGCTGACCCTCCCCCTGCAGCCTAACCATAACTTTCCCCCGCAGCCTAACCATAACTTTCCCCCGCAGCCTAACCATAACTTTCCTCCGCAGCCTAACCTAACCTGCCCCCACAGCTGACCATCTCCCTGCAGCCTAACCATAACTTTCCCCCGCAGCCTAACCCTCCCCCTGCAGCCTAACCATAACTTTCCCCCGCAGCCTAACCATAACTTTCCTCCGCAGCCTAACCTAACCTGCCCCCTGCAGCCTAACCTTCCCCCTGCAGCCTAACCATAACTTTCCCCCGCAGCCTAACCATAACTTTCCTCCGCAGCCTAACCTAACCTGCCCCCTGCAGCCTAACCCTCCCCCTGCAGCCTAACCATAACTTTCCCCCGCAGCCTAACCATAACTTTCCTCCGCAGCCTAACCTAACCTGCCCCCTGCAGCCTAACCCTCCCCCTGCAGCCTAACCATAACAACGTCAAAATCTTAACTGTTGACATTATGGTGATAACATTATGAATAACAACACTTTCACTACATCCCCATTTGAGTCCCTGATACTGGGATTTCTCTTATGTGCACTTGGTTTGTGGAAAAGGCGTCAGCTTACTGACAATTTCTGACGCCTATGAGGAAGTGTAGACACATATCTGACTGAATGTCAGGCTCTGTGACCCCTGCGTGACATGATTAGACCCCACAAGGGTTGCAGACTCCATTCAGAGTCAGTTGGATCTATTTGTTTGTGAGAGCAGCCGCCCAGCGCAGAATCCAGCGCCCCATCTGTCTGCCTGTGAGAGCAGCCGCCCAGCGCAAAATCCAGCGCCCCATCTGTCTGCCTGTGAGAGCAGCCGCCCAGCGCAGAATCCAGCGCCCCATCTGTCTGCCTGTGAGAGCAGCCGCCCAGCGCAGAATCCAGCGCCCCATCTGTCTGCCTGTGAGAGCAGCCGCCCAGCGCAGAATCCACCGCCCCATCTGTCTACCTTTGAGAGCAGCCGCTCAGCGCAGATTCCACCACCCCATCTGTCTGCCTGTGAGAGCAGCCACCCAGCGCAGATTGCACCAGCCCCACCTTGGGTGCAGGAGATGCACCTGAAATCGCTGCATCTTTCCATACGCTCCCCACTGAACATACCGCAGTTCCACGTACACACCCACGGCAAGCTTATGCAAATGCCCCATTGTCGTTTACAGACATTTAGTCGCAAGTGTAGATCCGGCTGATTTCCACTCAATTCCAAATAGCTCAGCAGATCCGCAAAGAAGCAAATGCTCTCCCTGGAAGGCCTATGACGCACGAGCAGTAACGAAAGATGGCAGATGCGCCCACTTTCATGTGCCTCTGATTCTGGCCATGACTGAGAATGGGCCAAACGTTGACACTTTGTGGGGTGGAGGGTCAAGAACATCTCTAACAATAACCCTTTCAAGCTCCACTTGAGACATGAAACTCACCCTCGGGCCACAGCGCAGACGCTCCGCAGTTGAGTCTCATCACCATAGGGGCGTACACCATCTTCCCCTCCACGGTGTGGGATCGCAGAGAGTCAATGATGGATGGGGGGAAATGCATGTGAAGGTCACACAGGAAGAGGATGCTGTGCGGGTTCTGCAGGGGAGAGAACCCATTCCATAAGACGCAGCTCTGACGGGTGTGGTTCACTGGGTCCACCCTAACTAGGTCAACAGTCATTAGGTCGACCACTATTGGTCGACTGTGACTAGGTCGACACCCGAAATACTACAGTGTCATTAGGTCTACATGGAAAAGATTGACATGGAAAAAAGGTTGACGTGAGGTTTTTTTTCTTAGTTTTTTGGGTGTAGTTTTCTTCGTAAAGTGACCAGGAAGTCCAATTAGTGCACCACGTTCCGTCACATGGCGAGCGAACTTCGGGCAAGTTATTATTCCCAACCGTTGTCCACGTGAATCGGAAAGTATGAAAAAGTAGAAAAAAAAATGAAAAAAATTGTGAACTAATGTCAACCTTTTCATGAGTTGACCTTTGCCACGTTGACCTAATGATCATGTCGACCTAAAGCATGTCAACCAATAGTAGTCGACCTAAGTATGGTCGACTCAAGGACCGGATACCAGCTCTGATACCAACAAAGTCCACATAACTCTCCACACCCTCAGCTCACTCAGTAGCCACTGTAGGACATACCGCCCCCCTCCCCCACCCCTCCAGCAGCCATTCTCAGCCTCTGGCGGTGGTCACGGGGTTTATGAATATTAATGAAGCACCTGAGGCTCATGTCACCGATATCATACTCAGCTGTGACCTGGGAGCAGACGGGGACATGCCACCACCACGTGACTCTCCTGCCGCTACCACCCGACTCTCCTGCCGCCACCACCACCTGACTCTCCTGCCACCACCACTGACTCTCCTGCCACCACCACCTGACTCTCCTGCCACCACCACCTGACTCTCCTGCCACCACCACTTGACTCTCCTGCCGCCACCACCTGACTCTCCTGCCGCCACCACCTGACTCTCCTGCCGCCACCACCTTACTCTCTCCTGCCGCCACCACCTGACTCTCCTGCCACTACCACCTGACTCTCCTGCCGCCACCACCTGACTCTCCTGCTCACTTACATAAGTGTTCTCTGTAAGCCGCACACGTCTACTCAACTTGTAATATAGTTTTATTGGTCCCTTACTGGCCGCATCCTTGTCCCACTCACCTTTACCAGGTTTATCCCAACCTGAAGTCCTGCAGACCGCTCAAAGTTTCCCTCCAGTTTAGCAAATTGGTATCTGCGGAGAGGAGGGAGAGAGGTAAAGAGTATTGTGATAAGGAACAAGCAAGATAAATGGCGCAGATGAAAGATATAGAGCTGTGTTTCCCAACCGCGATACTTAAAGCACACTAACAGTCCAGGTTTTACTGATTTCCATGCTTCAACACAGATAGTATGATCAAACTAACTGAAGTACAAATTGTCACCGGTGCTCAAGTATGGCTGTGAACCACGTGACTGGGAACCCAGATGCAGATGAAGGAGTATAAATCCTCAGGCTGTGAGTATAAGATCTTTCTCGCACAGAGAGAGGAGACATGAACCATATATCCCAAAGGCAAATGCAGGGGGGGCTTCCAGTTGCCTGGAAACCCCCTCGTTTTGGCAACTGGCTCAAATGATGACAACAATAGCAATAGTATATAATACGATTACTAGAGCTGCTGCCACAACATGCAGTGTAAGGGACACAGCAGAGCTGCTACACATGCCCAGTTGTATCAGCTTCTTCTACCAAGTTTGCTGTGTGTGTGGATCTGAGCCCTCAATCAGTGCACTGGACCAGAGAGTAGCTACCAGGAAGAAGAGACAGGAGCCTTGCCATGAGGTGGGAGAAGGTGTGCTTAGAAAGTGCAGTACTGTCTCCTCCTGTTTCTAACATGCTTGTGTATTTATTTATTATGGCACGTGGAACCTTTTCCTGACCATTTATCTTATTTATACTTTTTAAATATGCGTGATACATCCTATACTATAGACCATCTATAGTGTTAAATATTAATACTGTTTTCCATGTTCCAGAGTGGGAGATTGAGGATTGCATTTGGAAACCCCCCCCCCCCCCCCCTCTAGAAATCCTCCATTTGCACCTGTATCTGATACCAACCACAACACACACATCCCTTACTCCCATCTCCCCAATTTACACCATTGCTTCTCTCTTCTCCAGATGCTACATCTTCCAATCACCTTACTTGTGTCACACCTTCCTGCCAAATCTCACCTGTATCACGCCTAATAAAGTGTGACAATAATAATAGTATTATGAGGACCTCAATGTCATAATCCCATTGAAGGGTATAGGGGTCTCATTGTTGGCAATTGTAATAGACCTCCATATAGAAGGACCTCACTGTTGGAGTATGGGGACGTTACTAGCAGTAAATAAGATTTTAAACCTACCGGTAAATCTTTTTCTCCTAGTCCGTAGAGGATGCTGGCGACTCCGTAAGGACCATGGGGTATAGACGGGCTCCGCAGGAGACATGGGCACTATAAAGAACTTTTAGTATGGGTGTGCACTGGCTCCTCCCTCTATGCCCCTCCTCCAGACCTCAGTTAGAGAAACTGTGCCCAGAGGAGACGGACAGTACGAGGAAAGGATTTTGTTATTTAAGGGCAAGATTCATACCAGCCCACACCATCCACACCGTATAACCTGGAATATACGCAACCAGTTAACATTATGAACAAAACAGTATCAGTCAAAGACTGATCTCAACTGTAACATAACCCTTATGTAAGCAACAACTATATACAAGTCTTGCAGAATTTAGTCCGCACTTGGGACGGGCGCCCAGCATCCTCTACGGACTAGGAGAAAAAGATTTACCGGTAGGTTTAAAATCTTATTTTCTCTTACGTCCTAGAGGATGCTGGGGACTCCGTAAGGACCATGGGGTTTATACCAAAGCTCCAAACCGGGCGGGAGAGTGCGGATGACTCTGCAGCACCGATTGAGCAAACGCGAGGTCCTCATCAGCCAGGGTATCAAACTTATAGAACTTTGCAAAAGTGTTTGAACCCGACCAAGTAGCTGCTCGGCAAAGCTGTAAAGCCGAGACACCTCGGGCAGCCGCCCAAGAAGAGCCCACCTTCCTAGTGGAATGGGCCTTTACTGAATTTGGCAACGGCAATCCAGCCGTAGAATGAGCCTGCTGAATCGTGTTACAGATCCAGCGAGCAATAGTCTGCTTCGAAGCAGGAGCGCCAACTGTGATGGCTACATACAGGACAAACAGTGCTTCTGTTTTCCTAACCCGAGCCGTTCTGGCTACATAAATTTTTAAGGCCCTGACTACATCCAGAGACTTGGAGTCCTCCAAGTCACCCGTAGCCACAGGCACCACAATAGGTTGGTTCATATGAAATGAAGAAACCACCTTAGGCAAAAATTGAGGACGAGTCCTCAACTCTGCTCTATCCACATGGAAAATCAAATAGGGGCTCTTGTGAGACAAGGCCGCCAATTCGGACACCCGCCTAGCAGATGCCAAGGCCACTAACATGACCACCTTCCAAGTGAGAAATTTTAATTCAACCGTTTGAAGAGGTTCAAACCAGTGAGATTTTAGGAACTGTAACACCACGTTAAGGTCCCATGGTGCCACTGGGGGCACAAAAGGAGGCTGGATGTGCAGCACTCCCTTTACAAAAGTCTGGACTTCTGGGAGAGAAGCCAATTCCTTCTGAAAGAATATAAAAAGGGCCGAAATCTGTACCTTAACCGAGCCTAACTTCAGGCCCATATCCACTCCTGTCTGTAGAAACTGGAGAAAACGGACCAGATGGAAATCTTCCGTAGGAGCATTCTTGGCTTCACACCAAGATACATACTTCCTCCAGATACGGTGATAATGTTTCGCCGTCACCTCCTTCCTAGCCTTTATCACAGTAGGGATGACTTCCTCCGGAATACCTTTCCCAGCTAGGATTCGGTGTTCAACCGCCATGCCGTCAAACGTAACCGCGGTAAGTCTTAGAACACGCAGGGCCCCTGCTGCAACAGGTTCTCCCTGAGAGGAAGAGGCCACGGATCTTCTGTGAGCATTTCCTGAAGATCTGAATACCAGGCCCTTCGAGGCCAATCTGGAACTATGAGTATTGTCTGCACTCTTTTTCGTCTTATGATTCTCAATATTTTTGAGATGAGAGGAAGAGGAGGGAACACATAGACCGACTGAAACACCCATGGTGTCACCAAGGCGTCTACCGCTACTGCCTGAGGGTCCCTTGACCTGGCACAATACCTCTGAAGCTTCTTGTTAAGGCGTGACGCCATCATGTCTATTTGAGGAAGTCCCCAATGACTTGTTATCTCTGCAAAAACTTCTTGATGAAGTCCCCACTCTCCTGGATGGAGATCGTATCTGCTCCCGGAATGAAGACTGCTGACAGAGCGCTCACGTGATTTTCCGCCCAGCGAAGAATCCTGGTGGCTTCCGCCATTGCCACTCTGCTCCTTGTCCCGCCTTGACGGTTTACATGAGCCACGGCTGTGACGTTGTCTGATTGAATCAGAACCGGTAGGTCGCGAAGAAGAATCTCCGCTTGTCGTAGGCCATTGTATATGGCCCTCAATTCCAGTACGTTGATGTGTAGACAAGCCTCCTGGCTTGACCATAGCCCCTGAAAAATAAGAATTTACTTACCGATAATTCTATTTCTCGGAGTCCGTAGTGGATGCTGGGGTTCCTGAAAGGACCATGGGGAACAGCGGCTCCGCAGGAGACAGGGCACAAAAAGTAAAGCTTTCCGATCAGGTGGTGTGCACTGGCTCCTCCCCCTATGACCCTCCTCCAGACTCCAGTTAGGTACTGTGCCCGGACGAGCGTACACAATAAGGGAGGAATTTTGAATCCCGGGTAAGACTCATACCAGCCACACCAATCACACTGTACAACCTGTGATCTAAACCCAGTTAACAGTATGATAACAGCGGAGCCTCTGAAAAGATGGCTCACAACAACAATAACCCGATTTAGTTAGCAATAACTATGTACAAGTATTGCAGATAATCCGCACTTGGGATGGGCGCCCAGCATCCACTACGGACTCCGAGAAATAGAATTATCGGTAAGTAAATTCTTATTTTCTCTATCGTCCTTGTGGATGCTGGGGTTCCTGAAAGGACCATGGGGATTATACCAAAGCTCCCAAACGGGCGGGAGAGTGCGGATGACTCTGCAGCACCGAATGAGAGAACTCCAGGTCCTCTTTTGCCAGGGTATCAAATTTGTAGAATTTTACAAACGTGTTCTCCCCCGACCACGTAGCTGCTCGGCAAAGTTGTAATGCCGAGACCCCTCGGGCAGCCGCCCAAGATGAGCCCACCTTCCTTGTGGAATGGGCCTTAACAGATTTAGACTGTGGCAGGCCTGCCACAGAATGTGCAAGTTGAATTGTGCTACCAATCCCACGAGCAATCGACTGCTTAGAAGCAGAAGCACCCAGCATTGTTGGGTGCATACAGGATAAACAGCAAGTCAGATTTCCTGACTCCAGCCAACCTGGAAACTATATTTTCAGGGCCCTGATAACATCCAGCAACTTGGAGTCCTCCAAGTCCCTAGTAGCCGCAGGTACCACAATAAGCTGGTTCAGGTGAAACGCTGACACCACCTTAAGGAGAAACTGGGGACGAGTCCGCAGCTTTGCTCTGTCCGAATGGACAATCAGATATGGCTTTGTGAGATAAAGCCGCCAATTCTGACACTCGCCTGGCCGAGGCCAGGACCAACAGCATGGTCATTTTCCATGTGAGATATATCAAATCCACAGATTTGAGTTGTTTAAACCAATGTGATTTTTTAGGAATCCCAAAACTACGTTGAGATCGCCCAGTGCCACTGGAGACATCAAAGGGGCTGTATATGCAGTACTCCCTTAACAACTTCTGGACTTCAGGAACTGAAGCCAATTTCTTTCTGGAAGAAAATCAACAGGCCGAAATTTGAACCTTAATGGACCCAATTTGAGACCCATAGACACTCCTGTTTGCAGGAAATGTAGAAATTAACCTAGTTGAAATTCTTCCGTGGAGCCTTCCTGGACTCACACCCTGGCACATATTTTCACCTAAGTGGTGATAATGTTGTGCGGTCACCTCCTTCCTGGCTCTGACCAGGGTAGGGATGACCTCTTCCGGAATGCCTCTTTCCCTTAGGATCCGGCGTTCACCCGCCTTGGCGTCAACGCAGCTGCGGTAAGTCCCGGAACAGACACGGTTCTTGCCGAATCAAGACCCTTCTTAGTATCTCTTGAAGTTCCGGGAACCAAGTCCTTCTTGGCCAAACCGGAGCCACGAGTATAGTTCTTACTCCTCTCCTTCCTATCATTTTCAATACATTGGGTATGAAAAGCAGAGGATGGAACACATACACCGACTGGTACACCGACGGTGTTACCAGAGCGTCCCAGCTATTGCCTGAGTGTCTCTTGACCTGGCGCTTCAGGTGGGACGCCATCATAACCACCTTTGGTCTTTCCCAACGGTTTACAATCATGTGGAAACTTCCAGATTAAGTTTCCACTTTTCCGGGTGGAATTCATTTATGCTGAGGAAATCTTCCCAGTTGCCCACTCCCGGAATGAACACTGCTGACAGTGTTATCACATGATTTTCCGCCCAGCGAAGAATCCTTGCTGTCATTGCCCTCCTGCTTCTTGTGTCGCCCCGTCTGATAACGTGGGCGACCGCCATGATGATGTCCTACTGGATCAGCACCGGTTGACTTTGAAGCAGGAGTCTTCCTAGGCTCAGAGCATTGTAAATTGCCCTTAGCTCCAGTATATTCATGTGGAGAGAAGTCTCCAGACTTGACCACACTTCCTTGGAAATTTTTTCCCTGTGTGACTACTCCCCAGCCTCTCAGGCTGGTATCCGTGGTCCCCAGAACACAGTCCTGAATGCTGAGTGTGCTGCCCTCTAAAAGATGAGCACTCTGCAGCCCCCACAGAAGAGACACCCTTGTCCTTGGAGACAGGATTATCCGCTGATGCATCTGAAAATGCGATCCGGACCATTCGTCCAGCAAATCCCCTGAGATCTGCCGAATGGAATCGCTTCGTAAGAAGCCACCATTTTTCCCAGGACTCCTGTGCATTGATGCACTGATACTTGGCCTGGTTTTAGGAGGTTTCTGACTAGGTCGAATAACTCCTTGGCTTTTTCCTCCCGGAGGAACACCTTTTTCTGGGCTATGCCCAGAATCATTCCTAGGAACAGCAGACGTATCGTCGGAAAACAGCTGCGATTCTTGGAATATTTAGAATCCAGTCGTGCTGTCGTAGAACTACTTTAGATAGTGCTCTTCCGACCTCAAACTGTTCTCTGGAACTTGCCCTTTTCAGGATATCGTCCAAGTAAGGGATAATTTAGATGCCTTTTTTCTTTGAAGAAACATCTTTTCGGCCATTACCTTGGTAAAAGGCCCGGGGTGCCGTGGATAATTCAAACGGCATCGTCTGAAACTGATATTGACAGTTCTGTACCACGAACCAGAGGTACCCTTGTTGAGAAGGGCAAATTTGGACATGGAGGTAATCCTTGATGTCCAGGGACACCATATAGTCCCCTTTTTTCCGGTTCGCTATCACTGCTCTGAGTGACTCCATCTCGATTTGAACCTTTTATGTAAGTGTTCAAAGATTTCAGTTTAGACTATGTCTCACCAAGCCGTCTGGCGTCAGTACCACAATATAGTGTGGAAAAATAATACCCTTTTCCTTGTTGTAGGAGGGGTACTTTGATTTATCACCTGCTGGATATACAGCTTGTGAATTGTTTCCAATGCTGCCTCCCTGTCGGAGGGAGCCGTTGGTAAAGCAGACTTCAGAAACCTGCGAGGAGAAGATGTCTCGACTCTCCAATCTGTACCCCTGGGATAATACTTGTACTATCTAGGGGTCAACCTGCGAGTGATCCCACTGCGCGCTGAGACTCTTGAGACTACCCCCCCACCTTGAGTCCGCTTGCATGGCCCCAGCGTCATGCTGAGGACTTGGCAGACGCGGTGGAGGGCTTCTTTTCCTGGGAAGGGGCTGCCTGCTGCAGTCTACTTCCCTTACCTCTATGTCTGGGCAGATATGACTGGCCTTTTGCCTGCATGCCCTCATGGGAAAGGAAGGATTGAGGCTGAAAAGACGGTGTCTTTTTCAGCTGAGATGTAACTTGGGGTAAAAAGGTTAGATTTCCCAGCTGTTGCCGTGGTCCCCAGGTCCGATGGACCGACCCCAACTAACTCCTTCCCTTTATACGGCAATACTTCCATGTGCCGTATGGGATCTGTATCACCTGACCACTGTCGTGTCCATGACATCTTCTGGGTGATATGGACAACGTACTTATCTTGATGCCAGAGAGCAAATATCCCTCTGTGCATCTCACGTACATATATATAGAATGCATCCTATTAAATGCTCTATATGAATAAAATATTTTCAGTCAGGGAATCCGACCAAGCCAACCCAGCACTGCATCTCCAGGCTGATGGCGATCGCTGGTCGCAGTATAACCACCGTATGTGTGTATATTCTTTTTAGGATATCTTTCCAGCTTCCTATCAGCTGGCTCCTTGAGGGCGGCCGTATCTGGAGACGGTAACGCCACTTGATAAGCGTGTGAGCGCCTTATCACCCTAAGGGGTGTTTCCCAACGCGCCCTAATTTCTGGCGGGAAAGGGTATAACGCCAATATTTGCTATCGGGGTAACCCCACGCATCATCACACACTTCATTTTATTTTATCTGATTCAGGAAAAACTACAGGTAGTTTTTTCACTCCCACATAATACCCTTTTTTGTGGTACTTGTAGTATCAGAAATATGCAACACCTCCTTCATTGCCCTTAACGTGTGGCCCTAATGAGAAATACGTTTGTTTATTCACCGTCGACACTGGATTCAGTGTCCGTGTCTGTGTCTGTGTCGACCGACTGAGGTAAATGGGCGTTTTTAACGCCCCTGACGGTGTTTCTGAGACGCCTGGACCGGTACTAATAGTTTGTCGGCCGTCTCACGTCGTCAACCGACCTTGCAGCGTGTTGACATTCTCACGTAATTCCCTAAATAAGCCATCCATTCCGGTGTCGACTCCCTAGAGAGTGACATCACCATTACAGGCAATTTCTCCGCCTCCTCACCAACATCGTCCTCATACATGTCGACACACACGTACCGACACACAGCACACACACCGGGAATGCTCTGACAGAGGACAGGACCCACACTAGCCCTTTGGGGAGACAGAGGGAGAGTTTGCCAGCACACACCAAAACGCTATAATTATATAGGGACAACCTTATATAAGTGTTTTCCCTTATAGCATCTTTATATATATCTCAATATCGCCAAAATCAGTGCCCCCCCTCTCTGTTTTAACCCTGTTTCTGTAGTGCAGTGCAGGGGAGAGCCTGGGAGCCTTCTCTCCAGGCTTTCTGTGAGAGAAAATGGCGCTGTGTGCTGAGGAGATAGGCCCCGCCCCTTTTTCGGCGGGCTCGTCTCCCGCTATTTAGTGAATCTTGGCAGGGGTTAAATATCTCCATATAGCCTCTGGGGGCTATATGTGAGGTATTTTTCGCCAAAAAAGGTTTTCATTTGCCTCCCAGGGCGCCCCCCTCCCAGCGCCCTGCACCCTCAGTGACTGCCGTGTGAAGTGTGCTGAGAGGAAAATGGCGCACAGCTGCAGTGCTGTGCGCTACCTTTAGAAGACTGCAGGAGTCTTCAGCCGCCGATTCTGGACCTCTTCTTACTTCAGCATCTGCAAGGGGGCCGGCGGCGCGGCTCCGGTGACCATCCAGGCTGTACCTGTGATCGTCCCTCTGGAGCTGATGTCCAGTAGCCAAGAAGCCAATCCATCCTGCACGCAGGTGAGTTCACTCCTTCTCCCCTAAGTCCCTCGTTGCAGTGATCCTGTTGCCAGCAGGACTCACTGTAAAATAAAAAACCTAAGCTAAACTTTCTCTAAGCAGCTCTTTAGGAGAGCCACCTAGATTGCACCCTTCTCGGCCGGGCACAAAAATCTAACTGGAGTCTGGAGGAGGGTCATAGGGGGAGGAGCCAGTGCACACCACCTGATCGGAAAGCTTTACTTTTTGTGCCCTGTCTCCTGCGGAGCCGCTGTTCCCCATGGTCCTTTCAGGAACCCCAGCATCCACAAGGACGATAGAGAAATGTCTTCCTTGTGTTACTGCTCCCCATCCTCGGAGGCTTGCGTCCGTGGTCACCAGAACCCAGCCTTGAATGCCGAACCTGCGACCCTCTAGAAGGTGAGCACTTTGCAGCCACCACAGGAGAGACACCCTGGCCCTGGGTGACAGGCTTATCTTCTGATGTATTTGTAGATGGGACCCGGACCACTTGTCCAGAAGATCCCTCTGAAACGTCCTTGCATGAAACCTGCCGAAGGGGATGGCCTCGTAGGCTGCTACCATTTTCCCCAGAACTCGAGTGCATTGATGAACAGACACTCTTTTTGGTTTTAGCAGGTCTCTGACCATATTCTGGAGGTCCTGGGCTTTTTCCATCGGGAGAAAAACCCTCTTCTGTTCCGTGTCCAGAATCATGCCTAGGAATGATAGTCGAGTCGTTGGAATCAATTGTGACTTTGGCAGATTGAGAATCCAACCGTGCTGTTGTAGCACTCTCAGGGAGAGCGACATGCTCTTCAGTAATTGATCTCTCGATCTCGCTCTTATCAGGAGATTGTCCAAGTATGGGATAATTGTGACTCCCTGCCTGCGCAGGAGCACCATCATCTCCGCCATCACCTTGGTGAAAATCCTCGGGGCCGTGGAAAGCCCAAACGGCAACGTCTGAAACTGGTAATGACAGTCCTGTACAGCGAATCTCAGGTACTCCTGATGAGGAGGATAAATGGGGACATGAAGGTATGCATCCTTTACGTCCAGGGACACCATAAAATCCCCCCCTTCCAGACTGGATATTACAGCCCGAAGCGATTCCATCTTGAATTTGAACTTTTTCAAGTACAGGTTTAGGGATTTTAGATTTAAAATGGGTCTGACCGAATCATCCGGCTTCGGGACCACGAACAGGGTTGAATAGTACCCTTTCCCCTGTTGGACTAGGGGAACCTTGACAATCACTTGCTGTTGACACAGTTTTTGAATTGCAGCTAACACTACTTCCCTCTCTGGGGACTTGAAAAATCGGCGAGTGGGCACCTCTTCGATTTACAGCTTGTAGCCTTGGGATACAATATCCATCGCCCAAGGATCCACGTCTGACAGAACCCAGACCTGGCTGAAGAGTCGAAGACGTGCCCCCACCGGTGCGGACTCCCTCAGTGGAGCCCCAGCGTCATGCGGTGGATTTAGTAGAAGACGGAGAGGACTTCTGCTCCTGGGAACTAGCCGAAGCAGGTGTTCTCTTCCCTCTACCCTTACCTCTGTCGAGGAAGGATGAGCCCCGACCTCTTCTGGACTTATGCGACTGAAAGGACTGCATCTGATATTGTGGAGTTTTCTTTTGCTGTGGGGAAACAAAAGGCAAAAAAGTAGATTTACCCGCGGTAGCTGTGGAAACCAGGTCCGCGAGACCGTCCCCAAATAAAACTTCACCTTTGTAAGGTAAAACCTCCATATGCTTCTTTGAGTCGGCATCACCCGTCCATTGGCGGGTCCACAGGGCTCGCCTAGCAGAAATCGCCATGGCGTTGGCTCTCGAACCTAGCAGCCCAACGTCTCTTTGAGCGTCTCTCATATATAAGACTGCGTCTTTAATGTGACCTAAGGTCAATAAAATGGTATCCCTGTCTAGGGTATCAATGTCAGCTGACAAGGTATCTGTCCAAGCTGCAACTGCACTACATACCCATGCCGATGCTATTGCAGGTCTGAGTAAAGCACCCGTATGCGTATAAATAGATTTTAAGGTAGTTTCCTGTCTGCGATCAGCAGGATCCTTGAGGGCTGCCGTCTCTGGAGACGGTAGCGCCACCTTCTTGGACAGGCGCGTTAAAGCCTTGTCCACCCTGGGCGAGGATTCCCACCGTACCCTGTCCTGTGCAGGGAAAGGATACGCCAGAAGAATCCTCTTGGGAATCTGCAGTTTTTTGTCTGGAGTTTCCCAAGCTTTTTCAAATAAATCGTTCAGCTCATGAGATGGGGGAAAGGTTACCTCAGGTTTCTTTTCCTTATACATGCGCACCCTCGTGTCAGGCACAGAGGGGTCATCTGTGATATGCAAAACATCTTTTATTGCAATAATTATATAATGAATACTTTTGGCCACCCTTGGGTGTACTGTAACCTTGCATCATTGTAGTCTACACTGGAGTCAGAATCCGTGTCGGTATCAGTGACTGCTATTTGGGATAGGGGACGTTTTTGAGACCCTGACGGGACCTGTGACACAGTCAAAGCCGTGGATTGACTCCCTGCTTTTTCCCTGGACTCTGCTTTGTCCATTCTATTATCTAATAAGTGTTAGGTTCCTGGTGCTCAGAACAAGGGAGATGTTATGAAGTGAGTCCAGAGCACCAGGACGTAATGCTAGGACAGGGGAATGGAAAGGGAATAGCCCCTGGCGCCCTATCTCCGTTGTCTCGCCCGTGCTGTCAGTACACTCTTGCGAGACTATGGTTGCTTGAGCCCATGGCAGCCGCGTTTGAAGGGCGGATTACGTCTGCCCAACTTCGATGCCCCCTCAGGTCTTAATGAGAGACAAAGAGTGTACCGAGACAGGGTGATAACAAGGGGCCCTCTTACTGAAACAACCAAAGCCAGGGGCTACTAACTAGCCTAAAACTAAATGTATGTGCGGCTTGCCGCCAAAGGAAAAGAACAACAAAGGAAATGCTGACCACACGCCGACACAATACTTTTGTGTACCGGCGGTAACAGCATAAGCAGAACCCTCTGCAAAACACCAGTGACAGAAATAATAACAGAATACAGCGGCCTAGGCCGACGGACGCGGCAGAGCCGCTACTCACGGAACCGGTACGAATACTGGCAAACGGACAGGAACCCTCAATGCTGCCGACACAGACTCTCAGAACTGGAGGACAGGCAGAATCCCAAACGACAGACCGGTGGACACCAAGAAGCCAGAAACTCGACCAGGCATAGGCAAAGCCACTGGACTTCTGTACAGGAACACTTCACGACAGGACACGGGATCAGACACAGGAATCGACACAGGGACTGACACAGGAATCGACACCGGAAGCAGTTCGACAGACACTGCTACACAGGAGCTCAGGAATTGGCAGGAACAAGCTCAGAACTCAAGCAGACTGGAAACCAAGAAATATCACCAGCGTCTGTGAATAGCACTGAGCCAGCATATAACAGAGAGGCCTAATTAATAATCTCATGCAGCTGCCCTGTTGCATGACTCCAAACTGACAAGATGCAATTAGCAGCCAGGTGAGGCTGAACACATGGGAACAAGCTGCAATTACACAGACTCACCAGCGGCAGCAACAACCAAGAGTACTCTTAAACAGAGCAACGGGAAATCCTGGCCTGCGAAACAACTTATAAACATAAAATACCTAACTGACATGCAAAACAGGAATGAGCCACAGCCGTGGCTCATAACAATAAGGTCACATTTGCATTTAAAACATTCCACATGTCCAACCAATCATGAGTCGGCGTTGCCGACGGAGACACCACAATCATCTGCTCCACCCCCTCCTTAGATGAGCCTTCCGCTTCAGACATGCCGACACCCCCACACACACAGGGATATATCTATAAGGAGACAGTTCCCCAACAAGGCCCTTTGGAGAGACAGAGAGAGAGTATGCCAGCACACACCCAGCGCCAACTGACACTGGAAACAATTTCCCAGACAATATAGCACTTTTATATATAATAAACTGTGTAATACACTCACTGCGCCTTACAAGTGTCCCCCCCCCCCCCTTTTCAGCCCTGTGTCACCGTGTTCAGCAGGGGAGAGTCCGGGGAGCCAGCTTCTCTGCAGTGCTCTGTGGAGAAAATGGCGCTGGTTAGTGCTGTGGCAGGGGATTTTTATAATTACTGCCTCTGCAGCCTATATCCATATAAATGCCAGACTTAGAGGTTTATATTGCTGCCCAGGGCGCCCCCCCTGCGCCCTGCACCCATCAGTGCCTGCTAGTGTGTGTAGTTTGTGGGAGCAATGGCGCGCAGCGGTTTGCGCGCTTACCTTAGGGAAGATCTGAAGTCTTCTGCCGCCTTGAAGTCTTATTTTCTTCTTATACTCACCCGGCTTCTATCTTCTGGCTCTGTGAGGAGGACGGCGGCGCGGCTCTGGGATGAACGGCGAGGGGAGACCTGCGTTCCGACTCCCTCTGGAGCTAATGGTGTCCAGTAGTCTAAGAAGCAGAGCCTATCACTTAAGTAGGTCTGCTTCTCTCCCCTCAGTCCCACGATGCAGGGAGCCTGTTGCCAGCAGAGCTCCCTGAAAATAAAAAACCTAGCAAACTTATTTTTCAGAGAAACTCAGGAGAGCTCCCCTGCAGTGCACCCAGTCTCCTCTGGGCACAGGATCTAACTGAGGTCTGGAGGAGGGGCATAGAGGGAGGAGCCAGTGCACACCCATTATAAAGTTCTTTATAGTGCCCATGTCTCTTGCGGAGCCCGTCTATACCCCATGGTCCTTACGGAGTCCCCAGCATCCTCTAGGACGTAAGAGAAATTAAGAGTATGATCCCCATAGGGATAGAATGAGGTCTGAGGACCTGTAGACCCTTCCATGGGGGGGGGGGTCTAGCACAAGATATTTCATCAGACAGGTCCCTGCTGGGAAACTAAAGCATTTGACACCAACACTGGTCCATCCTGAGACCAAACTACTACTGAGAGACACGGGCAGAGGGCTAAATAGTTACTGTCAACTTTTTGTATCTAATTCTATGCGCACGTGACATTGTCCCATGCTCCCAAAACCCCCCCAACAGGTGCCCATGCTCTCCCTCGTCACCTGGGCAGACGCGACTGTTTCAGGGCAGCGCCCACGTCCAGGTCTGTGCTGCTGAAATCCACAATGATGACACAGAAGTAGGAGTCCAGCGTCGCCTGGTGTAGGGACTCCATGTCCCAGATGAACTTCTGCACCCACCGAGCCTGGTTCTTCACTAGGAAGGAATCAGCAGTTACAGCCGGACATTCCGGAACACCGTATTATACGTGTATAATGTATACTTTTATTCCCGTTAAATATAATGGGCCTCATGTAGAGTTGGACATTTGTCGGGCTTACAATGACGCAATTCTGTACTGCGCATGGATTTCAGTATATATTAGATGTGTGGCCCCTTTACAATAGGAACGCCAGGACGGGGCGGTACATTTTTTTTTAAATATGAATTTTTTTTAGATCGATTTAAATTCGATCTAAAATCGATTAACATCGACAGGCTGTTTCAGGGACAAAACGCCATATTTACAAAAAATCCGATTTTTAACGCCTGTGTTTTGAACTGGATGGATCCGGTAAGATACACAAGTGATCCCACAAATTACTGCTCTCCCATTAATGGTGGACAGAGGACTGGGGTGGCTGAAAGAAGCGACCTCCGAAATCGTTACTGTTCCCCAACAGACGATAAGATCTACAAATATTTGTATTCAGATTTCATTTACTTCTGTTTGGCAGCCGCAACAACGCAGCCGGTAGCTGTTGTCCCGGCTGCAGTCAGCGGCGGAGGGGCGTGAGTATCATTTCCCACTTACTTGATACATGTCAGTTGAAAAAATGTCAAAGTCACAAGTAGATAGGTTAGAAAATCTTTTACATTATATTTATTGTACAGAAGGCAAGAGTAAATATGTTCCAAATCCTAATTGAGTTTGGGGATAATAAAACCCACTCACTTCCGCACTCACCTGGCACAATAAAATACACGGTGGCCTGTGGGTTCCAGGCGAGCCCGGTGGGCCAGCACAGCTCCAGCTGCCTCTCACTCTCCATCAGCTGCCGCTGTGGCCCCCACATCTTATTCCTCATGTCCCTCTCCTGCTCCCGGTCTTCCTGGGTCATTCCTGTCCAGCCCGGGGCAAAGACGTGCTGGGCGAATCGGACCATACGCTTGGACCTGTCTCTGAGCTCCAGCTGTAGGAAGTAGCGGCTGCCGCGCATGTAGTCCAGGTGTTTCTCCACACTAATAACCCTCTGGAGCTGGTACATTCTGCAGACAAGAATTCACGTATGTGTTATGTGACTGTGCAACGCCCAGGACCGGAATCAGCAAAATACATACCAGGCTTTGTCTGGGCTGAGAATAATCTCTGCTGCCCACTTAGTGCCTGATTCACCGATGTACGCTAAGGCAGTCATGGCGGCTTTGTACGCAGCGGCCGTGCAAAATTATACAGATGCCGCAGTTGCCGGGATTTGCAATGAGACGCCCACTGGCGGCTTTGCATAATCGTATTTGCGTACAAATATGAATCAGACTCTTTGGTGGTTATTCCGAGTTGATCGCTAGCTGCATTTGTTCGCTGTGCAGCAATGAGGTAAAAAAAAGGCACTTCTGAACATGCGTATGCGGCGCACACGCGTCGTACTATTACAACGGCTGATGTAGTTTCACACAAGGTCTAGCGAAGCTTTTCAGTCGCACTGCTGGCCGCAGAGTGATCGACAGGAAGAGAGCGTTTATGGGTGTCAACTGACCGTTTTCAGGGAGTGTTCGGAAAAACGCAGGCGTGCCAGGAAAAACGCAGGCGTGGCTGGGCGAACGCAGGGCGTGTTTGTGACGTCAAAACAGGAACTGAACAGTCTGAAGTGATCGCAAGCGCTGAGTAGGTCTGGAGCTACTCTGAAACTGTACAAAAAAACGTTGCCGCCGCTCTGCGATCCTTTCGTTCGCACTTCTGCTAAGCTGAAATACACTCCCAGTGGGCGGCGGCATAGCGTTTGCACGGCTGCTAAAAACTGCTAGCGAGCAATCAACTCGGAATGACCACCTTAGTTTCTAGTTACATCCTCTGACACTTTCCGCCTACACCTTGCTCCCGTTCATTGCCCTTTCCAGGCCTGTATTTGCACGAAGGCCACGTAAGTGTGGGACTAGTGCTTCAGTGGCGCACCCTGCACATCACTGTGGATCATTTATGAAGCACCAAACGGCTGCTACCAAGCGCAAATACAGCTGTGGGCCAACTGCGTTCCTCGAAGTTTAGCGAGATTATAGGAAGGAGATGCAGAGGGCTCATTATCACGGCCATTACTCGCCATGCACGACCACAATCCCCCAACGTCACACGACCTGTAGTCTACACCTGCATAGAGATGGGGAAGAATGGGTCTCACTCTAAACTGCTGCTCATTTGTTTATATGTTCTGAAATGGGATGATTGGAAGTAAAGCAAATTATCAAGCAATTAGACAAAACCATGTGCACTGCAGGTGGGGCAGATGTAACATGTGCAGAGAGAGTTAGATTTGGGAGGGGGGTGTTCAAACTGAAATTCTAAATGTGTAAGAATAAAGCTGTCATCATGTGTGGGCTACATGCAGAAGCAGTTGGTATTTACCCTGCACAGGAAAAAAAAAATAACCCACCCAAATCTACATCTGCCCCACCTGCAGTGCAACACGGTTTTGCCCTCTTGGACTGTGTGGCATTTCACTAGATATCACTCTGAATTATGGTCACGCTGCAGTTCCCTTCACCTCCTGGCGCTTTCAGGACATTACTAGTGTCTGGCCACTGGTGGATCTTGACGCTTGGTGTCCTCTGCGTATACAAGCCATAGCTGACAAATATAATATACCATAATCTCAGGCCTTAGCTCTTCACTAATTGCAGACGCATCGAATTAAGGTTGACCCCCGGCAGCGCAGCCTGGCTGCTCTGTCAGGCACTGTGATGCCATTTTTTTTTTTTATCGGATTGGCTGCGGCTGCTGTGATGTCACGCAGCTGCCCCGAAAATGCTCCTGGCACGCCCCCGTTTGCCCTGCCACGCCGCGTCGCCACCTAACCAGCACCCGCCGCTGTCAATCATCCTCCAAGGATGCGGCCGCAAAGAGAAGGGTCGGGCACGTGCACTGCGGCCTGCGGTGGTGGGCAGACCAGATAGGCGCGGCCACTGCATCCAGATGCACGGCTACGTCCAACTCTGAATCGGCCTGTCTGGCTCAGGGACCTGCCCAAAATGTGGTACCACGGTAGCCACATTTGTGCATTGTATGTGGGAATGTTCTTTAATTACTTATTTCTGGAGTACGTCAATTTGCTATGACCTACCTTCTTAATTATTTGCCCTTGACCGCAGAATGGGCAATCCTGGGGATTGCTCCTCCCTCCGCCGTACTGTAACAGGATAGCAAACAGTGGGCAATCCTGTGATTAGGTGAATGGGCAATCATGTGATTGCTCCTCCATCCGCCGAACTGTAACAGGATAGCAAACAGTGGGCAATCCTGTGATTAGGTGAATGGGCAATCCTGGGGATTGCTCCTCCCTCCGCCGTACTGTAACAGGATAGCAAACAGTGGGCAATCCTGTGATTAGGTGAATGGGCAATCATGTGATTGCTCCTCCATCCGCCGAACTGTAACAGGATAGCAAACAGTGGGCAATCCTGTGATTAGGTGAATGGGCAATCATGTGATTGCTCCTCCATCCGCCGAACTGTAACAGGATAGCAAACAGTGGGCAATCCTGTGATTAGGTGAATGGGCAATCCTGGGGATTGCTCCTCCCTCCGCCGTACTGTAACAGGATAGCAAACAGTGGGCAATCCTGTGATTAGGTGAATGGGCAATCATGTGATTGCTCCTCCATCCGCCGAACTGTAACAGGATAGCAAACAGTGGGCAATCCTGTGATTAGGTGAATGGGCAATCCTGGGGATTGCTCCTCCCTCCGCCGAACTGTAACAGGATAGCAAACAGTGGGCAATTCTGTGATTAGGTGAATGGGCAATCCTGGGAATTGCTCCTCCCTCCGCCGAACTGTAACAGGATAGCAAACAGTGGGCAATCCTGTGATTAGGTGAATGGGCAATCCTGGGGATTGCTCCTCCCCCCGCGGGTTGGGAGAGGATAGCAAAAAGTTACTGCTCATTATATCTGCAGTTGCCCGCAAATGTGTTTTGCACATATTAACAGAGACCCCCATTCATTAGCTCTGTTCAAGGACATAATGGTGGTCATTCCGAGTTGATCGCTAGCTGTTTTCGATCGCAGCGCAGTGATTAGGTAAAAAAGCGTCACTTCTGCGCATGCGGCGCAATGCGCATGCGCGACATACTTTCACAACAGCCAAAGTAGTTTCACACAAGGTCTAGCAACGCTTTTCAGTCGCACTGCTGGCCGCAGAGTGATTGACAGGAAGTGGGCGTTTCTGGGAGGTAACTGACCGTTTTCGGGGAGTGTGTGGAAAAACGCAGGCGTGACAGATACAAACGCAGGTGTGGCTGGGGAAACGGGGGAGTGGCTAGCCGAACGCAGGAACTAAACAGTCCGAAGTGATCGCAGACTAGGAGTAGGTCTGGAGCTGCTCAGAAACTGCACAATCTTTTTTTGTAGCAGCGCTGCGATTCTTTCGTTCGCACTTCAGAGGGCGGCATAGCGTTTGCACGGCTGCTAAAAGCAGCTAGCGAGCGAACAACGCGGAATGAGGGCCAATGTTCTATGCTTTCCGTATGACTGGCTGGAGGCTTCTCTTCATAAGGAAGAGAGTACGGAATATGTCTTCCAGATTTGAGGGGACTTTGTGGATTCTCTATCAGATGATATTAAACAACAGTTGCATAAGAGCGTTCAGTCCACGCAGTGGTATGAAACCAGACGACTGTTGGGCGATGCCCCAATTATTTTGCCCTCAGTTATCTAGTTTATTCAAGTGACTCATTACTGTGTTTTTCTCTCTTTATGCCCCCCTTACCGGCCATGTCTACTTTCTATTGTCCTGTTCTGTATTATTGTTCTGTTTTATTTTTATTCATGTACCTGCAATGACTATTGCATATGGGCCCTCATTCCGAGTTGTTCGCTCGCAAGCTGCTTTTAGCAGCATTGCACACGCTAAGCCGCCGCCTACTGGAAGTGAATCTTAGCTTAGCAAAATTGTGAACGAAAGATTAGCAAAATTGCAAATAGACACTTCTTAGCAGTTTCTGAGTAGCTCCACACTTACTCGGCAACTGCGATCAGTTCAGTCAGTTTCGTTCCTGGTTTGACGTCACAAAAACTCCCAGCGTTCGGACAGACACTCCTCCGTTTCTCCAGCCACTCCCGCGTTTTTCCCAGAAATGGTAGCGTTTTTTCGCACACACCCATAAAACGGACAGTTTCCGCCCAGAAACACCCACTTCCTGTCAATCACATTACGATCACCAGAACGAAGAAAAAACCTCGTAATGCCGTGAGTAAAATACCTAACTGCATAGCAAATTTACCTGGCGCAGTCGCACTGCGGACATTGCGCATGCGCATTAGCGACTAATCGCTCCGTTGCAAGAAAAATATAACTAGCTAACAACTCGGAATGACCACCATTGTTTCATATGGAATCACATCCTGGACTGTTTCATTTTCCATTGTACAAATAGTAAGATTTTACTTACCGATAAATCTATTTCTCGTAGTCCGTAGTGGATGCTGGGACTCCGTCAGGACCATGGGGATTAGCGGCTCCGCAGGAGACAGGGCACAAAAATAAAAGCTTTAGGACTAGGTGGTGTGCACTGGCTCCTCCCCCTATGACCCTCCTCCAAGCCTCAGTTAGGATACTGTGCCCGGACGAGCGTACACAATAAGGAAGGATTTTGAATCCCGGGTAAGACTCATACCAGCCACACCAATCACACCGTACAACTTGTGATCTGAACCCAGTTAACAGTATGACAAACGTAGGAGCCTCTGAACAGACGGCTCACAACAATAACAACCCGATTTTTTTGTAACAATAACTATGTACAAGTATTGCAGACAATCCGCACTTGGGATGGGCGCCCAGCATCCACTACGGACTACGAGAAATAGATTTATCGGTAAGTAAAATCTTATTTTCTCTGACGTCCTAGTGGATGCTGGGACTCCGTCAGGACCATGGGGATTATACCAAAGCTCCCAAACGGGCGGGAGAGTGCGGATGACTCTGCAGCACCGAATGAGAGAACTCCAGGTCCTCTTTAGCCAGGGTATCAAATTTGTAGAATTTTACAAACGTGTTCTCCCCCGACCACGTAGCTGCTCGGCAGAGTTGTAATGCCGAGACCCCTCGGGCAGCCGCCCAAGATGAGCCCACCTTCCTTGTGGAATGGGCCTTGATAGATTTAGGCTGTGGCAGGCCTGCCACAGAATGTGCAAGATGAATTGTGCTACAAATCCAACGAGCAATCGTCTGCTTATGTTGGGTGCATACAGTATAAACAGCGAGTCAGATTTTCTGACTCCAGCCGTCCTTGAAATATATATTTTCAACGCCCTGACAACGTCCAGCAACTTGGAATCCTCCAAATCGCTAGTAGCCGCAGGCACCACAATAGGCTGGTTCAGGTGAAACGCTGAAACCACCTTAGGCAGAAACTGAGGACGCGTCCGCAGTTCTGCCCTGTCCGAATGGAAAATCAGATATGGGCTTTTATACGATAAAGCCGCCAATTCTGACACTCTCCTGGCTGAAGCCAGGGCCAGTAGCATGGTTACTTTCCATGTAAGATATTTCAAATCCACCGATTTGAGTGGCTCAAACCAATGGGATTTGAGAAAATCCAAAACTACATTAAGATCCCACGGAGCCACTGGGGGCACAACCGGGGGCTGTATATGTAGTACTCCTTTTACAAAAGTCTGGACTTCAGGAACTGAAGCCAATTCTTTCTGGAAGAAAATCGACAGGGCCGAAATTTGAACCTTAATGGACCCTAATTTGAGGCCCATAGACAATCCTGTTTGCAGGAAATGTAGGAATCGACCCAGTTGAAATTCCTCCGTCGGGGCCTTCCTGGCCTCACACCACGCAACATATTTTCTCCAAATGCGGTGATAATGTTGTGCAGTCACCTCCTTCCTGGCTTTTACCAGGGTAGGGATGACCTCTTCCGGAATGCCTTTTTCCCTTAGAATTCGGCGTTCAACCGCCATGCCGTCAAACGCAGCCGCGGTAAGTCTTGCAATAGACACGGTCCCTGCTGAAGCAGGTCCCGTCTTAGAGGTAGAGGCCACGGATCTTCCGTGAGCATCTCCTGAAGTTCCGGGTACCAAGTTCTTCTTGGCCAATCCGGAGCCACGAGTATCGTTCTTACTCCCCTTTGCCGTATAATTCTCAGTACTTTTGGTATGAGAGGCAGAGGAGGAAACACATACACTGACTGGAACACCCACGGTGTTACCAGAGCGTCCACAGCTATTGCCTGAGGGTCTCTTGACCTGGCGCAATACCTGTCCAGTTTTTTGTTGAGGCGGGACGCCATCATATCCACCTTTGGTTTTTCCCAACGGTTCACAATCATGTGGAAGACTTCTGGATGAAGTCCCCACTCTCCCGGGTGTAGATCGTGTCTGCTGAGGAAGTCCGCTTCCCAGTTGTCCACTCCCGGAATGAACACTGCTGACAGTGCTATCACATGATCTTCCGCCCAGCGAAGAATACTTGCAGCTTCTGCCATTGCCCTCCTGCTTCTTGTGCCGCCCTGTCTGTTTACGTGGGCGACTGCCGTGATGTTGTCCGACTGGATCAACACCGGCTGACCCTGAAGCAGGGGTTTTGCCAGGCTTAGAGCATTGTAAATCGCTCTTAGCTCCAGTATATTTATGTGAAGAGACATCTCCAGGCTTGACCACACTCCCTGGAAGTTTCTTCCCTGTGTGACCGCTCCCCAGCCTCTCAGACTGGCATCCGTGGTCACCAGGACCCAGTCCTGTATGCCGAATCTGCGGCCCTCTAGCAGATGAGCACTCTGCAACCACCACAGAAGAGATACCCTTGTCCGTGGAGACAAAGTTATCCGCTGATGCATCTGCAGATGCGATCCGGACCATTTGTCCAGCAGATCCCACTGAAGAGTTTGTGCGTGGAATCTGCCGAATGGAATCGCTTCGTAAGAAGCCACCATTTTTCCCAGGACTCTTGTGCATTGATGCACAGACACTTTTCCTGGTTTTAGGAGGTTCCTGACAAGTTCGGATAACTCCCTGGCTTTCTCCTCCGGAAGAAACACCTTTTTCTGAACCGTGTCCAGAATCATTCCCAGGAACAGCAGACGTGTCGTCGGGGTCAATTGAGATTTTGGAAAATTCAGAATCCACCCGTGCTGTTGCAGCACTACTTGGGTTAGTGCTACTACGTCCCCCAGCTGTTCTCTGGACCTTGCCCTTATCAGGAGATCGTCCAAGTAAGGGATAATTAATACGCCTTTTCTTCGCAGAAGAAACATCATTTCGGCCATTACCTTGGTAAAGACCCGAGGTGCCGTGGACAATCCAAACGGCAGCGTCTGAAACTGATAATGACAGTTTTGCACCACGAACCTGAGGTACCCTTGATGTGAAGGGCAAATTGGGACATGCAGGTAAGCATCCTTGATGTCCAGGGACACCATAAAGTCCCCTTCTTCCAAATTCGCTATCACTGCTCTGAGTGACTCCATCTTGAACTTGAATTTTTGTATGTACAGGTTCAAAGATTTCAGATTTAGAATAGGTCTTACCGAGCCGTCCGGCTTCGGTACCACAAATAGTGTGGAATAATACCCCTTTCCCTGTTGTAGGAGGGGTACCTTGACTATCACCTGCTGAGAATACAGCTTGTGAATGGCTTCCAATACCGTCGCCCTGTCTGAGGGAGACGTTGGCAGAGCAGACTTTAGGAACCGGCGAGGGGGAGACTTCTCGAATTCCAACCTGTAACCCTGAGATACTACCTGCAGGATCCAGGGGTCCACCTGTGAGTGAGCCCACTGTGCGCTGAAATTCTTGAGTCGACCCCCCACCGCCCCTGAGTCCGCTTGTAAAGCCCCAACGTCATGCTGAGGGCTTTGCAGAAGCCGGGGAGGGCTTCTGCTCCTGGGAGGGAGCTGCTTGGTGCACTCTCTTACCCTTTCCTTTGCCTCGGGGCAGATATGACTGTCCTTTTGCCCGCTTGTTCTTATAGGAACGAAAGGACTGCGGCTGAAAAGACGGTGTCTTTTTCTGTTGGGAGGGGACCTGAGGTAAAAAGGTGGATTTCCCGGCTGTTGCCGTGGCCACCAAATCCGATAGACCGACCCCAAATAATTCCTCCCCTTTATACGGCAATACTTCCATATGCCGTTTGGAATCCGCATCACCTGACCACTGTCGCGTCCATAAACTTCTTCTGGCAGATATGGACATCGCACTTACTCTCGATGCCAGAGTGCAAATATCCCTCTGAGCATCTCGCATATAAAGAAAAGCATCCTTTAATTGCTCTATAGTCAATAAAATACTGTCCCTATCCAGGGTATCAATATTTTCAGTCAGGGAATCCGACCAAACCACCCCAGCACTGCACATCCATGCAGAGGCGATGGCTGGTCGCAGTATAACACCAGTATGAGTGTATATACTTTTCATGGTAGTTTCCAGCCTCCTATCAGCTGGATCCTTGAGGGCGGCCGTTTCAGGAGACGGTAACGCCTTTTGATAAGCGTGTGAGTGCCTTATCCACCCTAGGGGGTGTTTCCCAGCGCGCCCTAACCTCTGGCGGGAAAGGATATAATGCCAATAACTTCTTTGAAATTAGCAGTTTTCTATCGGGGTTAACCCACGCTTCATCACACACTTCATTCAATTCCTCTGATTCAGGAAAAACTACAGGTAGTTTTTTCAGACCCCACATAATACCCCTTTTTGTGGTACTTGCAGTATCAGAGATATGCAAAGCCTCCTTCATTGCTGTGATCATATAACGTGTGGCCCTACTGGAAAATACGTTTGTTTCTTCACCGTCGACACTAGATTCGGTGTCCGTGTCTGTGTCGACCGACTGAGGTAAAGGGCGTTTTACAGCCCCTGACGGTGTCTGAGACGCCTGGACAGGTACTAACTGGTTTGCCGGCCGTCTCATGTCGTCAACTGATTTTTGTAACGTGCTGACATTATCACGTAATTCCATAAACAAAGCCATCCATTCCGGTGTCGACTCCCTAGGGGGTGACATCACCATTACCGGCAATTGCTCCGCCTCCACACCAACATCGTCCTCATACATGTCGACACACACGTACCGACACACAGGGAATGCTCTTATCGAAGACAGGACCCCACTAGCCCTTTGGGGAGACAGAGGGAGAGTTTGCCAGCACACACCCAAGCGCTATAAATATATAGGAACAACCCTACAGAAGTGTTGTTTCCTTTATAGCAGCTTAATATATCAATATCGCCAAAAAAGTGCCCCCCCTCTCTGTTTTTTTACCCTGTTTCTGTAGTGCAGTGCAGGGGAGAGTCCTGGGAGCCTTTCACGCAGCGGAGCTGTGCAGGAAAATGGCGCTGTGTGCTGAGGAGATAGGCCCCGCCCCCTATTTCGGCGGGCTCTTCTCCCGGTGTTTGTGAGACCTGGCAGGGGTTAAATACATCCATATAGCCCCAGGGGCTATATGTGATGTATTTTTAGCCAGAACAAGGTATTATCATTGCTGCCCAGGGCGCCCCCCCCCAGCGCCCTGCACCCTCAGTGACCGCTGGTGTGAAGTGTGCTGACAACAATGGCGCACAGCTGCAGTGCTGTGCGCTACCTCATGAAGACTGAAAAGTCTTCTGCCGCCGGTTTCTGGACCTCTTCACTTTTCGGCATCTGCAAGGGGGTCGGCGGCGCGGCTCCGGGACCGGACTCCATGGCTGGGCCTGTGTTCGATCCCTCTGGAGCTAATGGTGTCCAGTAGCCTAAGAAGCCAATCCATCCTGCACGCAGGTGAGTTCACTTCTTCTCCCCTAAGTCCCTCGTTGCAGTGAGCCTGTTGCCAGCAGGACTCACTGAAAATAAAAAACCTAATAACTTTTTCTAAGCAGCTCTTTAGGAGAGCCACCTAGATTGCACCCTGCTCGGACGGGCACAAAAACCTAACTGAGGCTTGGAGGAGGGTCATAGGGGGAGGAGCCAGTGCACACCACCTAGTCCTAAAGCTTTTATATTTGTGCCGTCTCCTGCGGAGCCGCTAATCCCCATGGTCCTGACGGAGTCCCAGCATCCACTAGGACGTCAGAGAAATACAGTATATCTATGCCTGTATTATTATTGTACTAAGGTCTTTTGTTTGTTTTTTGCTCCGTCCTTAATAAAAATATATATATATATATTTTTTTTTTAAATAGTGTGTTCGGGATAGGAACTATTTTATTACATTTTGTGTGAAGCAAATGATATTACTTGGAGATCACTGGAAAATGCACGTCTCTGCAGACAAGGGCCCCAAGAAACGTAAAGGTTGGGCCCCGATCAACCCTCACGCTGAGTAATGGGATACAAAGCCTCCCGTACACGTAACAACAGTCCCAGTGTCCCCTCACTCTCCGTATATATTAAGGCCAGAATACACAAGGCACATCGTATGGGAAAACTGAAGAATTCATATTATCAGACGGGCCGGAGGGTGTACTTTCCTATAGATCAGGCATGTCCAAACTGCGGCCCTCCAGCTGTTGTGAAACTACATATACCAGCATGCCCTGACACAGTTTTGCTGTTAGAGAATGCTAAAGCTGTGTCAGGGCATTCTGGGATGTGTAGTTTCTCAATAGCTGGAGGGCCGCAGTTTGGACATGTCTGCTATAGATTCTTCTGTCCCTTGGGAGATTTATCACACAAGATTCTATCAGTTTATAGAATGTGTACTAGATAAATGTGCAAGAACGGAGACGCCCACGTCTATAGAGGCTGCGTTATCGTCTGGTGCGTTTTTATTGGTTGCACCATCAAAACTTGCTCCAATCCTGAGTATAGCATTGTATATGAGCGGCTGCACATTAACATATGTAACCACTATCAGCCAATTAGACACAAAATCTCCGTGCCTCTTTTTAGCCTCCTCCCTGATATATGCCAGTCACCGCCTGGGAACGTCCCTCACATCTCTGCTACTATGAGTCTAAATCTGATCTTCCACTGTGCACAAACAAAATCAAAACGCATGTGCGGTGCGACTTGGACACGTGCGCAAATGAAAAACATGGCTCCACTGCGGCCGACATAGCCGACGCGGCTGACCCCTAATCAGGCAACTTACGTCTTTTGATTTGCTGAGGCTGTTCCCGAGCAGAGGAGGTGTGCAGCTTGTTTTCCTGAGTGGAGCATTGAGACAGGCAAGTGCAAAACCAAGGTATTTTGTGATGTGCTTCATATATGACCTCCACTGTTTTAATTTTGTAAAATAATAAATTATTTATTGATTGATTTATTTATTTCTGGGGTTTTTTCTACCTTTCTTCCTTTGACTTCATTTTTTTAACCTGAGATGTTATGCAGGTGTGGGGAGTTTGGGGTGGCACAGAAAATGGCCAGGCCTGGTTTACATCCCGTGGTTACGTTTTTTTTCCAAAAGACCCAGTTTCTCCCGCTTTTACCGCAACCTCGTTCCACCCCAAGTGAGTTTGCCCCAAGTTCTTACCCCTTGTGCCACTGGTTGAGTTTCCTCATAAAAGAACGGACTATGATCATTGCCTCGTTTTCTTTGAGCTGGAGATTCCCCGACGTGTTACACTGGAGATCAATGTAGTCCGACCGCAGAACCTGGAAATCTGTCTGCCCCACGTGGAAAGTTCGGTTCCATAAAACAGGCTGCTCTACAAGAAATGGGTAGTCGATCTCCTCTTCACCCTCCTCCTCAGGGTCATTTTCTTGATATTGGTGTTCCCCATCCTCCTCCTGAGGGTTTTCTACTATACGATCTTGATTCTCTCCAGCCAGACTATCAGAGTTTGGGTCGGGAAGTTGCAATCTTCGGTTTTCTTTCCCTGCGGGTTCTAGCCTTTCACCATCACCTAGCTCAGAACTTTGCCTTCTCACTGTATATTGTGGTCTGACATCTTCTTCAGTCGCATCCTGCTCTATGTGGTTACCCCTCAGTTCTTGTTCAAATCTCTGTTTTCTTCTCTGATCTTGGTTAATAACTTTTCTTTGTTCTTTGCCTTGCTCAATTCTCCGTCTTCTTCCCTCAGCTGGTTCAACGTCTTGGCTTTGCCCTTCACCTTGTTCAAAACCCAGCATTCTACCTTGACCCACTAGAGGGGTTTCTGTCTTCTTTCCAGGATGTTCAACCACAGGTGTTTTACCCTGACTAGACTCAAGGCCTGGTTTATTCCTCTTAACTCCCAGATGTTCCTCCCTGTCCTCCTCACCAAGCCTGAGCGTTTTAACAGCTGCATAGCTACTTTTATAACCCTGTGCTGTATTACCACCATGCATCAAATCTTGTTCAGAAGTCGGCATCCTTGTATGATTTAAATTTGGTCCCGGCATCTTATCATGACCAGGTTTCCCTTCTTCATCTTCATAAGTCTTTGGAATATTTCTCCTGTTGAGCATTTTCTTTCGGTCTTGGTCCCTCCACCCATCATGGAGATCAGGCTCTGGTTTCACCCCTCCAGCTATAGTAGATCTTTGTTGTACCATTCCTCTATACGTAGACTCTTTTGGTCTCATCCAACCTAAATTTGGTACCAGTGTATTGGACTTTAAATCTCGCCCTTTGGTAACAATTTTGTGCAATTCTTCCTTCTCATGATCAATTATTTGGTGGTCCTGCTTGCTGTTGTCTCCTAGCAATGATTGCTTACTTTTTGGCATGCCCAAGTTTGGTGTTTGCAGAGCCCCATCACCTAAAGTTGGCGATATTTGTTCTCTGCCGCCATGCCGCAGCCTTTTCTTCAAGTAGGTCCTCTTCAGTTCTGTACCATCTTGATTTTGTCTTTCTTTATTCCTTTTCTTCCAGTCTCTCTTATGTCCATCTGACATGTTTTTCTGATTCTGAGTCTCAATCTTACTGTGGTCATGGGTAATGTAGTCTTGGTTTTGTAGGTTGGCGCGTTTCCGCTTCCGGGATCTAGAGGCACGGGGTGCAGGGGTCATTTGTTTCTTTCGTATGACTCTGTGATAGAAAATGTTTGGTTCTGGACTATCCAGTTTAAGATTGTTGGTAACAGGACGTACATCTAAGTTCTGAACGGGTTCCTGCGGATGACCTCTTTCCTGAGGTGCACCAATCCCAGGACCTGGTAGCTCATCTTCCTCAGCCTCTACAACAAGAAAAAGTTTCCGTTTTTTTAAGATTTCATCTTCACCGAGATCTTCAACCTCTTGGTCTTCTCTGTCCTCAAACTGATCCTCTGTGTCTTCATACTGGAAATCGGATGGGTTGTAGTCATCTGGCCAACCTGTCAATTAGACAGTAAAATACTTTAAAAACAATACATTAATTGCATGGCAGGTCTTTCAACGCAAAATATACACAAAATACTGACAACCTCACTATTCACAGGTTATAAGCGGCATCTCTGGGTGCTTATATATTTTGTGTAACTGAGTATATAGTAGTAGACCAACTTGGGAGACATCCTTACATAACATAGCTACACAAATGGTGCATAAGAATGAAATTAGCTACAACAGCGGAATACCTGGGGCGTATTCTGCCTACCATGTAGAAACCACAATAACCCCTTTGGGACCTGCGTGTTGACTGACTCTATCAATCCTCTTTGGTGCACTGCTCTTTGAGACCAAACCGCTGAAGTTGGAATCAGGCACACAACCTTCTTTGGATGAGTATTTGCACAGCCGCTGGCTCCCATGTTATGCCTTGCAAGGAGATTTTCTACACAAAAGTGCTGACTCTGCATCAAACATAATGAGGCTGTGTTTCCGTCATGCTGCAGAAGCCATATTTACTACTTTAACACCTGTTGCAGCGATCGATCATCTGCTATTAGGTAGCTGCATCCTGTTGCTGACTAAGCAGTCTATAAACTAAGCCATGGAGAGAGATAAAGTACCGGCCAACCAGATCCTAAACGCTATGTTACAGGCTGTGTTCGAAAAGTGTCAGTTAGGAGCTGATTGGTTGGTACTTTATCTCTCTCCGTGGTTAGTACACAGATCCCTATGTATTGGAGAAGAGCCGTAGAATGGGGGGATGACAGCAGGGGTGTATTATTGGTAAATACGGGTGCCTAAACTTGGAATAGCACTGCCCTTCAATGTGACTAAAATTGTGCTTGTTGTGGGTGCTGTAATATGCCCATGGCCAGTCCATGCATCTGGTGACCCAGCATAACAGTCTAATAAAAGACAAATCCTCTGCATGCATGTTCCCAAATTGCCAGAATATTTTAGAGTGGTTGAGGCGATGTAGCCCCAAGACCTGGGTGTTTCCTTGTGCGCATGGTACGTATGTATTGATGTCCCCTCTTCATGTCTGCAGTGAGTTCCCATCGGGTTCTGGGTGGTTGTCCCAGGAGCGTGCCTAAGTTTTTGTACAGGACGGCGTGGCTGATTAAACGGTATCCGGACTCCAGGTCGACAGCACAAAGGTCGACACACCTTAAGTCAATGCCAATTGGTCGACACACCTTAGGTCGACATGGGCAAAAGGTCGACATGGACAAAAGGTCGACAGGAACAAGGTCGACGTGGAAAAAGGTCGACATGAGTTTTTCACGATTTTTTTCTTTTTTTGAACCTTTTCATACTTAACGATCCACGTGGACTACGATTGGAACGGTAAAGTGTGCCGAGCGAAGCGGTAGCGGAGCGAAGGCACCATGCCCGAAGCATGGCGAGCGAAGCGAGCCATGCGAGGGGACGCGATGCACTAATTGGGGTTCCCGGTCACTCTACGAAGAAAACGACACAACCCCCCCCCCATAAAAAACGCATGTCGACCTTGTTCCTGTCGACATTTTGTCCCATGTCGACATTTTGTCCACGTCGACCTAAGGTGTGTCGACCAATTGGCGTCGACCTAAGGTGTGTCGACCTTTGTGCTGTCGACCCTCAGTCCCAGACCCGATTAAACGTCCCACTAAAATCATTGGTGTCGCAGAGCGCATACACTCTGCTAGCGAGTGTATCCAACCACCGATTTGTCAGTGGGAAAGTGAGAAGAAAAAGTCCATACAGTGTCTTACATTTTTATATATGTAAAAAAAATAAAAAATAAACTCTACATGGACAAAAATTTACACACCTGGACGATCCTCCGGTCTGATCTCCGGCTGATCTATTTTCATGTATTTGATGAATCTCAACCTGTGAGATAAGAGACAGAGATTTAGTGCAATTTCAATTGTGGCCATTTTTTCAGTTTTACTATTAATATTGTTTTCCCCAACAAAATCCCCCAAGTTGCACAACTGCCGCGGAGCTGATTGGAAGTTATTACAAACCAGCACGTGAAGGGTCTGATCCTGCTGGGATGTCATTGGATGGTATTGATATAGTAACGAGGTAATACCTGGAACCCGAGCCGTGAGCGTATAATCTTGGTAGCGCACAGGAGACAATGCAGAAAGGCCACACACCCTCTGTTACTCCTCCCTCTGCGCAGCATGCCAGTGTTGCCGTTGTAATAATAAGAATTTACTTACCGATAATTCTATTTCTCGTAGTCCGTAGTGGATGCTGGGAACTCCGTAAGGACCATGGGGAATAGCGGCTCCGCAGGAGACTGGGCACAAAAGTAAAGCTTTAGGACTACCTGGTGTGCACTGGCTCCTCCCCCTATGACCCTCCTCCAAGCCTCAGTTAGGATACTGTGCCCGGACGAGCGTACACAATAAGGAAGGATTTATGAATCCCGGGTAAGACTCATACCAGCCACACCAATCACACCGTACAACTTGTGATCTGAACCCAGTTAACAGCATGATAACAGAGGAGCCTCTGGATAGATGGCTCACAACAACAATAACCCGATTTAGTTAACAATAACTATGTACAAGTATTGCAGATAATCCGCACTTGGGATGGGCGCCCAGCATCCACTACGGACTACGAGAAATAGAATTATCGGTAAGTAAATTCTTATTTTCTCTGACGTCCTAGTGGATGCTGGGAACTCCGTAAGGACCATGGGGATTATACCAAAGCTCCCAAACGGGCGGGAGAGTGCGGATGACTCTGCAGCACCGAATGAGAGAACTCCAGGTCCTCCTCAGCCAGGGTATCAAATTTGTAGAATTTAGCAAACGTGTTTGCCCCTGACCAAGTAGCTGCTCGGCAAAGTTGTAAAGCCGAGACCCCTCGGGCAGCCACCCAAGATGAGCCCACCTTCCTTGTGGAATGGGCTTTTACAGATTTTGGCTGTGGCAGGCCTGCCACAGAATGTGCAAGCTGAATTGTATTACAAATCCAACGAGCAATAGTCTGCTTAGAAGCAGGAGCACCCAGCTTGTTGGGTGCATACAGGATAAACAGCGAGTCAGATTTTCTGACTCCAGCCGTCCTGGAAACAATAAGAATTTACTTACCGATAATTCTATTTCTCGGAGTCCGTAGTGGATGCTGGGGTTCCTGAAAGGACCATGGGGAATAGCGGCTCCGCAGGAGACAGGGCACAAAAAGTAAAGCTTTAGGATCAGGTGGTGTGCACTGGCTCCTCCCCCTATGACCCTCCTCCAAGCCTCAGTTAGGATACTGTGCCCGGACGAGCGTACACAATAAGGAAGGATTTTGAATCCCGGGTAAGACTCATACCAGCCACACCAATCACACTGTACAACCTGTGATCTGAACCCAGTTAACAGTATGATAACAGCGGAGCCTCTGAAAAGATGGCTCACAACAATAATAACCCGATTTTTGTAACTATGTACAAGTAATGCAGATAATCCGCACTTGGGATGGGCGCCCAGCATCCACTACGGACTCCGAGAAATAGAATTATCGGTAAGTAAATTCTTATTTTCTCTATCGTCCTAGTGGATGCTGGGGTTCCTGAAAGGACCATGGGGATTATACCAAAGCTCCCAAACGGGCGGGAGAGTGCGGATGACTCAGCAGCACCGAATGAGAGAACTCCAGGTCCTCCTTAGCCAGGGCATCAAATTTGTAGGATTTTACAAACGTGTTTGCCCCTGACTAAATAGCCGCTCGGCAAAGTTGTAAAGCCGAGACCCCTCGGGCAGCCGCCCAAGATGAGCCCACCTTCCTTGTGGAATGGGCATTTACATATTTTGGCTGTGGCAGGCCTGCCACAGAATGTGCAAGCTGAATTGTATTACACATCCAACTAGCAATAGTCTGCTTAGAAGCAAGAGCACCCAGTTTGTTGGGTGCATACAGGATAACAGCAAGTCAGTTTTCCTGACTCCAGCCGTCCTGGAACCTATACTTTCAGGGCCCTGACAACATCCAGCAACTTGGAGTCCTCCAAGTCCCTAGTAGGCGCAAGGCACCACAATAAGCTGGTTCAGGTGAAACACTGACACCACCTTAGGGAGAGAACTGGGGACGAGTCCGCAGCTCTGCCCTGTCCGAATGGACAAACAGATATGGGCTTTTTTGAGAAAAAACCCACCAATTTGACACTCGCCTGGCCCAGGCCAGGGCCAAGAGCATGGTCACTTTCATGTGAGATGCTTCAAATCCACAGATTTGACTGGTTTTAAACCAATGTGATTTGAGGAATCCCAGAACTACGTTGAGATCCCACAGTGCCACTGGAGGCACAAAAAGGGGTTGTATATGCAATACTCCCTTGACAAACTTCTGGACTTCAGGAACTGAAGCCAATTCTTTCTGGAAGAAAATCGACAGGGCCGAAATTTGAACCTTAATGGGCCCCAATTTGAGGCCCATAGACACTCCTGTTTGCAGGAAATGCAGGAATCGACCGAGTTGAAATTTCTTCGCGGGGCCTTCCTGGCCTCACACCACGCAACATATTTTCGCCACATGTGGTGATAATGTTGTGCGGTCACCTCCTTCCTGGCTTTGACCAGGGTAGGAATGACCTCTTCCGGAATGCCTTTTTCCCTTAGGATCCGGCGTTCCACCGCCATGCCGTCAAACGCAGCTGCGGTAAGTCTTGGAACAGACATGGTACTTGCTGAAGCAAGTCCCTTCTTAGCGGCAGAGGCCATAAGTCCTCTGTGAGCATCTCTTGAAGTTCCGGGTACCAAGTCCTTCTTGGCCAATCCGGAGCCATGAGTATAGTTCTTACTCCTCTACGTCTTATAATTCTCAGTACCTTAGGTATGAGAAGCAGAGGAGGGAACACATACACCGACTGGTACACCCACGGTGTTACCAGAACGTCCACAGCTATTGCCTGAGGGTCTCTTGACCTGGCGCAATACCTGTCCCGTTTTTTGTTCAGACGGGACGCCATCATGTCCACCTTTGGTATTTCCCAACGGTTCACAATCATGTGGAAAAACTTCCCGATGAAGTTTCCACTCTCCCGGGTGGAGGTCGTGCCTGCTGAGGAAGTCTGCTTCCCAGTTTCCACTCCCGGAGTGAAACACTGCTGACAGTGCTATCACATGATTTTCCGCCCAGCGAAAAGTCCTTGCAGTTTTTGCCATTGCCCTCCTGCTTCTTGTGCCGCCCTGTCTGTTTACGTGGGCGACTGCCGTGATGTTTTTCCCACTGGATCAATACCGGCTGACCTTGAAGCAGAGGTCTTGCTAAGCTTAGAGCATTATAAATTTACCCTTAGCTCCAGTATATTAATGTGGAGAAAAGTCTCCAGACTTGATCACACTCCCTGGAAATTTTTTCCTTGTGTGACTGCTCCCCAGCCTCTCGGGCTGGCCTCCGTGGTCACCAGCATCCAATCCTGAATGCCGAATCTGCGGCCCTCTAGAAGATGAGCACTCTGTAACCACCACAGGAGAGACACCCTTGTCCTTGGATATAGGGTTATCCGCTGATGCATCTGAAGATGCGATCCGGACCATTTGTCCAGCAGATCCCACTGAAAAGTTCTTGCGTGAAATCTGCCGAATGGAATTGCTTCGTAGGAAGCCACCATTTTTACCAGGACCCTTGTGCAATGATGCACTGACACTTTTCCTGGTTTTAGGAGGTTCTTGACTAGCTCGGATAACTCCCTGGCTTTCTCTTCCGGGAGAAACACCTTTTTCTGGACTGTGTCCAGAATCATCCCTAGGCACAGCAGACGTGTCGTCAGGATCAGCTGCGATTTTGGAATATTTAGAATCCATCCGTGCTGTTGTAGCAGTATCCGAGATAGTGCTACTCCGACCTCCAACTGTTCCCTGGACTTTGCCCTTATCAGGAGATCGTCCAAGTAAGGGGTAATTAAGACGCCTTTTCTTCGAAGAAGAATCATCATTTCGGCCATTACCTTGGTAAAGACCCGGGGTGCCGTGGACAATCCAAACGGCAGCGTCTGAAACTGACAGTGACAGTTCTATACCACGAACCTGAGGTACCCTTAGTGAGAAGGGCAAATTTGGGACATGGAGGTAAGCATCCCTGATGTCCCGGGACACTATATAGTCCCCTTCTTCCTGGTTCGTTATCACTGCTCTGAGTGACTCCATCTTGATTTGAACCTTTGTAAGTGTTCAAATTTTTTTAGATTTAGAATAGGTCTCACCTAGCCTTCTGGCTTCAGTACCACAATATAGTGTGGAATAATACCCCTTTCCTTGTTGTAGGAGGGGTAATTTGATTATCACCTGCTGGGAATACAGCTTGTGAATTTTTTCCCATACTGCCTCCTTGTCGGAGGGATACCTTGGTAAAGCAGACTTCAGGAGCCTGCGAGGGGGAAACGTTTCGACATTCCAATCTGTACCCCTGGGATACTACTTGTAGGATCCAGGGGTCCTGTACGGTCCCAGCGTCATGCTGAGAGCTTGGCAGAAGCGGTGGAAGGCTTCTGTTCCTGGGAATGGGCTGCCTGCTGCAGTCTTCTTCCCTTTCCTCTATCCCTGGGCAAATATGACTCTTATAGGGACGAAAGGACTGAGGCTGAAAAGACGGTGTCTTTTTCTGCTGAGATGTGACTTGGGGTAAAAAAGGTGGATTTTCCAGCTGTTGCCGTGGCCACCAGGTCCGATGGACCGACCCCAAATAACTCCTCCCCTTTATACGGCAATACTTCCATGTGCCGTTTGGAATCTGCATCACCTGACCACTGTCGTGTCCATAAACATCTTCTGGCAGATATGGACATCGCACTTACTCTTGATGCCAGAGTGCAAATATCCCTCTGTGCATCTCGCATATATAGAAATGCATCCTTTAAATGCTCTATAGTCAATAAAATACTGTCCCTGTCAAGGGTATCAATATTTTTAGTCAGGGAATCCGACCAAGCCACCCCAGCTCTGCACATCCAGGCTGAGGCGATCGCTGGTCGCAGTATAACACCAGTATGTGTGTATATACTTTTATATGATATTTTCCATCCTCCTGTCAGCTGGCTCCTTGAGGACGGCCCTATCTATAGACGGTACCGCCACTTGTTTTGATAAGCGTGTGAGCGCCTTATCCACCCTAAGGGGTGTTTCCCAACGCGCCCTAACTTCTGGCGGGAAAGGGTATACCGCCAATAATTTTCTATCGGGGGGAACCCACGCATCATCACACACTTCATTTAGTTTATCTGATTCAGGAAAAACTACAGGTAGTTTTTTCACATCCCACATAATACCCTCTTTTGTGGTACTTGTAGTATCAGAAATATGTAACACCTCCTTCATTGCCCTTAACGTGTGGCCCTAATAAGGAATACGTTTGTTTATTCACCGTCGACACTGGATTCAGTGTCCGTGTCTGTGTCTGTGTCGACCGACTAAGGTAAACGGGCGTTTTAAAACCCCTGACGGTGTTTTTGAGACGTCTGGACCGGTACTAATTGTTTGTCGGCCGTCTCATGTCGTCAACCGACCTTGCAGCGTGTTGACATTATCACGTAATTCCCTAAATAAGCCATCCATTCCGGTGTCGACTCCCTAGAGAGTGACATCACCATTACAGGCAATTGCTCCGCCTCCTCACCA
The DNA here is from genome assembly GCF_028390025.1 of Pseudophryne corroboree. Classification (NCBI taxonomy): domain Eukaryota; kingdom Metazoa; phylum Chordata; class Amphibia; order Anura; family Myobatrachidae; genus Pseudophryne; species Pseudophryne corroboree. The sequence goes on along the minus strand of NC_086449.1, from coordinate 823,901,628 downwards.
ACATCGTCCTCATACATGTCGACACACACGTACCGACACACAGCACACACACAGGGAATGCTCTGATAGAGGACAGGACCCACTAGCCCTTTGGAGAGACAGAGGGAGAGTTTGCCAGCACACACCAAAAAACGCTATAATTATATAGGGACAACCTTATATAAGTGTTTTCCCTTATAGCATCTTTTTATATATTTCTAACGCCAAATTAGTGCCCCCCCTCTCTGTTTTAACCCTGTTTCTGTAGTGCAGTGCAGGGGAGAGCCTGGGAGCCTTCCCTCCAGCCTTTCTGTGAGGGAAAATGGCGCTGTGTGCTGAGGAGATAGGCCCCGCCCCTTTTTCGGCGGGCTCGTCTCCCGCTCTTCAACGGATTCTGGCAGGGGTTAAATATCTCCATATAGCCCCCGGAGGCTATATGTGAGGTATTTTTTGCCAAAAAATAGGTTTACATTGCCTCCCAGGGCGCCCCCCTCCCAGCGCCCTGCACCCTCAGTGACTGCCGTGTGAAGTGTGCTGAGAGCAATGGCGCACAGCTGCAGTGCTGTGCGCTACCTTAAGAAGACTGAGGAGTCTTCTGCCGCCGATTCTGGACCTTCTTCTCTTTTCAGCATCTGCAAGGGGGCCGGCGGCGAGGCTCCGGTGACCATCCAGGCTGTACCTGTGATCGTCCCTCTGGAGCTAATGTCCAGTAGCCAAAGAAGCCAATCCATCCTGCACGCAGGTGAGTTCACTTCTTCTCCCCTAAGTCCCTCGTTGCAGTGATCCTGTTGCCAGCAGGACTCACTGTAAAATAAAAAACCTAAGCTAAACTTTTCTAAGCAGCTCTTTAGGAGAGCCACCTAGATTGCACCCTTCTCGGCCGGGCACAAAAATCTAACTGAGGCTTGGAGGAGGGTCATAGGGGGAGGAGCCAGTGCACACCACCTGATCCTAAAGCTTTACTTTTTGTGCCCTGTCTCCTGCGGAGCCGCTATTCCCCATGGTCCTTTCAGGAACCCCAGCATCCACTAGGACGACAGAGAAATATATTTTCAGGGCCCTGACTACATCCAACAACTTGGAGTCCTCCAAGTCACTAGTAGCCGCAGGTACCACAATAGGTTGGTTCAGATGAAACGCTGAAACCACCTTAGGGAGAAAATGAGGACGAGTCCTCAATTCCGCCCTGTCTGAATGGAAGATCAGATAAGGGCTTTTACAGGATAAAGCCGCCAATTCTGACACGCGCCTGGCCGAGGCCAGGGCCAACAGCATGACCACTTTCCATGTGAGATATTTTAACTCCACAGATTCAAGTGGTTCAAACCAATGTGACTTTAGGAACCCCAAAACTACATTGAGATCCCAAGGTGCCACTGGAGGCACAAAAGGAGGCTGTATATGCAGTACCCCTTTTACAAACGTCTGAACTTCAGGAACTGAAGCTAGTTCTTTCTGGAAGAAAATTGACAGGGCCGAAATTTGAACCTTAATGGACCCCAATTTTAGGCCCATAGACACTCCTGTTTTCAGGAAATGCAGGAATCGACCTAGTTGAAATTCCTCCATCGGGGCCTTACTGGCCTCGCACCACGCAACATATTTTCACCAAATGCGGTGATAATGCTTTGCGGTTACATCCTTCCTGGCTTTGATCAGGGTAGGGATGACTTCATCCGGAATGCCTTTTTCCTTCAGGATCCGGCGTTCAACCGCCTTGCCGTCAAACGCAGTCGCGGTAAGTCTTGGACTAGACAGGGTCCTTGCTGGAGCAGGTCCCTTCTTAGAGGTAGAGGCCACGGGTCCTCCGTGAGCATCTCTTGAAGTTCCGGGTACCAAGTCCTTCTTGGCCAATCCGGAGCCACGAGTATAGTTCTTACTGCCCTCCGTCTTATAATACTCAGTACTTTTGGTATTAGAGGAAGAGGAGGGAACACATACACTGACTGGTACACCCACGGTATTACCAGAGCGTCCACAGCTATTGCCTGAGGGTCCCTTGACCTGGCGCAATACCTTTCCAATTTTTTGTTTAGGCGGGACGCCATCATGTCCACCTTTGGTTTTTCCCAACGGTTTACAATCATGTGGAAGACTTCTGGGTGAAGTCCCCACTCTCCCGGGTGGAGGTCGTGCCTGCTGAGGAAGTCTGCTTCCCAGTTGTCCACTCCCGGAATGAACACTGCTGACAATGCTATCACATGATTTTCCGCCCAGCGAAAAATCCTTGCAGCCTCTGCCATTGCCCTCCTGCTTCTTGTGTTTACGTGAGTGACTGCCGTGATGTTGTCCGACTGGATCAGCACCGGCTGACCTTGAAGCAGAGGTCTTGCTTGGCTTAGGGCATTGTAAATGGCCCTTAGCTCCAAGATATTTATGTGAAGTGATGTCTCCAGGCTTGACTACAAGTCCTGGAAATTCCTTCCCTGTGTGACTGCTCCCCAGCCTCGCAGGCAGGCATCCGTGGTCACCAGGACCCAGTCCTGAATGCCCAATCTGCGGCCCTCTAGAAGATGAGCACTCTGCAACCACCACAGGAGAGACACCCTTGTCTTTGGTGACAGGGTTATCCGCTGATGCATCTGAAGATGCGATCCGGACCATTTGTCCAGCAGGTCCCACTGGAAAGTTCTTGCGTGGAATCTGCCGAATGGAATTGCTTCGTAGGAAGCCACCATTTTTCCCAGGACCCTTGTGCACTGATGCACTGACACTTGCATGGTTTTAGGAGGTTTCTGACTAGTTCGGATAACTCCCTGGCTTTCTCCTCCGGGAGAAACACCTTTTTTTCTGGACTGTGTCCAGGATCATCCCTAGGAATAGAAGACGTGTCGTCGGGATCAGCTGCGATTTTGGAATATTGAGAATCCAACCGTGCTGCCGCAACACTACTTGAGATAGTGCTACCCCGACTACCAACTGTTCCCTGGATCTTGCCCTTATCAGGAGATCGTCCAAGTAAGGGATAACTAAAACTCCCTTCCTTCGAAGGAGTATCATCATTTCGGCCATTACTTTGGTAAAGACCCGGGGTGCCGTGGACAAGCCAAACGGCAGCGTCTGAAACTGATAGTGACAGTTCTGTACCACAAACCTGAGGTACCCTTGGTAAGAAGGGTAAATTGGGACATGGAGATAAGCATCCTTGATGTCCAGAGACACCATATAATCCCCTTCTTCCAGGTTCGCAATCACCGCTCTGAGTGACTCCATCTTGAATTTGAACCTTTGTATGTAAGTGTTCAAGGATTTCAGATTTAAAATAGGTCTCACCGAGCCGTCCGGCTTCGGTACCACAAACAGCGTGTATCAATATTGTCAGTCAGGGAATCCGACCAAGCCACCCCAGCACTGCACATCCAGGCTGAGGCGATTGCTGGTTGCAGTATCACACCCGTGTGAGTGTATATACATTTTAGGATATTTTCCTGCTTTCTGTCAGCAGGTTCCTTAAGGGCGGCCGTATCCGGGGACGGTAGTGCCACCTGTTTAGACAAGCGTGTGAGCGCTTTATCCACCCTAGGGGGTGTTTCCCAACGTGCCCTATCCTCTGGCGGGATGATGCTAATAACTTTTTAGGAATTAACAGTTTTTATCGGGGGAAACCCACGCATCATCACACACTTCATTTAATTCCTCAGATGCAGGAAAAACTACAGGCAGTTTTTTCTCACCCAACATAATACCCTTTATAGTGGTACTGGTATTATCAGAAATATGTAAAACATTTTCCATAGCCTCAATCATGTAACGTGTGGCCCTACTGGAAGTCACATTCGTCTCTTAATCGTCGACACTGGAGTCAGTATCCGTGTCGGCGTCTGTATCATGCCATCTGAGGTAACGGGCGTTTTAGAGCCCCTGATGGCTTTTGAGACACCTGGACAGGCACAGGCTGAGTAGCCGGCTGTCTCATGTCATCAATCTTTTGTAAAGAGCTGACACTGTCACGTAATTCCTTCCATAAGCTCAGCCACTCAGGTGTCGACTCCCTAGGGGGTGACATCTCCATTACAGGCAATTGCTCCGCCTCCACACCATTTTCCTCCTCATACATGTCGACACAATCGTACCGACACACAGCACACACACAGGGAATGCTCTGATAGAGGACAGGACCCCACTAGCCCTTTGGGGAGACAGAGGGAGAGTATGCCAGCACACACCAGAGCGCTATATATATACAGGGATAACCTTATATAAGTGTTTTTCCCCTTATAGCTGCTGTTTTATTAATACTGCGCCTAATTAGTGCCCCCCTCTCTTTTTTAACTCCTTTCTGTAGTGTAGTAACTGCAGGGGAGAGCCAGGGAGCTTCCCTCCAACGGAGCTGTGAGAGAAAATGGCGCCAGTGTGCTGAGGAGATAGGCTCCGCCCCTTTTTCGCGGACTTTTCTCCTGCATTTTTATGGATTCTGGCAGGGGTTAAAATACATCCAAATAGCCCTGGGGGTTATATGTGATGTATGTTTGCCAGCCAAGGTGTTTTTATTGCTGCTCAGGGCGACCCCCCCCAGCGCCCTGCACCCTCAGTGACCACAGTGTGAGGTGTGTATGAGGAGCAATGGCGCACAGCTGCAGTGCTGTGCGCTACCTTGGTGAAGACTGATGTCTTCTGCCGCCGATTTTCCGGACCTCTTCTTGCTTCTGGCTCTGTAAGGGGGCCGGCGGCGCGCCTCTGGGACCGGACTCCGAGGCTGGGCCTGTGTTCGGTCCCTCTGGAGCTAATGGTGTCCAGTAGCCAAGAAGCCCAAGCTGGCTGCAAGCAGGCAGGTTCGCTTCTTCTCCCCTTAGTCCCTCGATGCAGTGAGCCTGTTGCCAGCAGGTCTCACTGAAAATAAAAAACCTAAAACTAAACTTTCACTAAGAAGCTCAGGAGAGCCCCTAGTGTGCACCCTTCTCGGCCGGGCACAAAAATCTAACTGAGGCTTGGAGGAGGGTCATAGGGGGAGGAGCCAGTGCACACCAGGTAGTCCTAAAGCTTTACTTTTGTGCCCAGTCTCCTGCGGAGCCGCTATTCCCCATGGTCCTTACGGAGTTCCCAGCATCCACTAGGACGTCAGAGAAAGTGTATTAACGTTGTACACAGCCCGATCACATCTGTGCAATGCTACACTACATGCACACACATTTTCATGCTGGGGCGATGTTTTGGGATTGGGGCGTTGCTGTGACTCACCTGTTACTGTACTGCAAGTGCTCCTGGTAAATACATGGATTGTCCTTTTCCATGTGGCTGAGTCGCGTGTAATCGTTCGGAAACACGTATGTGAGGCGGACCTGAGTATGCAGGAATGTGTTAATGTCATATTGTACACAATCTCATTATATGTGTAATTGTGTTTAATAGAAGCATTGTTATTATTATAACTAGATATTTTCCCTTTGTTGTACTCAGATAGGTCTTTGCCTATTCTCCCTGCTACTGAGGCTGGACAGGATGTGGAGAGGGGATTTAAAGTAAATGAGTTCCGGTCTCTCCTGGCACTTCGGCCATAAGGTTAGGTTAGCCAATAAGGTACTCCAGCTCCATCATAGCTGGACCGTGAGCAGGGCAGAACGACTTTGCACAACCCCCCCCCCCCCCCCCCCCCCCATTGGTAAGCATGGTCAGATGCACCCCTCTTGGCTACACACCAGCTGTACACCCAATATAGGGCTCCCCTATGCGGAAAATCAGGACAAGCATGTGCGGTGAAGATTGCTTAGGCCACATGATGCTCCCTGTACTTCCTTGTAGGTCTCAAATAAAATGAAAAAAATTCTAGGAAACAATTTCAGCTTGATGTTATTAGTTTTGACCACATCAGGAAATCAAATTAAGGAAAATATGTACTGTGACAGGTTACAGATTTCTGGTGGGAACGGGTGGACAGTCCTGGTGAAACAGGGACACAATGAGAGCCCTAGGGATGTTTTACATTATTCTTCCTTCCCGAGATTGCATTTTGCCCTACTGCCCATATCTGACTCACGCTGTGACCTCACCCACGCGTTTCACGATGCCCCCTCCTTACACCAGTGTCTTCTCCTGTTTCTGCTCTTCCTATAGTCACTTACAAACTGCAGTCCCTGGTAGCGCTCTAGAGGGTATCCTTCCACCAGGTAGCTGGGCTTGTATGGGCAACTGGGCAGGACACTGTGCAGTCTGTTCATAGGCAAGAGAGGGACTGAAACAGAAAGTGACAGTGATAAAGATGGAACATTTATAACATCTGTCTACAAAGGTCCTACCCATTTCCCGGTCTCTCTTTCTCCTACTCTCTTTCACCAAATTTCTGTTCAACCAACTTTTCTCTTTCCAGCATACTATTACTTCCTCCACTATTATTATTACTATCCTATCGGTGCTTTCCTAGTGGGAACCTAAACATGTTTATGTGTTCCTTCATCTACCGCACATCATCCTACAAAAACAGAAACATTCCATCCTAGTATGTCCTCTGTCTCACAATGCTCCTACTCATAGCTCCTTTACAGAAACGTGGTCCCTCTACACTACATCCACTATGAGTCTGTCCTCCGAGGGACTGTTCCTGATCCACAATCCCAGACCTGGAAAACGGTGATAGAGTAGATATCTTCCAGTCTAGTCTCCAGCTACTGTGACTCTAGTCTCCAGCTTCTACTCTATTCCCCAGCTCCGACTTTAGTCTCCAGCTCCGACTCTAGTCCCCAGCTTCCAGTCTAGTCTCCAGCTTCCAGTCTAGTCTCCAGCTTCCAGTCTAGTCTCCAGCTTCCAGTCTAGTCTCCAGCTTCTAGTCTAGTCTCTAGCTTCCAGTTCAGTCTCCAGCCCTGACTCTAGTCTCCAGCTTCTACTCTATTCCCCAGCTCCGACTCTAGTCTCCAGCTTCCAGTCTAGTCTCTAGCTCCTAATCTAGTCTCCAGCTTCCAGTTCAGTCTCCAGCCCTGACTCTAGTCTCCAGCTTCCAGTCTAGTCCCCAGCTCCGACTCTCGTCTCCAGCTCCGACTCTCGTCTCCAGCATCCTCTCTAGTATCCAGCAACTACTCCAGCAACTGCTCTCGTCTCCATCTACTGTAACTCTAGTCTCCAGATTCTACTGTAGTCTCCAGCAACTACTTTAGTCTCCAGCTTCTACGCCAGTCTCTATTATCTAGTCGTCTCCAGCATCTAGACTAATCTTCATTGTCTATTCTAGTCTCAAGCTGATACTCAAGTCTCCAGCTACTAGTCTAGTCTCCGGCTTCCAGTTTAGGCTCCATCAAATACTCTAGTCTCCAGGATCAAGTCTAGTCTCCAGCAGTCTAATCTTTTCACGTCCTGGTCAACCGATGACCTCAAAAGGGGAGATTACCTGCTGATTTGCTACTTTATCAGATCAGATTTTAACCCCCCGGACCAGACTTTGTAGGGACAGGATGGGACAACACCCAGATTAATGTTCTTACAATTTTGTAGGATGGATTGGAGAAAGAAATGAATGTACTCACCTTTATAGAAATGGTCTCTAGGATCAGCTTTGAGAATATCTGCGGGGTGCTTCTCCAACCCAGGGCTGTAGTAACTTGCTTTGCTCAGAGGTATTTGTGACGTGTTGCCCAGGGGGAGGTTAGACTCATCTACATACAGAAGACTATGAAATGAGTGTGACATCAGCGCTATAGACAAATGGGGGAGATGTATCAAAGACTGGAGAGAGATAAAGCAAGAGAGAAATAAAATACCAACTAATCAGCTCATAGATGTCATTTTTCAAACACAGCCTGTAAAATGGCCGGTACTTTATCTCTCTCCTTGGTTTGATACATGTACCACCATGCATGAAAAAAAAAATAAAGGTGACATCGGGATAGTGTGGGCATCCAGAGTGGGGAGGTGAACAAGGCCGATCGCTAAATAGCGAACAGATTAAATTCCATCAAGTTCTACCTAATTTTCTATCTCACTTGGAAGACAAACAGGACCTCTATTGAAGCCACTTGGATTTGTTCCAGTGAGTTAAATTACATTTGCTCACAATTCGAAATCAGGATTTAGATGGATTATTAATATCCATAACAATGACTGAGTGTTTTCAACTTTTTGCTTTGCTCCACAGAGACACGTTTCAGACCTTGAGGAGCTGCAGGAGTATAATACACACTTTTCTTTGTTTCTACAGAGGTTCCCCGACAGCATTGAGATAAGTGGACACCCTTGGGAAGATTTCTGATAGGCCTAATATTTGCTAATTGATCTATTCACAATTCTTAGGGGATAGGGAATAGTACACTGATGGTATTAAACTATGTACAAGGGGGAGAGAGAAAGACGGAGATTGGGAGAGAGATAAACACAAGGTGTTAAGAGAGGGAGGCCGATGCCTGGTGAAAATTATATCACCAGGTTTGTGGTATGTGATAAATGACACCTGGAACTTACCGGAGAAGAGAGACAGGAACTGGGAGTCTATAAGCGAGAAGTGGGAGCCGGGTACAGCTGGCCGCCACTGCAAAAGAGACAGACATATTGGGCCTAATTCAAGGTTTACTGCAAAACAACATTTTCCTCTAATGGGCAAAACCGCGCTGCACTGCAGGTGGGGCAGATGTAACATGTGCAGAGAGAGTTAGATTTGGGTGGGTTATATTATTTCTGTGCAGGGTAAATACTAGCTGCTTTATTTCTACACTGCAATTTAGATTTCAGTTTGAACACCCCCCCACCTAAATCTAACTCTCTCTGCACATGTTACATCTGCCCCAACTGCACTGCACATGGTTTTGCCCATTAGGGAACAATTTTGCTGCTGCGATCAGGTCTGAATTACGCCCTGTGATCACAAGCACGGCCCTTGTAAGATGCACAGGAGTGGGGCAACTGCTGAAATCGCAAATGGCGCTGCTATTAGGCAAAGCTACGCAGTTATCCGGGGCACCGAGGTTTCGGGATTGCCTAAATCAATGAGCGAGTGAATGTTTTCTCCATCCACACTATCCCATCCATTGTGACGTCAGAAACAGTAATAACGTGAAAATGTCCACAACCCCACCGGTTACCAGATCAGAGGCCCCTCGCTCACCGCCAGCTCCACGTGGTCTGTGCCTCGGTCATCCTGCTTGTGTAACAGCTCAAAATAATACCTCTTAGAGGCCGACAACCTGAGGACGACACGGCAATGAGACATCATTAAGACTGATGTGCGGTCTTTGTAGCTGCGCCTCCTTGTCAGTTTTACATCCCCAACAGGTCACTGACCCTCACATAGCACCCCTATACAGGTCACTGACCTTCACATAGCAACCCAACAGGTCACCAACCATCACATAGCAACCCAACAGGTCACTGACCCTCACATAGCACTCTTACAGGTCACTGACCTTCACATAGCAACCCAACAGGTCACCAACCATCACATAGCACCCCTACAGGTCACTGACCTTCACATAGCAACCCAACAGGTCACCAACCATCACATAGCAACCCAACAGGTCACTGACCCTCACATAGCACCTCTACAGGGCACTGACCCTCACATAGCAACCCTACAGGTCACTGACCATCACAAAGCAACCCAACAGGTCACCAACCATCACATAGCAACCCAATAGGTCACTGACCCTCACATAGCAACCCAACAGGTCACTGACCCTGAGACAGCAAACCAACAGGTCACTGAACCTTACATAGCACCCCTACAGGTCACTGACCTTAACATAGCAACCCAACAGGTCACTGACCCTCACATAGCACCCCTACAGGTTACTGACCCTCACATAGCACCCCTACAGGTCACTGACCCTCGCATAGCAACCCAAAAGGTCACTGACCCTCACATAGCACCCCTACAGATCACTGACCCTTACATAGCACCCTTACAGGTCCCTGACCCTCACATAGCAATGTAACAGGTCACCGACCCTCACATAGTAACTCAACAGGTCACTGACCCTCATTTAGCACCCCAACAGGTCACTGACCCCCACATAGAACCCCTAGAGGTCCCTGACCCACACATTATTATTATCCTTTATTTATATGGCGCCACAAGGGTTCCGCAGCGCCCAATTACAGAGTACATAAACATATAATCAAGCAGGAAAACAGCAACTTACAGTTGATGACAGTATAGGACAAGTACAGGGTAAATACACATAGTTACATGAGCAGATGACACTGGAATAAGTATCAGGTGGCAGAAGACTGCTGGATGTGGTACAGTTGAAGATTATTAAAGTAAGACAAAGGATAAGCACATGAGGGAAGAGGGCCCTGCTTGTGAGAGCTTACAATCTAAAGATTGTACTGTGACACATACCACCCAAACAGGTCACTGACCCACACATACCACCCAAACAGGTCACTGACCCACACATACCACCCAAACAGGTCACTGACCCACACATACCACCCAAATAGGTCACTGACCCACACATACCACCCAAACAGGTCACTGACCCACACATACCACCCAAACAGGTCACTGACCCACACATACCACCCAAACAGGTCACTGACCCACACATACCACCCAAACAGGTCACTGACCCACACATACCACCCAAATAGGTCACTGACCCACACATACCACCCAAACAGGTCACTGACCCTCAGACAGCACCCCTACAGATCACTGACCCTCACACAGCACCCCAACAGGTCACTGACCCTCATATAGTGCACAATTCTCCTGAAATATCTGTGCTGCTGTGAGCGTTCTGACAATCTGATCGACTACTGGTTGTAACATCCCCCCCCCCCCCCCTCACAGCTCACTAGTGTTCTATCCCTAGTCAAATGCATCTTAACATGGCCTACATTTATTCTATGTATAGTTTATCCCCAACTCAGCCTGATTTTTTATGGATTTGCTACCCACGGGCAAACAGAATTAAAATAAATGTATTCATGCACCAAGACATTGTGACATGACTGAGGCATGAGCTACCACTGAGGCACGAGGTACGACAAATGAGCAGGACCCGTTCTGCTTGTGCGCGAACTGGTCCTGGAATGCATGAAGCAGGACGGCAGCATACTGTCGGTGATTGATGGTCTGCTGCCATTTGTGGGGGAAGGAGGGGGTGGTGATAGCCTCTGTTTCCCGAAATGTAGGTGTGTCACCGCCTTTAGAGGAAGAGAGGAGGCCAGGGATCTCCATTGCTGGACGGAGATTTCCTGGCTACGGCAACGTGTCCCCATGGGTGCTGCAATTCGCCTGACGATGAGTGAGTGATCTGTTGCAGCACACTAGGACGCAGGTGGGAACACTACCGCAGCAGGAGGAGTCTGCATGTAACAGCCACCTCCTGCTGCATCACCATACAGCGCTATCACTGCCGCTTCCAAGGAAGCCACTCCGTCCATCAGCCCCATAGAGCACAGTGAGGTGTAATGAATCCTGGAGTAAAGAAAAAGTCGCTGAGCTGGTGACAACTGGGTCTATTAATCGCTTATCGTGGTAATCAATAGAACGTCGCTGAGGCATCTGAGGTACAGTGCCCTGGGAGGTAGCGGTCACCTCACCACTTCGGTGGCCCAGTCTCATGTGACATGCGCAGCGGAACTAAAGTCACAGAGCTGCACTCTCAGTTCTGCTAATAAATAAATGAAATGACAATAAATTATTAAATATATACTGTGATAGAAAAAAAAAAATATTTAAAATGATTGTCCTTTGTGGAAAAATGCTTTATTCAAAGACTATTTATTCTTATTTCCTTCTGTTATCACCATGCCGAGTATTGCTGCGGTTCCCTTCTCATGTATACAGGGCTTTTCAACCTTTGATAAATACATGCAAATCTTCCTGTCACCTTATGACTGGCTAAACCTGTTCCGCCTGAGACCCAGTGGCAGTCATATGTGCGGGAGACAAGCCCAGACTATGGGGGTTATTAAGGGTTGTTAGCAAGCCAAAAAAATAGCAATTGGGCAAAACCTGTGCAAAAAAAAAAAGTGCACTGCAGGTGGGGCAGATGTAACATGTGCAGAGAGAGTTAGATTTGGATGGGTTAGATAGTTTCTGTGCAGGGTAAATACTGGCTGCTTTATTCTTACACTGTAATTTAGATTTCAGTTGGAACACACCCAGTGGTGCAAGCAGAAATTTTTCTTAGTGGTATTGATGGTAAAAATGGGTGTGGTCACGTGTCATGAGGGGGTGTGTCACACAAAACTAGGGGAGTGGCTACATGACAATAGGGGCATGGCCATATTATGCCACACATCGTAATGCCCATTACACATTATGCCACACACCGTAATGCCCATTACACATTATGCCACACACCGTAATGCCCCATTACACATTATGCCACACACCGTAATGACCATTACACATTATGCCACACACTGTATTGTTTATTACACATTATGGCACACACCGTAATGCCCCATTACACATTATGGCACACACCGTAATGCCCCATTACACATTATGGCACACACCGTATTGTTTATTACACATTATGCCACACACCGTAATGCCCATTACACATTATGCCACACACCGTAATGTCCCATTACACATTATGCCACACACCGTAATGCCCATTACACATTATGCCACACACCGTAATGCCCCATTACACATTATGGCACACACCGTAATGCCCCATTACACATTATGGCACACACCGTATTGTTTATTACACATTATGCCACACACCGTAATGCCCATTACACATTATGCCACACACCGTAATGTCCCATTACACATTATGCCACACACCGTAATGCCCATTACACATTATGCCACACACCGTAATGCCCCATTACACATTATGCCACACACCGTAATGACCATTACACATTATGCCACACACTGTATTGTTTATTACACATTATGGCACACACCGTAATGCCCCATTACACATTATGGCACACACCGTAATGCCCCATTACACATTATGGCACACACCATATTGTTTATTACACATTATGCCACACACCGTAATGCATATTATATAATATGCCACACAGTTATGCCACTGACACCATTTTGCAAAAAAAAAAATGCCCCTTATAAGATGCCCCACCGTACCACCACCATATTTCTTAATAGTACTCCGTACCATCCTACTTTCAGCACTAAACACACCCAACTCAAATCTAACTCTCTCTGCACATGTTACATCTGTCCCTCCTGCAGTGCACATGGTTTTGCTTAACTGCTAACTTTTTTGGTTTGCTAAGAACAATGATATCCCCCCCTCCCACTATATAAAGCTCAGATACTGTGACTAATGACCCCTTTACCCCACACATACACCACAGTCTGTAAGTGCACAACATAGAAAGGATGAATGTTCCCCTCTGCCTCTCACCTGACCGGTCTGGAGATCTGACCATGGAATTTCCCAAACTCTCCTGGGGCACTCCAGTGCGTACCTGCCTGCAGAAACAGTATATGAATATATATATATATATATATATATATATATATATATCTCTATGCACAATATACAATGTCGTCACAAACCGTGTTGCGCCCCAAATCTTGGAATAGGTGAGTGCTGTGGATGGTGCATTTTGTTTATTAGATTCATTTTTTAATTAATCTTTTTGTGATCACATTTTCTCATTGCAGCGTTTTTATTTAATTATAACTTCTATCAGCTGTTCTCCTAGGTGCTTTACAATCCGGCACCTACATCCCTCCCCCTCACTACCCCGACGGTCGACACGCCGACCAACAGGGACTATTCCCACTCGTGGATGCCCACGACACCCATAGAGTGGGAATAGAACCTGTGGCGAGCGTATCCCCCAAGGCGCTTCGTTGCATCCCCCCCCCAACCGCCATCTAAATGCCGTGATACCGCCGTCGGTATTGTAACGGCCGACTCCCTTTGCAACAGGTGTGTTGGTAAAAGTCTCATCTATATAAGCAAAGTTGCTGTGAGCTTTAGACCAGATTGTATACTTAAAGTCGAACACTAATGTTATAGCTATTTTCATTGTAATTATTTTGAGCAATAGAGTAGGACCTGCAGTATAGTGGGATCCTTTGTCGGGGGCTGCATGCTTAAATGTATTGATCAATACATGAACTAAAACTCTACTGATTACTATTGTTAGCTAATAGCAAGTGCAGAGCCCCTGTGATTTCTCTCTCTATCTATTTTATATATATATATATATATATATATAAAGACCAACAATGGTCGGCACTCCAACATACAAGTATCAACTGCCCGGTGCCCTCCAAGGGAATTTATACAGTCACTGTGGTTCCTAGGGAGGATATAGCACGCTCCCAAATGCTGAAAGAACCAGGCGGCACTCACTGAGTATATATATATATATATATATATATATATATATATAAACATGGGGTACTTCATTCATCTTAAGAATCCTGATGTTAGTATAACCTGGTCACAATTTGTTAGTAAATTGCAAAGTAAAGTAAAATATAGCCTTTTTAGAACTGTACAGAAGCCACGTGAGTATTCCACGTAACATTGCTAGTTCCCCCGATGTTCGATGCTCAGGCAGTGTAGGGATCAGCCCCCACTATCACAGCTGCTTGGAAATGGTGCTTTAATATCACATTGCATAGGGATCAGTGATCCCCGCGGGGGAGGACACATTGCTTTCATGGTGAATGGATAGACTGAAGACGCCTGTACCAGTTCCTCTCTTTTATGGTCTTATACAGTATATCTAAGTGGTTTTTCACATTATTTTTGTGTCAGTAATCAGTATAATAGGTGAATAGCGTTTCCGAATATTTACATTTACTCCTGGGAGGCGACCGCGTCCTTATTGGCTCCGTTAAGTCAAATTAAATCTATGAACGAATGAATGGAGCAGCACCCATTATGGTGATCACGTAGTATTCGCAGGACAGCAAGACTGTGTGTGTGTGTGTGTGTGTACTTGTATGCATGTATACGTGCGCATGTGTCACGCCCAGTATTTGCTTTTCCATACCGGTCCCACTCTGCACAGAAGTTTCAGCTTCCCCACTGACTGGTCGTCGCTGAGCCAAAACTCGGAGTTGTCATCTGAAGACACTGCGAACTGGACGTCACCTGCAAACAAGGCCAGAGACCGCGTCAGTCCGCGCCAGCCGAAATGTAGGGCGAGAATGACACTTTGCCAAGAAGACCCTTTGAGACCATTAATGTAAGTGTGAAACACTATGGGCACCCAGTACATTCACAGTCCACATCCTGACCACTGATGCCAGAAAGCCAATCTGTCCCTTCTTGTGGCTCTCGGTCGAAATGCGTGGGGTGGAAGAGAGATCTAATCACATCATACATCCTACTATCCATTTGTTTACATTTTGCTCTTATAATATGATTAGTCTATATGTCTTATATTGATCCTGAGTCTGCGGACATTAGGACTGGTCTCATTACAGTACGGATGGTGTCATGGTTAGCATTACTGCCTCACAGCACTGAGGTCATGGGTTTGATTCCCACCATGGCCCTAACTGTGTGGAGTTTGTATATTCTCTCCGTACTTGCGTGGGTTTCCTCCGGGTACTCCGGTTTCCTCCCACAATCCAAAAATATACTGGTAGGTTAATTGGCTCTCATCAAAATTAACCCTAGTGTGAATGTGTGTGTGTGTACATGTGGTAGGGAATATAGATTGTAAGCTCCACTGGGGCAGGGACTGATGTGAATGGGCAAATATTCTCTGTAAAGCGCTGCGGAATATGTGTGCGTTATATACATAACTGGTAATAAATAATAAATTACATTTGTTATTTAAAACAATTTTATTTTTTAACCTCTATTGACGAGGACCCAATATGCTCCTCTGGCCTCCACTACCCCCATATACAGAGACCACCCAAATCATCCCCTCCTTCCCGACCTCTCTCCTCTACTATCCTGTGGGTCCAACCTAACATGCTCCTCTGGCCTCAGCTACCACCATATACAGAGATCACCCAAATCATTCAATCCTTTCCCGACCTCTCTCCTCATATATTCTGTGTGTCCAACCTAATATGCTCCTCAGGCCTCAGCTACCACCCTGTGTACACATCACACAAATCATCCCCTCCTTCCCCGACCTCTCTCCTCTACTATCCTGTGTGTACAACATAATATGCTCCTCTGGCCTCAGCTACCACCCTATGCAGGCATCACACAAATCATCCTCTCCTTCCCCAATCTCTCTCCTCTGCTATCCTGTGTGTCCAACCTAATATGCTCCTCTGGCCTCAGCTACCACCCTATTTACACATCATATAAATCATCCCCTCCTTCCCGACCTCTCTCCTCATCTATCCTGCATGTCCAACCTAATATGCTCCTGAGGCCTCAGCTACCACCTCTATGTAGACATCACACAAATCATCCTCTCCTTCCCCAACATCTCTCCTACTATCCTGTGTGTCCAACCTAATATGCTCCCCAGGCCTCAGCTACCACACCTATGTAGACATCACACAAATCATCCTCTTCTTCCCCAACATCGCTCCCTCTATCCTATGTGTCTAACCTAATATGCTCCTCAGGCCTCAGCTACCACCTCTATGTGGACATCACACAAATCATCCTCTCCTTCCCCAACATCTCTCCCTCTATCCTGTGTGTCTAACCTAATATGCTCCTCAGGCTTCAGCTACCACCCCTATGTAGACATCACACAAATTATCCTCTCCTTCCCGAACATCTCTTCCTCTATCCTGTGTGTCTAACCTAATATGCTCCTCAGGCCTCAGCTACCACCTCTATGTAGACATCACACAAATCATCCTCTCCTTCCCCAACATCTCTCCTACTATCCTGTGTGTCCAACCTAATATGCTCCTCAAGCCTCAGCTACCACCTCTATGTAGACATCACACAAATCATCCTCTCCTTCCCCAACATCTCTCCTACTATCCTGTGTGTCCAACCTAATATGCTCCTCAGGCCTCAGCTACCACACCTATGTAGACATCACACAAATCATCCTCTCCTTCCCCAACATCGCTCCCTCTATCCTATGTGTCTAACCTAATATGCTCCTCAGGCCTCAGCTACCACCGCTATGTGGACATCACACAAATCATCCTCTCCTTCCCCAACATCTCTCCCTCTATCCTATGTGTCTAACCTAATATGCTCCTCAGGCCTCAGCTACCACCCCTATGTAGACATCACACAAATTATCCTCTCCTTCCCGAACATCTCTCCCTCTATCCTGTGTGTCTAACCTAATATGCTCCTCAGGCCTCAGCTACCACACCTATGTAGACATCACACAAATCATCCTCTCCTTCCCCAACATCGCTCCCTCTATCCTATGTGTCTAACCTAATATGCTCCTCAGGCCTCAGCTACCACCGCTATGTGGACATCACACAAATCATCCTCTCCTTCCCCAACATCTCTCCCTCTATCCTATGTGTCTAACCTAATATGCTCCTCAGGCCTCAGCTACCACCCCTATGTAGACATCACACAAATTATCCTCTCCTTCCCGAACATCTCTCCCTCTATCCTGTGTGTCTAACCTAATATGCTCCTCAGGCTTCAGCTACCACCCCTATGTAGACATCACACAAATCATCCTCTCCTTCCCCAACATCTCTCCTACTATCCTGTGTGTCCAACCTAATATGCTCCTCAGGCCTCAGCTACCACACCTATGTAGACATCACACAAATCATCCTCTCCTTCCCCAACATCGCTCCCTCTATCCTATGTGTCTAACCTAATATGCTCCTCAGGCCTCAGCTACCACCGCTATGTGGACATCACACAAATCATCCTCTCCTTCCCCAACATCTCTCCCTCTATCCTATGTGTCTAACCTAATATGCTCCTCAGGCCTCAGCTACCACCCCTATGTAGACATCACACAAATTATCCTCTCCTTCCCGAACATCTCTCCCTCTATCCTGTGTGTCTAACCTAATATGCTCCTCAGGCTTCAGCTACCACCCCTATGTAGACATCACACAAATTATCCTCTCCTTCCCGAACATCTCTTCCTCTATCCTGTGTGTCTAACCTAATATGCTCCTCAGGCCTCAGCTACCACCTCTATGTAGACATCACACAAATCATCCTCTCTTTCCCCAACATCTCTAACTCTATCCTGTGTGTCTAACCCAATATGCTCCTCAGGCCTAAGCTACCACCCCTATGTAGACATCACACAAATCATCCTCTCCTTCCCCGACCTCTCTCCTCATCTATCCTGTGTCCAACCTAATATGTTCCTCAGCTACCACCTCTATGCACACATAACACAAATCACCCCCTCTTTGCCCGACCTCTCTCCTTATCTATCCTGTGTGTACAACCTAATATGCTCCTCTGGACTCAGCTACAACCTCAATGTAGACATAACACAAATCATTAGCTCCTTCCCCGACCTCTCTCCTCTACTCTCCAGTGTGTCCAACCTAATATGCTCCTCTGGCCTCAGCTACCACCCTCCTTCCCCAACATCTCTCCTATCTTTTGTGCCCAACTGCATCTTTGCCAACATGTCCAAAACTGAGCCACGTCACCTTCTGCCCTCCCAATCCCTCTACGCCTCCACTAGTCTCCCTCATGGCTGACAATATCACAGTGCCCCCTGTTCCCCCGACTTGGCATCATCCTCGGCTTAGCCTTCAGCTTTATTCCTGAAGTTTTGTGACATCTTACAAATAAAGCACTGGCTCAGCCACATACACCGTGGGGGCCCACGTTACACTTACCATCTGCACTGGGATGGAGGTATCCGAACATGCGCAGCCCATAGTTGGTCCACTGGGGTGTGATTGCCAGCTTACTGACTGTAGTGCGGATCTGACAGGGAGGAAACACAGTGAGGCTTTCATTCATATGATTAAGGATTCCAGCTCCCAGCTCTCCCTCCGGCTAGGATAGGCCACTAAAATAGCCAAGTACTCAACAAGTGCTCTCACAGTGGTCAAATGATATGACACGGACTGGTAGCTAGCCAACCCCTGCAGGTATTTTACAGATACCTGTGTTTTTAATGATTGCCAACTAATCTGTTTTTACTGACAGATATCTTCCTTTCTAGCAAGTTACTAAACCTTTGGTGTGTGGCATATACAGTATTTACCAATATTACAGGCTGCCAATTTTTTTTCTTCAAAAATCTGTGATTCCATTAAAAACAACAAAGGGGCGACCAGGCACTGGTCATACAGGGATACACATTTAATATGAAAAAAAACAAGATTGGACGATTTTGTATATAAATTCTCAAATCTATGTCCAGTTTGGTGGTGCGCCCAGAGCCAGGAAAAACATATGTCAAAAAGGGGAGAAGAAAGAAGGCTGTTGTGTGGGCGCACTCTTATTTAATTGAAATAACTTATGGTAATTATCAAGTTAATCATAAGGAATGCTGATAAAACATAACTTTATTGCGATATTCTTTAAAATCAGTGTAATTGCCCATTATAGAAAATATGATCCAAAGTAAGTTCTGTGCACATTGGGTTGAATTTAAAAAATATGATAAAATGTTGTGGTCCTGCCTCAGAGAGTGAGATAAGAAAGGATGTAGACACTTCAAAGTCGTACATCCATTTCAACCCGACCAGTACAGACTATGGCCCTCATTCCGAGTTGTTCGCTCGCTAGCTGCTTTTAG
This sequence comes from Pseudophryne corroboree, assembly GCF_028390025.1. NCBI lineage: Eukaryota > Metazoa > Chordata > Amphibia > Anura > Myobatrachidae > Pseudophryne > Pseudophryne corroboree. Next base: position 823,882,128 of record NC_086449.1, on the reverse strand, counting down.
CAGCATTGCACACGCTAAGCCGCCGCCCTCTGGGAGTGAATCTTAGCATAGTAAAATTGCGAACGAAAGATTAGCAGAATTGCGAATAGACACTTCTTAGCAGTTTCTGAGTAGCTCCAGACTTACTCGGCATCTGCGATCAGTTCAGGGCTTGTCGTTCCTGGTTTGACGTCACAAACACACCCAGCGTTCGCCCAGACACTCCTCTGTTTCTTCAGCCACTCCCGCGTTTTTCCCAGAAACGGTAGCGTTTTTTCGCACACACCCATAAAACGGCCTGTTTCCGCCCAGAAACACTCACTTCCTGTCAATCACATTACGATCACCAGAACGAAGAAAAAACCTCGGAATGCCGTGAGTAAAATACCTAACTGCATAGAAAATTTACTTGGCGCAGTCGCAGTGCGGACATTGCGCATGCGCATTAGCGACTAATTGCTCCGTTGCGAGAAAAAAATACCGAGCAAACAACTCGCAATGACCACCAATCTGTATTAATGAAACCACTATATGGTCAATTGAATAGTAAGTCTGTCAGACTTACTATTCAATTGTCCATATAGTGGTTTCATTAATCGGGGGCGGCGATGGCCTACGATTTTCTCAAAACAGAAGCGTGTCGTTTTAATTTTGTGGGAGTTCCGAGGCCAGGGTCTCCATTTTCTGACGGAGATTTCCAAGGAAACAGTAGGCACGCTTACTATAACTGCACCTGAATCAGGCGCACTGACTCTACGAGGGTGGTTCCAATCCATTCATTGATAGAAAAAGTTCTGAAAAACTTTAGAATCAGCAAACTCCTGATAAGTCCCTCCAAACTCAAACTCATAGATGCAGGCAGTGAGGGAGGGTCTCAATTACTTATTGCATCTAGCGCAGACACCTGACTCAGTGTGGGACGATTACCAGGGACAGACAGAGATCGGGCCACACAGAAAAAAATAAAATATTAAATCAAAAAGTTTAAAAATACATCAAAATTAAATAGTCACAAAAATGTAAAGTATTGGGATAGTCTGTATGAGGGCACAGGGAAGTGACCACAACCACATGATAACTGCCACACCCACACAGTACTGTGTGGCCACATCCACACAGCACCGATCACTCACCTTCCACTACTCGCAATAGGTCTTTAATCATTTTCAGCCCCAGGCCGTGTTGTCCTAAATACGGGCCAGAAAATGGGGGTGCAGCAGTGATCGTACAGTGATATCATAGGGATATATGCGGTAATACATGATATGAGGCGGGGCCATGTGAGAGACAGGCGTAAAGGGGGGGTGTATAGTGATGGTAGTTAATGAGAAGTGGGAATGGGGGTACTCACATGGGGGAACAGAGGGAAGTGCAGATTGCGACGGAGCTGCTGGATGCTGCTCCCACACCAATCCTCGAAGACATGGAGGTTGACACGGCCAGAGAACTGAAACAGAAACACATTTTTAGTGTAGTATCCCATACATAGTTATTTTACACTGCAATTGTCATTTTGCCTATAGGAGGCGCTATTGGAGATGCTTGGTTGCTGACAGGCCTTCTTAGAACACTGTACTACCTCCAGTGTCTATGAGAAGGTGCAGTATTTTCCACCGTCCACTCCCTCACTCCTGTATCCAAGGTTTCTCCCGTGCTGCCCCCCTTCCTCTTTAACTCACTTCCTCTCAGACTCTCTTCCATTATCCACACCTTCAAATGGGCCAGAAAGACTCAATTCTTTATACAAACCAATCAGCCCACCCCCATAACTCATTACTGTGACCACCCACCTGCTCTCGATCCCCCCCATCACCCTCCTGGTTATACCCCTCCCTCTCTCCTCCTAGTACTATCATTGCCCCAGTGTTGTTTGTTCCCCCATCTCCTACCAGCAACTCTGATCGCGTCTACCCATCCACTTGTTGTCTACAGAGTCACTGAGTGATGCTTCACTTCCTACTCCTCACCCATCCTCAAAATGCTTTCTATATCCAGCTGCTGAGGAACTACAAATCCCACAAGCACATGTAAATACCTCCAGGTTAGATGACACACTGGGGTAAATGTACTAATTTAATTAGGATGGGATGTTGCCCATAGCAACCATGAGATTGCACTTCTCATTTATCTAGGTAAGTACACTTACCTTCCCCTGTCAGGATTCTGATCATTGGGATGCCGCTGTTGATATTCTGACTGCTAGCATTTCAATCCCAACCCAAACACAGTATGGGAGTGAGCAGTGACAGGCTATGGGGGACACGGGTTTAAAAATAAATATTCAACTGGTTTTGTTACAAATAGGCTTCCCTACACTTTACCTGGGGAGGCTATCAGTGGCGGCAGCTGCTAAAGGTTATTCGATGGCGAAACCTGTTGGTAGCGATCGTGTGGGGCTTCAGATATACAGCAGGGAAGGCTTTTCACCTAATCATAGACACCTAGAATTCAGTAAGAATATGGGCACACCTTGGGGTATATTTACTAAGATGGGAGTTCCATTTAAGATGCGATGTTGCCCATAGCAACCAATCAGATTCCAGGTATTATCTTCTAGAAGGTGGTAGATAAAAGAGAATAGATTCTGATTGGTTGCTATGGGCAACATCCCATGTTAAATAGAACTCCCGTCTTCGGAGAGGCGTGTGAAATTGCAGAAGCATCCTGTGTTAGTGCGGGGGGAAAGGGGTTGAGGGGTGTTATAGATGGGAGAGGATGGGGGGGGGGGGGGGGTAATCAGAGCTGGAGGGGGCACCACTGGTCTCTGGGAATGGAGATGCAGTTACACAGGGGGTGGGTGATTTTAACACGGCTGCAATGAGAAACTTTTGTGCTGATAAGTGAAGAAATTTCCATTTTGCTTCAACACACCCAGAAAGCTTTTACAATGATTCTCAAGGCAGGCCCGTCCCCTCTATCCCAATTACTGCCCCCTTGGCCTGATTGGGCTATGGGGATGGCAGGCAGGGGTCCCTCTGATAGACACAGGTGCTGGGACAACAGGTAGCGCCCACTGTGTGCCCCCCATCAGATAAGGCCGCCGGACTCTAGCCACAGAGAACCCCACCTGTGTTCTGACTGGATTCCATACAATAACTGGTTTGTAACAAATGTTCTAGGTAGGAAATGAGGACATGGGGCCCTTATTCAGTATTGGATCGCAAAACTGCAGCTGATACTGAATACGGCCCACGGTTAGGAGGATAGGAGGGGTCGTGTGCATTCCCACAGGAAGCTCCGTTCACTAGCGTCATGTATATTATGTGAAGTCGCGGCCATCTATTCAGTCAAACAACCCCCTTGTATTTAACTTATTTTTATTTTGTATTTGTTTTTTTTACGTTATATTTTATGTGGAAATCACTTTTTTGACCCCATTTTTGTGTTTATTAATGACTGTCAACACAATCTTCTCTCCATCGGGCCTATACAACATCAAGCCTCGACGGCAATAATTGATTTTGCAGCGAATTGCCGCGGCGCATGCCAACGTACCAGAGCAATTCAGTATTGCTGCGACTGTGGTACAGATGCTCCGAGAAGCAGTTGTCCCATGATCCCCAACACAAAGTAGCAGCAAAAGTGTACACTGCACGGCAGTGCGCGCACAGGAGCGGCGTACTGAGAGGGGCGGAGGGGGCAGGGGGATGCCTGTTTGGTGAGCCCGGATGCTGCGCTGTAACATTACGTGCAGCACTGGGCTCCTGTTGCCGTGTGGGAGCCGGCACTGCAGGCAGACAGTCTCTGGGGGGCAGCCCAGCTTCTCCCGGACCCCCGGAGTGATGGAAACAGGGGTCGGGCCGTGAGGCCAGACTATACTTGCCTACCTGACCCTTTCCATGAGGGAGAAAATGCTCTGTTCCTGGACTCTCCTGGTAATGTATGATTGCCATCACCTGTGGTGAAACACCTTTCTTATCAATTACCCAGCTCACCACAGGTGATGGCAATCCTACATTACCAGGAAAGTCCAGGAACAGAGCATTTTCTCCCTCATGGAGAGGGTCAGGTAGGCAAGTATGGCATAACTTAATGCACAGGTTCTCAAACTCGGTCCTCAGGACCCCACACGGTGCATGTTTTCCAGGTCTCCTCACAGAATCACAAGTGAAATAATTAGCTCTACCTGTGGATCTTTTAAAACGTGTCAGTGAGTAATTAATACACCTGTGCACCTGCTGGGTTACCTGCAAAACATGCACCGTGTGGGGTCCTGAGGACCGAGTTGCTGTGTAATGCAGGAGAGAATGGATAATAAAGGCACTGCCAACAGAGGGCATCCAGCATGTGCTGCCCCATTGTAATGGAGGCACAGACGGAGCCACACTCATCTTGACTTCTCTGCTGCACCTAGGTGCACCATGGTTTATTAGCATAAGCCCTTCATCTATTGTTCTCAGCTGCAATACAATACAGAGAGAACAAAACAGCAGGGGATTAAGTCCGACAGCCCTGGCTCACATAATACTATTACAGGGATAGATGAACATGGCTCCATCTGTATACTGACAGTGCCCAGCGCTACTTCTCTTGTTCTATATGATGAGTGCAGCTCTCAGTATCCCTTATGTGTGGCTAGCAGCAGAATTCTCCTTTGGAATTCCCGAAGGGGAGACGCTGGGGGAGGGGCAACTTATATTCCGCCATCATGGCCCCACCCCTCGCTGTATAGCGGCACATTGGGGCATTATACAGAGTGGGCTGTGGCCACGATTTGCGTCAAAGTGCCCCCTGCCCATTTCACTTGGAATTGGGTTGGATGTGGGAGGCTGAACTTCTTCTAGGAGGCCGAGGGGACTTCCCATAATTGGGAGTATCCCAGCATTCTGGGAGAGTGTGCCCTAGCCCTAACCCACCTGGGTATACTTTTTGCCGGGATGACGACTGTCAGGATTCCGGAGTCGGTCTCCTGTCCCTTTCGAAGTTCTGGCATCGGAATTCTAAAGGGTGTTGGGATTCCAGCGTCTGTATTTCGACTGCTGGGATCCTGACAGCTGGCATTGTGACCGCAACCTTCACATTCATGTGTCGCTAAATGATCAAGACGACACATCTGTGTTACACACATCGGTGTAAGACTTTCATACACATTAGGCATTGCACAAGATACTGTGATACCCTCCAATCAGATGCGTTGCCGGTTCATTGCGCCTTGTTTGTTGCCCCATTATACCCAGCCCCTCCCGTACCCTCGCGGCTTCCTTCCCTCCGTGTACCGCTTCTTTCACACTCTTTTTGCTATAATACGCCTTGGAAAGAAGGATATTGTGTAAATGCTTATTTTGCTCTATTTAACACTGGTTTCCATACATTGGGGCAAATTCAGTATGAATCGCAAGTAGCCATTCGTACGGAATTTTTGCTGCGGGGCAGCGGGCGCATGCGCAGCAGGCCCTACTGCGCATTCGGCCGCAATTTCTGCGGGGGGCGGCAGAAATAACAATCACCTCTGCCTATCAATCGGGCAGAGGCGGACGCGGGGCGGGAGGGGGGCGGCAACGCTCTGATTTCTGGGTGGAAATGGAGCGTTGCGGGGGTGTGCCAGCCCAAGCAGTGGGCTGGTACGCGCAAACGGGGGCGTGTAGGGGGTGCGGCCGCTACGGCTGCGTGATGTCACACGCAGCCGCTGCAACAAAAAAAATGGCGCCGGGACTCCTGCGGCCGCAGCTAAGCTGCGCCGGCAGGAGTCATCCTTAATTTCTGCTAACAAGCGGAAATTGCGTCCTGTTCGCAATTTCTGCTTGAAGCAGGGAGGGCAGGCGCCGGTCAGCATGCGTGCTAATGCTTAGCAAATTGTGCTGATTAGCAGCATATGCTAACCGTACTGAATTGGCCCCATTATGCTGAATATCTGCTTATTTTATCGCACGCACCTTATAACAATGGATGCTCCGTCACAGCTCTACAACTCCTGCCTCGTTTTTTTTTTTTTTAAACATTTTATTTACACCAAGAAAGACTGAGAAATCCACGATACAGGATACAGAATCAGTAGCATAATAAAATACGGATAACAGTCTTCATGGCGTTGGTTTTTCAAATAATTTGTGCATATTTAAACAGGTAAACAAAATTTCTCCCCAGACGGGGAGCATATACGTGGAGAAAACAGGAATTTCAGGGAGTAATAAGAAGAAAAAGGGGGGGGGGGGGATGGGGGGGGGGGACAGAGCGAGAAGGAGAGAAAAGGGACAACAGGACCGTGCTATGCCACATTAGAAGCAAAACATCTGGTATATCCATGGAGAGTGTATACACTAAAACACCATATGAGCATACCTTCGGGTTACATAACGGTGCATATCCAAGAGAAGTCTGGAGGGGCGGAATGGCGCCCGAAGGGAGGGCCCGGGCGCAGCCTGGTCGGAGGCCTGTCAGGCGGGGTCAAAGGAATGGCCTGGGTCTCATAGTGGAGTAGACATCGCGATTAACCAGGGGCCCCAAACGAGCTCAAATTTGTGGGGACAGTCATGCAGGTAATAGGTGATTTTCTCCATATTAGCTACGAACCAGATATAGTTATTCAGGGCTGGTATAGTGGGAGGGGCAGTGGTTTTCCAATTTTTAGCTATTAAAGCTTTAGCCGCTACTAATATATGAGAAAATAATTTATTCAAGAGGGGGTCAAGGTCTGGGTGTGGGCGGGCCAGTAGAAACATCCATGGGTCCAATGTGAGCCTAAGTCCAGATAAGGAATTCAGTATGTCGAGTACTTTTTTCCAGTAGTTAACAATACGAGGACAGGTCCACCAAATGTGAAGGAGGGTACCACGTTGACCGCATCCCCGCCAGCAGACCGGGGTGGCAGAGGGGAACATCCGAGATAGTTTGTCTGGGGTATAATACCACCGGTAATACAGTTTATAGGATGTCTCCTTGAGTCGGGTGGAGATAGAGCTTTTAGCGATGCCCTCCCGCACCTCTTCCCAACAGGCTTCGTCTGGAGGGGGATCCAGGTCCCTTTCCCACTCCCTCTCATGGCGGGTCTGCGGTCCAGAGGAGATCCCAACCAACATGGTATATATTTGCGAAATTAGACCTCTGCTTATGGGTTTTGCAAGACATAGAGACTCAAAGGGAGTAAGGTCCCGTTGAGCGTCGACCTGAGGCAAGGAGAGGAGGAAATGGCGAAGCTGAAAATATTCAAAGAAAGGAGGGGATAGTGAGGGAAATTTGGATTTAATATCGTCTATTGACATCCAATGGCCTTGTAAGGATAGGTCGTGGACCTCCTGCCTCGTTTTAAAACCTTATTTGTATTAAAATATTATTTCCGACTTTGGCATGTGGGTCGGTGTATAATTGCAGCTAGATCGGATATATACATTTTCCAGCCAATACACCCCATTATACACATCATACAGGACAGTACCTCATTCAGGTGTGTCAGCAAACAAAAAAAGTTGGGCAAAACCATGTGCGCTGGTGGGATGAATGGGTCACCCATTTACAGTCCTCCATTACCTGGATCCTTTTTTTGGGGGGACCCTTTTGCACTGATGCACGATCCAGGTTAACCCAGCAATAACCCAGGATATTGCAGAAGTAAAAAAGTGGTATAACTTATACTATCAGTGACTCCATGCCCTTTACACCGTAACCTTACCCTTAGTCTCTGCTGCTTGTTTGAGCTTTATGTCGCTGATGCAGAAATGTTTATTTATCCTGTACTAGGCCTGCGTTGTCTTGTACTGTAAATTGTTGTTTTTCTTGTTTTGCTCATCTGTTTATGTACTTTGTTAGGCGCTGCGGAACCCTTGTGGCACCATATATATAAAGGTTGATAGTAATAATAAGGAGATTTATGGTAGACTTACCATAGTTAAATCTCTTTCTGCGAGGTACACTGGATTCCACAGGGAATAACATCGGGGTGCAAAGTTGGATCTTGATCCGAGGCACCAACAGGCTAAAGCTTTGACTGTTCCTATGATGCATTGCACTGCCTCCTCTATAACCCCGCCTCCAGGCACTGGAGCTCAGTTTCGTTAACCAGTCCAATGCAGTAGCAGGTAAAAGAGACAATAGTAGGTAGTCACATAGAACCACGTTCTCAGGACAGGAGAAGGAACTAGCGGCTAATGCCATACAAACCCAAAGAAGCTAAGTGCGTCGGGGTGAGTGCCCTGTGGAATCCAGTGTACCTCGCAGAAAGAGATTTAACCATGGTAAGTCTACCATAAATGTCCTTTTCTGCAGCGGGATACACTGGTATTCCACAGGGAATAACATCGGGGATGTCCTAAAGCAGTTCCTCATGGGAGGGGACGCACTGTAGCGGGTACGAGAACCCGGCGTCCAAAGGAAGCATCCTGTGAGGTGGAAGTATCAAAGGCATAGAACCTTATGAACATGTTCACTGAGGACCACGTAGCTGCCTTGCACAATTGTTCAGCGGACGCACCATGGTGAGCCGCCCAAGAAGGTACAACAGACCGAGTAGAATGGACCTTGACAGCAGCAGGAGCTGAGAGTCCAGCCTGCGCATAAGCTTGTGCAATCACCATTCTAATCCATCTGGCCAGGGTTTGCTTGTTCGCAGGCCATCCACGTTTGTGGAAACCAAACAGTACAAAAAGGGTATATGACCTCCTGATGGAGGTAGTTCTCTCCACGTATATACGGAGAGACCATACCACATCCAAAGACCATTCTTTGGAGGACAAACCAGAAGAGTTGAAGGCCAGAACCACAATCTCTTGATTAAGGTGGAAAGATGACACCACCCTAGGTAGATAACCTGGGCGAGTTCGAAGAACTGCACGGTCATGATGAAAAATCAAAAAGGGTGGATGACCAGACAAAACTCCTAGGTCTGACACCCGTCTAGCAGAGGCAATACCCAACAGAAACAGGACCTTGGCTGTGAGCCATTTCAGGTCCACTGATTCCAGAGGTTCGAATGGAAACTCTTGCCAGGCCTTCAGGACAACAGACAAATCCAATGGAGCCACAGGAGGGACATAGGGAGGCTGAATCCGCAGTACGCCCTGAGTGAAAGTATGAACATCTGGTATAGACGCAATTTTTCTCTGAAACCACACCGACAAAGTAAAATTATGCCATGTCAATCTTTGATTGTATATATTGTACATTCTTACTTTTGCTGGGGGAATTGTTTATATATTATTTGAGTTATATTACCCCTCATATATTTTAGTCTAAATTTGATAAATAAAGGTTATGTTTTAAATTAGATTCAACATTTCATCATCACACATATATTTTTGTTTAAGAAAAGAGTGCTCCAAACAAAGGAATTTTCTTTTATCGGTGATCTGTGGCTTCTACCACACACGTCGGTTATTTGTGAACCTTGAGGGAGGCCAGACGAAGTCCTAAATCCAGGCCTTGTTGCAAAAAAGTCAGAAGCCTGGAAGTACTAAACTTGGAAGCATCGTAATTCTTAGCAGAACACCAGGTAAAGTAAGAATTCCAGACCCTGTAATAAATCCGCGCAGAAGCCGGCTTGCGGGCCTTTAGCATAGTTTGGATAACCACCTCTGAGAATCCTTTGGCCCTCAGGAGTGAAGCTTCAAGAGCCGCGCTATCAAAGCCAGTCTGGCCAGGTCCGGGTAGACACAAAGGCCCTGAACGAGGAGGTCTGGGCGTTGAGGAAGTAGAAGAGGACGCCCTATCGACAGACCCTGCAGGTCTTTAGAACCAATGCCGTCTGGGCCACGCTGGATCGACTAGAAGTAGTGTTCCTCCTTCTTGCTTGAACTTCCATAGTACCCTGGGAAGGAGTGACACTGGAGGGAACACGTATGGCAGCCAAAAGTTCCATGGAATTGCCAGTGCGTCCACGAAGACCGGAACCTTGTCATTGTGTCGAGACGCCATCAGGTCTACATCTGGTAGGCCCCACTTGTCCACTAGGAGTTGAACGACTTCCGATAAAGACTCCACTCTCCAGCGTGCACGTCCTGACGACTGAGGAAATCCGCTTCCCAGTTCAGGACTTCCAGAATGAACACCGCCGATATTGCTGGCAAATGGCGTTCCACCCAACAAAGGATTTTTGACACTTCCAGCATTGCCATGCGACTTCGAGTGCTGTCTTGATGGTTTATGTATGCCACCGTGGTGGCGTTGTCTGATTGTACTTGACCAGGCCTGTTCTGCATCAGAGGCAGGTCAAGAGTCAAGGCATTGAACATTGCCCGCAATTCCAAAATGTTTATCGGGAGGAGAGATTCCTCCCTGGTCCACCGAGTCTGGAGAGAGTGTTACTCCAACACCGAGACCCAGCCCCTTAGACTGGCGTCCGTAGTCAGCAGGACCCAGTTGGGGATCCAGAAGGGACGGCCCCTGCTCAACTGTTGGTCCTGTACCCACCAGCTCAGTGACAGACAAACCTCCAGAGTCAAGGAGAACATTTGAGACCTGATCCGGTAAGGCAGGTCATCCCACTTGAAAAGGATTAACCTCTGTAGTGGGCGGGAATGAAATTGAGCATACTCTACCATGTCGAAAGCCGACACCATGAAGCCTAGTACTTGCATCGCCGAGTGTATCGACACTCTTGGGCGAGAGAGGAAGTATCTGATCCTGTCCTGAAGTTTCAGGACTTTCTCCTGAGACAGAAACAATCTTTGTTTGTGTGTGTCCAATAGTGCCCCCAGGTGCATCATGCTCCGAGCAGGGACCAGCGAGGACTTTTTCCAGTTGATGAGCCACCCGTGGGCTTTTAGGAATTGGACCGTCAGTTCCAGATGACTGAGGAGAACATCTTGGGAGCTCGCAAGGATCAGCAAGTCGTCCAAATATGTCAGGATCCTGATTCCCTGACGGCGGAGATGAGCCATCATCACGGCCATGACCTTGGTGAAGATCCGAGGAGCCGTGGTCAGTCCAAACGGCAGAGCCTGGAATTGATAATGTAGGTTGCCAATAGCAAAACGCAGATATTGCTGATGCGATAAGGCAATAGGTATATGCAGGAAAGCATCCTGTATGTCCAGGGATACCATATAGTCTTCTGGTTCCATGGCCAGTACAATAGAGCGCAGAGTTTCCATACGGAATTTGGACACTCTCACAAATGTGTTCAATAATTTGAGGTTGAGTATAGGCCGGAAGGACCCATTTGGTTTCGGAACTAGAGACAAGGACGAATAGTATCCCCTTCCGCTCTGGGACAGAGGTACCGGCACTACCACTCCTGTGTCCAGGCACAACCAAGTGGACAGCTCGTGCTTTCAGCGGGTCCGCAGGGATAACCATTGTGCAGAACTGGTGAGGAGGACTTTTCTTGAAGGAGACTGCGTACCCGTGAGAGACAACTTCTCGCACCCAGGCGTCTGAAGTGGTCTTTAACCAGGCCTGGCCGAACTGCAGTAGTCGACCTCCCACACTGGGTTCCCCCATGGAGGCTCGCCCCGTCATGCAGCAGGCTTGTCTTATTTGGAAGCAGGCTGACGGGCGGCCCAAGATTGTTTAGACTTGGGCTTAGTGGTCTTGGAAGAACGAGCCTGTCTTGGGTACGCCTGACCTTTTGCTTTTCCTGGAGGTCGAAAGGAACGAAAAGTGGCACTCTCAGCCTTCGGAGCAGAAGGATTAGTATTTGGGAGAAACGCAGTCTTAGCTGCCGCCAAGTCAGTCACAATCTTATTCAGATCCTCCCCAAAAAGGATGTCTCCCTTAAAAGGGAGAACCTCCAAGGTCTTTTTAGAATCCAGGTCCACCGACCAGGACCGTAACTACAGAATCCGGCGAGCCAGGATGGACGTAGTAGATGCCTTGGCCGCCATAATACCTGCCTCAGAAGCCTCCTCCTGAATATAGTGGGAGGCTGTGGTAATGTAAGACAGATATTGTCTGGCTGTGTCTGAACAATCCTCAGGTAGCTCTTTCTCAATCGCCTGAGCCCATGCTTCAATTCCTTTCGCATCCCAGGAGGCTGCAATAGTGGGTCTACGTACAGCACCTGTAAGAGAGTAAATACTGTAGACTTCAGGCATCCCTCCACACGCTTACCCGTCGGCTCCTTCAGTGAGGTGACAGTGGTGACAGGCAGGGTAGACGATACCACAAGATGGGCGACATGAGAGTCCACCGGGGGTGGCGTTTCCCACCTGGTACTCAACCTGGAGTATAGACATAACAATGCACAGTAGATACTGGATGTATATCACAGAATACTTGTACCAAATATTCAGATAGACATACACTTGTTCTTAACTAACACTGTCTAAAATGACATGTAGAATACTTAAGTGCCTGTAAATGCACAGCGCTGATGAGGCAGGCGGCTTTACAGAGGAGACAGCGCCCTGCATTCCTGTAGATCAGCCCAGCTAGTGGTGAAGATGGCGCCAAAATCTCAGTCAGGCAGTGAGGGAGAGAGAAATGCAGCTCCAGGGCGGGAACACCAGCAGTAGATGGAGCCCGGAGCTGGGGGAGGGGCTACAGGTCTGCACCTTATCCCCTCTGCTGGTCCTCACCACTGGGTACTGTGGAGGCTATAATAAACGGATTTTAGTAAATCCGACCTGTGCTCCTTGCCCTGGTGGATATAGTGAGGTCCCTGTACGGCCACAGTGTCCACGCCAGCGGCGCGGTCCGTCTCCTGGGACCGCAACCGGATCGCGATTTACCGGTGGCTCCTCCCTGATGTGGAGCCACGCGAACCAGAAGAGCGTCAGCGGTGAGTGCCTGAAAGCCGGAGTGCCTCCGCCGCAAGTACCCGGGAACCCGGCCGCGGGAGTATGCAGCGCTGCTGTGGAGGCGATGGAGATGCAGATGTCAGACTGACATAAAAGTGCTGCGGCCCTTGAAGTCTTCAAAAATGCTCTTTTCAGGGCTGTCTAGCGCAGCCACACCTGTTAGCTGCCTGCTCTGCAGGCACCAACTTACAAACTGAGCTCCAGTGCCTGAAGGCATGGTTATAGAGGAGGCGGTGCAGTGCATCCTGGGAACAGTCAAAGCTTTAGCCTGTTGGTGCCTCGGATCAATATCCAACTCTACACCCGATGTTATTCCCTGTGGAATACCAGTGTACCCCGCTGCAGAAAATAATAATAATATAATAATAATTAAATGAAATTGGCAGGTAACTTTGGGCATGAAACGTTGCGCTACTCCTGGGTGATTAAAAATTTTCCACATATGGTGCCGTAATCAAACGGTATCATGCCCGGCTTTACCGTGCAATCACAAAAATCTTCATACAAAAATATCAGAAGGATAACATTCAGGCCTCACTCACCGCTTCCGGTTGTCTCTCCGGTCTGTAGAACTCCAGTTTCGGGTCTACGGGGGCGATATTGTTGTGCGCCAGAGCTTTGCCTAGCTCACTCCAACTGCTGTATCCTGACAGACAGAGAAATGGGGAGAGAGTCAGGATCCAATCCGTCCGGATTATTCTCAACTGGAAATCATCACTTTAGAAAACGTCACTGTTCCACAACTGACACTATTGACGCCAGATGCAGACACTAGGGGGAGGTGTAATATAATGATCACATTTATAATCTATATACTAACTGAGTATTCCTCATTCTTCTTGTCACCACATCGGTATGCATGACCTGGGTGATGGAACCACATCTGTGTGCATGACCTGGGTGATGGAACCACATCTGTGTGCATGACCTGGGTGATGGAACCACATCTGTGTGCATGACCTGGGTGATGGAACCACATCTGTGTGCATGACCTGGGTGATGGAACCACATCTGTGTGCATGACCTGGGTGATGGAACCACATCTGTGTGCATGACCTGGGTGATGGAACCACATCTGTGTACATGACCTGGGTGATGGAACCACATCTGTGTGCATGACCTGGGTGATGGAACCACATCTGTGTGCATGACCTGGGTGATGGAACCACATCTGTGTGCATGACCTGGGTGATGGAACCACATCTGTGTGCATGACCTGGGTGATGGAACCACATCTGTGTACATGACCTGGGTGATGGAACCACATCTGTGTGCATGACCTGGGTGATGGAACCACATCTGTGTGCATGACCTGGGTGATGGAACCACATCTGTGTGCATGACCTGGGTGATGGAACCACATCTGTGTGCATGACCTGGGTGATGGAACCACATCTGTGTGCATGACCTGGGTGATGGAACCACATCTGTGTGAATGACCTGGGTGATGGAACCACATCTGTGTGCATGACCTGGGTGATGGAACCACATCTGTATTCATGACCTGGGTGATGGAACCACATCTGTATGCATGACCTGGGTGATGGAACCACATCTGTATGCATGACCTGGGTGATGGAACAACATCTGTATTCATGACCTGGGTGATGGAACCACATCTGTGTGCATGACCTGGGTGATGGAACCACATCTGTGTGCATGACCTGGGTGATGGAACCACATCTGTGTGCATGACCTGGGTGATGGAACCACATCTGTGTGCATGACCTGGGTGATGGAACCACATCTGTGTGCATGACCTGGGTGATGGAACCACATCGGTATGTATGACCTGGGAGATGGAACCACATCTGTATGCATGACCTGGGTGCTGGAACCACATCTGTGTGCATGACCTGGGTGATGGAACCACATCGGTATGTATGACCTGGGAGATGGAACCACATCTGTATGCATGACCTGGGTGATGGAACCACATCTGTATGCATGACCTGGGTGATGGAACCACATCTGTATGCATGACCTGGGTGATGGAACGTGTATGGGTGGCATGCACAAGAGACAAGTAACAGGGAGGGATCCTTCTAATCCTTCTCCAGTGAATTTGGCAGAAAGTAGGCCACGGCCGACCGTGCACAAGCTCCGGGACGTCACGCTTTCTGGAGCATGTTTGATGTATGCAGTAACCTATGGGGGATGCCGTGCACATAAGATTTTGGAGATGTCTGGCATTTAATAGGATTAATAGGCAGACTTAATCCCCTGCTCTAATGACTTAATCGCCTGATGTATTGTTCTCTCTGTATTGTATTGCAGCTGAGAACAATGGGGGTCATTCAGAGTTGTTTGCTCGTTGCTGATTTTCGCTATGCTACGATTTGTTGCTAATTGTGCATGCACAAGGTACGCAGGGCGCATGCGCTTAGTTATTTAACTAAAAACATAGCAGTTTAGCTGTGGCTCCTGCGGCGCTTTTCAGTCGCACTGCTGATCGGTGAGTGATTGACAGGAAAGGGGCGTTTCTGGGTGGTAACTGAGCGTTTTCCGGGAGTGTGCTAAAAAACGCAGGCGTGTCAGGGAAAAACGCGGGAGTGTCTGGAGAAACGGGGGAGTGGCTGGCCGAATGCAGGGCGTGTTTGTGAGTAAGTCTGGAGCTACTCAGAAACTGCTAAGAATTTTCTATTCACAATTCTGCTAATCTTTCGTTCGCTATTCTGCTAAGCTAAGATACACTCCCAGAGGGCGGCGGCCTTGCGTGCGCAATGCTGCTAAAATTTGCTAGCGAGCGAACAACTCGGAATGAGGGCCAATAGCTAAAGGCTTATGCTAATAGACCATGGTGTGCCTAGGCACAGCAGAGAAGCCAAGATAACTGTGGCTCCATCTGTATATGGTAATCCTAAAGAGGTGCAGTGCTCAGAAAACTGAATCCCATCAGAGACAGACGGACAGATGGGACCCCTGGCATGAGCCTCTGTGGGCGAGAACTTTCATCTGAGGAAACAGGATTTGTCTCCACATTCTCTGTTGTCTCGTGACCTTATCCTGCTGGGACAGATATGAGTTACAGAGCCTTTGTGAGGGCATGAAAAACAGTTTTCCTCAAACGCTCCCTGCGGGAGGATATAGACTGTAAACCCCGGCTGCCGCTGCACCGAATCATAACGTTCTATTACACTTCAACTGCACGGCAAGAGCCAAACGTATGCACCATGCAGAATATAGGCACATACTGCGCACATTACCCAGCATACGGAACAAGCGAAGCGGCACTGCACTGTTATCCATACTTACTGTACATATACTAAAACCATCTGTCATAAATATGCAGAGTTGTCCTGTGCAGCAGATCATGCATGCAAAATAAGTAATACTGAGAGAGAGGGGTGCAAAGGTGGTGTGGGGTGGGACAGGTACTTTTGGAGGGGCCCAGCGGAGCATAGCAAGAGTATGGGGGGGTGGTAGGGGTGCACAGCATACTTGCCTACCCTCCCGGAATGGCCGGGGAGGCTCCCGAAAATCGTGTGACCCTCCCGGCCCCCCGGAAAGGTGGGCAAGCCTCACGCTTTCCCCCTCAGCCGCCTGCAGCAGTGAACAAGTGGGCGGCCCGAGGGGGTCCTCTGACGCGATTCGCGCTGAATCGCGTCATCGTAGCCCCGCCCCCCACTATGCAGCGCCTCGTTTCTCGACACAGCACAGCGGGGGGTGGAGTCACGATGACGCGACCCTGATGCAACGCCCCCGGACCGCCCATCCTGCTGCCGACCACGTCCCCGGACCGCCCATCCTGCTGCCCCCTCCCGGAGGAGGAAGCAGCAAAGTAGGTAAGTATGGTGCACAGCTGTACCCTGGGCCTCACTTTGTCAGGGGGACCCCCGGCCGGACCACACTGACATTACTAGCTTTCCCTCTTGTGCAGCAGCAGAACCAGGCAGCTGGAATGAGAGCAGGGCCATATGCAGTGCAGCCAGAAACACAGGAGTATCAGGGTCTATAAGGCAGTACACATGGAGAGAGGATTTGTGCTGAGCGATCTGTCACAGACCGCCCAGCACACATCTCTCCCCCCACTCAGCACACAGCGCGATGTGTGCCGAGTCAAGGAAAGGGGGGCTGTGCATTGCTATTGCTGTGGGGCATACACACGACAAAGCCGTGCTTAAAGTCAGATTGCTTAGATTTTAAGAACAGATCTCTCTGTGTGTACCCCCCTTACACCCATACCTCCCAACTGATTTTCGTGAGACAGTCCCATTTTTTTTGAGACTGTCCCGCTGTCCCACCCAAAGGCAGCGGTGTCCCGCGGTGGAGGGGGGACAGTTGGGAGGCTCTTGCACTCACTGCATGCGCACACAGCGTCTATTCACGGAGACAGAGGTACTGGGGGCATGCCAGCAGCTCGCAATTGCGGCATTGCCGCGAGGTCACGCCCCTTTCTACGAAGCCATGTCCATTTTATGTAGCCACACCCCCTTTTCGACGAATGAGAGCCCGCTTCCAGATTCTCTCAAGTTGGGAGGTATGAGATACCTACGGAGCTTTCTGACCAGAGGAGAGATAGGAGGGGGAAGAGAGGTGTAAGTGACACAGGGATCCCATCTTCTCCTCCCCGCCTGGGTTCTATGTTATAAAATAGTTGTCTTTTATTTAGATGGAGCTATAAACAGTACCCAGGCATTATTAAACTATTAGTTTAAATCTAACATACACCACTGGCTTAAATGTAATATACACAATCCATACCTCCCAACATGACCCATTCCAGGAGGGACAAATGCTCTCTACCTGGACTTTCCTCTTAATGTATGATTGCTGGCACCTGTGTTGTTAAAACACCTTTCCTACCAAATCAATAGTTCAACACAGGTGACGCCAATCCAGCGGTGCAAGTATGCAGGTATGCTCGGGTACGGAGTACCCATAAGAATTTGGCAGCGGGTAGACAGTACCACCCGCCACACACTTTGCTATTACAGGTTGAGTATCCCATATCCGGAATGCTCGGGACCAGGAGCATTCCGGATATGGGATTTTTCTGGATAATGGAATACTTGGTCTGGAGAGGGGTCCAGCAGTCGTCACGGCTGGTCCGGCTGTCAGTGCCGGGGTCTGGGAGGTGCAACGGGGGTCTGCAGTGAGGTCAGCGGGGGTCCGGCGGTCATTGCAGGGGTCAGCGGGGGTTAGCATGCACTATGGGGCGAGGGACTACCTGCAAAGCCACTCCCCCATCGCCAGACATTGGTCACAGTAGTAGTGACGTCATGACGTTGCAGGACGTCATGACGTCACTACAGCTCCAGGATATTCCGGTTTTCGGAATATTACGGATAACGGGTCTTCGGATAACGGAGACCCGACCTGTACCACAATTTCAATGTGCCACAAAGCAACAAGACCATGGTGCTCGGCAGCATGACGGCTCCTCCCACTTTGTCAGTGTTACTGGGAGCGCGACAGTGGCTGTATTTTCCTGTTATACTGGAGGCATTACTATATATTTCTATTATACTGGAGGCATCACTATATATTTCTATTATACTGGAGGTATCACTATATATTTCTATTATACTGGAGGTATCACTATATATTTCTATTATACTGGAGGTATCACTATATATTTCTATTATACTGGAGGTATCACTATATATTTCTATTATACTGGAGGTATTACTATATATTTCTATTATACTGGAGGTATCACTATATATTTCTATTATACTGGAGGTATCACTATATATTTCTATTATACTGGAGATATCACTATATATTTCTATTATACTGGAGGTATCACTATATATTTCTATTATACTGGAGGTATCACTATATATTTCTATTATACTGGAGGTATCACTATATATTTCTATTATACTGGAGGTATCACTATATATTTCTATTATACTGGAGGTAGTACTATATATTTCTATTATACTGGAGGTATCACTATATATTTCTATTATACTGGAGGTATCACTATATATTTCTGTTATACTGGAGGCATTACTATATATTTCTATTATACTGGAGGTATCACTATATATTTCTATTATACTGGAGGCATCACTATATATTTCTATTATACTGGAGATATCACTATATATTTCTATTATACTGGAGGTATCACTATATATTTCTATTATACTGGAGGTATCACTATATATTTCTGTTATACTGGAGGCATTACTATATATTTCTATTATACTGGAGGTATCACTATATATTTCTATTATACTGGAGGCATCACTATATATTTCTATTATACTGGAGGCATTACTATATATTTATATTATACTGGAGGTATCACTATATATTTCTATTATACTGGAGGTATCACTATATATTTCTATTATACTGGAGGTATCACTATATATTTCTATTATACTGGAGGTATCACTATATATTTCTATTATACTGGAGGTATCACTATATATTTCTATTATACTGGAGATATCACTATATATTTCTATTATACTGGAGATATCACTATATATTTCTATTATACTGGAGGTATCACTATATATTTCTATTATACTGGAGGTATCACTATATATTTCTGTTATACTGGAGGCATTACTATATATTTCTATTATACTGGAGGTATCACTATATATTTCTATTATACTGGAGGCATCACTATATATTTCTATTATACTGGAGGCATTACTATATATTTATATTATACTGGAGGTAGTACTATATATTTCTATTATACTGGAGGTATCACTATATATTTCTATTATACTGGAGGTATCACTATATATTTCTATTATACTGGAGGTATCACTATATATTTCTATTATACTGGAGACATTACTATATATTTCTATTATACTGGAGGTATCACTATATATTTCTATTATACTGGAGGCATTACTATATATTTCTATTATACTGGAGGCATTACTATATATTTCTATTATACTGGAGGTATCACTATATATTTCTATTATACTGGAGGTATCACTATATATTTCTATTATACTGGAGGTATCACTATATATTAGTATTATACTGGAGGTATCACTATATATTTCTATTATACTGAAAGGCATTACTATATATTTCTATTATACTGGAGGTATCACTATATATTTCTATTATACTGGAGGCATTACTATATATTTCTATTATACTGGAGGCATTACTATATATTTCTATTATACTGGAGGTATCACTATATATTTCTATTATACTGGAGGTATCACTATATATTTCTATTATACTGGAGGTATCACTATATATTTCTATTATACTGGAGATATCACTATATATTTCTATTATACTGAAAGGCATTACTATATATTTCTATTATACTGGAGGTATCACTATATATTTCTATTATACTGGAGGCATTACT
This sequence comes from Pseudophryne corroboree, assembly GCF_028390025.1. Taxonomy (NCBI): domain Eukaryota; kingdom Metazoa; phylum Chordata; class Amphibia; order Anura; family Myobatrachidae; genus Pseudophryne; species Pseudophryne corroboree. The sequence continues at coordinate 823,862,166 of NC_086449.1, read as the reverse complement.
ATATATTTCTATTATACTGAAAGGCATTACTATATATTTCTATTATACTGGAGATATCACTATATATTTCTATTATACTGGAGATATCACTATATATTTCTATTATACTGAAAGGCATTACTATATATTTCTATTATACTGGAGGTATCACTATATATTTCTATTATACTGGAGGCATTACTATATATTTCTATTATACTGGAGGCATTACTATATATTTCTATTATACTGGAGGTATCACTATATATTTCTATTATACTGGAGGTATCACTATATATTTCTATTATACTGGAGGTATCACTATATATTTCTATTATACTGGAGGCATTACTATATATTTCTATTATACTGGAGGTAGTACTATATATTTCTATTATACTGGAGGTATCACTATATATTGTTATTATACTGGAGGCATTACTATATATTTCTATTATACTGGAGGTATCACTATATATTTCTATTATACTGGAGACATTACTATATATTTCTATTATACTGGAGGTATCACTATATATTTCTATTATACTGGAGGTATCACTATATATTTCTATTATACTGGAGGTATCACTATATATTTCTATTATACTGGAGGCATCACTATATATTGTTATTATACTGGAGGCATTACTATATATTTCTATTATACTGGAGGTATCACTATATATTTCTATTATACTGGAGGTATCACTATATATTTCTATTATACTGGAGGCATTACTATATATTTCTATTATACTGGAGGTATCACTATATATTTCTATTATACTGGAGGCATCACTATATATTGTTATTATACTGGAGGCATTACTATATATTTCTATTATACTGGAGGTATCACTATATATTTCTATTATACTGGAGGTATCACTATATATTTCTATTATACTGGAGGCATTACTATATATTTCTATTATACTGGAGGCATCACTATATATTTCTATTATACTGGAGGTATTACTATATATTTCTATTATACTGGAGGTATCACTATATATTTCTATTATACTGGAGGTATCACTATATATTTCTATTATACTGGAGGTATCACTATATATTTCTATTATACTGGAGGTATCACTATATATTTCTATTATACTGGAGGTATCACTATATATTTCTATTATACTGGAGGTATCACTATATATTTCTATTATACTGGAGGTATCACTATATATTTCTGTTATACTGGAGACATTACTATATATTTCTATTATACTGGAGGCATTACTATATATTTCTATTATACTGGAGGCATTACTATATATTTCTATTATACTGGAGACATTACTATATATTTCTATTATACTGGAGGTATCACTATATATTTCTATTATACTGGAGGCATTACTATATATTTCTATTATACTGGAGGTATCACTATATATTTCTATTATACTGGAGGCATTACTATATATTTCTATTATACTGGAGGTATCACTATATATTTCTATTATACTGGAGGTATCACTATATATTTCTATTATACTGGAGGTATCACTATATATTTCTATTATACTGGAGGTATCACTATATATTTCTATTATACTGGAGGTATCACTATATATTTCTATTATAATGGAGATATCACTATATATTTCTATTATACTGGAGATATCACTATATATTTCTATTATACTGGAGGTATCACTATATATTTTTATTATACTGGAGATATCACTATATATTTCTATTATACTGGATATATCACTATATATTTCTATTATACTGGAGGCATTACTATATATTTCTATTATACTGGAGGTATCACTATATATTTCTATTATACTGGAGGTATCACTATATATTTCTATTATACTGGAGGTATCACTATATATTTCTATTATACTGGAGGTATCACTATATATTTCTATTATACTGGAGGCATTACTATATATTTCTATTATACTGGAGGTATCACTATATATTTCTATTATACTGGAGGTATCACTATATATTTCTATTATACTGGAGGTATCACTATATATTTCTATTATACTGGAGGTATCACTATATATTTCTATTATACTGGAGGTATCACTATATATTTCTATTATACTGGAGGTAGTACTATATATTTCTATTATACTGGAGGTATCACTATATATTTCTATTATACTGGAGGTATCACTATATATTTCTATTATACTGGAGGTATCACTATATATTTCTATTATACTGGAGGTATCACTATATATTTCTATTATACTGGAGGCATTACTATATATTTCTATTATACTGGAGGTAGTACTATATATTTCTATTATACTGGAGGTATCACTATATATTTCTATTATACTGGAGGCATCACTATATATTGTTATTATACTGGAGGCATTACTATATATTTCTATTATACTGGAGGTATCACTATATATTTCTATTATACTGGAGGTATCACTATATATTTCTATTATACTGGAGGCATTACTATATATTTCTATTATACTGGAGGTATCACTATATATTTCTATTATACTGGAGGCATCACTATATATTGTTATTATACTGGAGGCATTACTATATATTTCTATTATACTGGAGGTATCACTATATATTTCTATTATACTGGAGGCATTACTATATATTTCTATTATACTGGAGGCATCACTATATATTTCTATTATACTGGAGGTATTACTATATATTTCTATTATACTGGAGGTATCACTATATATTTCTATTATACTGGAGGTATCACTATATATTTCTATTATACTGGAGGTATCACTATATATTTCTATTATACTGGAGGTATCACTATATATTTCTATTATACTGGAGGTATCACTATATATTTCTATTATACTGGAGGTATCACTATATATTTCTATTATACTGGAGGTATCACTATATATTTCTGTTATACTGGAGACATTACTATATATTTCTATTATACTGGAGGCATTACTATATATTTCTATTATACTGGAGGCATTACTATATATTTCTATTATACTGGAGACATTACTATATATTTCTATTATACTGGAGGTATCACTATATATTTCTATTATACTGGAGGCATTACTATATATTTCTATTATACTGGAGGTATCACTATATATTTCTATTATACTGGAGGCATTACTATATATTTCTATTATACTGGAGGTATCACTATATATTTCTATTATACTGGAGGTATCACTATATATTTCTATTATACTGGAGGTATCACTATATATTTCTATTATACTGGAGGTATCACTATATATTTCTATTATACTGGAGGTATCACTATATATTTCTATTATAATGGAGATATCACTATATATTTCTATTATACTGGAGATATCACTATATATTTCTATTATACTGGAGGTATCACTATATATTTTTATTATACTGGAGATATCACTATATATTTCTATTATACTGGATATATCACTATATATTTCTATTATACTGGAGGCATTACTATATATTTCTATTATACTGGAGGTATCACTATATATTTCTATTATACTGGAGGTATCACTATATATTTCTATTATACTGGAGGTATCACTATATATTTCTATTATACTGGAGGTATCACTATATATTTCTATTATACTGGAGGCATTACTATATATTTCTATTATACTGGAGGTATCACTATATATTTCTATTATACTGGAGGTATCACTATATATTTCTATTATACTGGAGGTATCACTATATATTTCTATTATACTGGAGGTATCACTATATATTTCTATTATAATGGAGATATCACTATATATTTCTATTATACTGGAGATATCACTATATATTTCTATTATACTGGAGGTATCACTATATATTTTTATTATACTGGAGGTATCACTATATATTTCTATTATACTGGAGATATCACTATATATTTCTATTATACTGGAGATATCACTATATATTTCTATTATACTGGATATATCACTATATATTTCTATTATACTGGAGGCATTACTATATATTTCTATTATACTGGAGGTATCACTATATATTTCTATTATACTGGAGGTATCACTATATATTTCTATTATACTGGAGGTATCACTATATATTTCTATTATACTGGAGGTATCACTATATATTTCTATTATAATGGAGATATCACTATATATTTCTATTATACTGGAGATATCACTATATATTTCTATTATACTGGAGGTATCACTATATATTTTTATTATACTGGAGGTATCACTATATATTTCTATTATACTGGAGATATCACTATATATTTCTATTATACTGGAGGTATCACTATATATTTTTATTATACTGGAGGTATCACTATATATTTCTATTATACTGGAGGTATCACTATATATTTCTATTATACTGGAGGTATCACTATATATTTCTATTATACTGGAGGTATCACTATATATTTCTATTATACTGGAGGCATTACTATATATTTCTATTATACTGGAGGTATCACTATATATTTCTATTATACTGGAGGTATCACTATATATTTCTATTATACTGGAGGTATCACTATATATTTCTATTATACTGGAGGTATCACTATATATTTCTATTATACTGGAGGTATCACTATATATTTCTATTATAATGGAGATATCACTATATATTTCTATTATACTGGAGATATCACTATATATTTCTATTATACTGGAGGTATCACTATATATTTTTATTATACTGGAGGTATCACTATATATTTCTATTATACTGGAGATATCACTATATATTTCTATTATACTGGAGATATCACTATATATTTCTATTATACTGGATATATCACTATATATTTCTATTATACTGGAGGCATTACTATATATTTCTATTATACTGGAGGTATCACTATATATTTCTATTATACTGGAGGTATCACTATATATTTCTATTATACTGGAGGTATCACTATATATTTCTATTATACTGGAGGTATCACTATATATTTCTATTATAATGGAGATATCACTATATATTTCTATTATACTGGAGATATCACTATATATTTCTATTATACTGGAGGTATCACTATATATTTTTATTATACTGGAGGTATCACTATATATTTCTATTATACTGGAGATATCACTATATATTTCTATTATACTGGAGATATCACTATATATTTCTATTATACTGGATATATCACTATATATTTCTATTATACTGGAGGTATCACTATATATTTTTATTATACTGGAGGTATCACTATATATTGCTATTATACTGGAGGCATTACTATATATTTCTATTATACTGGAGGCATCACTATATATTTCTATTATACTGGAGGCATTACTATATATTTCTATTATACTCGAGGCATTACTATATATTTCTTTTTTTTTTTGCAAATAGTTTTTATTGAAGTTTCGAAATGGGCAAAAAACAAGAAGTTGCAGAAACATTACAATATCATCTAGTACCATCAGAGAAACATCCTCTGGAGATACTCAATACCACGTAAAACAGAAAGACCCGTGAAGGGGGATATCTCTCCTCCACATATGCATCACATCTCCAGAGAAAGAAATATAAACAAGGCATAAAGGAGTATGGTCTAATACATTTCGTGTATTACAACTTCTTGAAGCGAAAGAGAGAGAGTAGAAGTAGGAGAGGAAAGAAGGGTAGCGAGAGGTAGGGAGAAAGAGAAAGGGATTAGGAGTAGTGTTACTCTCAATGTAGAGAAGTAAAAGGAAGGATAGCGTAGAGGGACAAGGTTTGGGGAGGGGGGGGGGGGTTCTCATCCTAACCTAAGGAGCTTTAACCGTGATTTATATCATATAACTACTGGAGGCATGGCGGATGGGTTTCTCTTAAAGAGAGGATTTGTGATGGGTTGTAGCTTTGTATTCCAGCCATGGGCTCCAAGTAGCTATGAAGGAAGTGTTTCTCATTTCCAAAGATAGAATAAGGTCTTCCATTGCCATATAGTGATCTAAGCGGGCCGTCCATTCTCTCATAGTGGGGGACACTGTTGATTTCCAGTGAACTGGGATCACTGCCTTAGAGGCACTCAAAATATGGCGAAGTAGTGATTTCTTGAGATGATATCTAGGTGTACGCGTGTGATTTAATAACCAAAAACCCGGGCAAAAGGGTAAGTCTTCCCCAAGGATAATGCTAGCTGTCTCCACCACCTTGCGCCAAAATGGTTGCAAAAGAGAGCATTCCCACCATATATGTAGTGGGGTACCTAATGCAGTCCCGCATCTCCAGCACGTGTTGGGTACTCCAGGATAAATTTTCGCAAGAATATTTGGGCATCTATACCACCTTGTAAGTACCTTGTAGTGAGTTTCCAAGACTAGCACATTTGTAGTTAATGAGAAGGTATTTTTATAAATACCCTCCCAATCATCTGTGGTCACCAAACCCCCTAGGTCTAACTCCCAATCCCTGACAAATTTCGGTTGGGAAGAAAATCTATGGTTCAAGATCCATTTGTAGAACGTGGAGAGAGTGTGTCTAGGGTATGTGTGGGAGAGGCACATCTGTTCAAATAGAGTCAATGCTCGTATACCCTTTCCAGAAGAGCAAAAAGTCTGTAGATAATGTTTAATTTGGAGATATCTCCAGATTTCCTTATTGGGTAGATTCCATTTATTTTGCAGTTCGGGAAAAGGTATTATACCAGATGAGTCCAGCAGTTGATTAGTTCTCAGGATGCCCCTTTCCTGCCACAAATAAAACGACAGGGAGTGGCACCCTGGGGGGAACTCTGGATTCCCAAACAACGGTGAGAGTGGGGAGGGGTGTGCTGAAAGATGCGGGAGGGAGCGTAAAAGACGCCAGCACGAAAAGATGGGGCCAGCTAATGGGTGCAATACCTGGGGGACCTTAGAAAGCCAGGGGGAGTTCTGGCTAAGAGAGGGAAGAGAGGCCAGTTCAATGTCTACCCATTGTTTCCTGTGGAGTTCACTACTCCACTCCATGACCCTCGTAAGGAGTACTGCATGGTAGTAGGATAGAAAGTGGGGAAGCTGAAGGCCTCCTTGATGTTTTCGTCTAAAGAGGATCTCATGCTTAAATCGGGGTTTACGCCCCGCCCAAATGTAGTCTCTGATCTTTCGTTGTAGTAAGAGGAACCATGATCGAGGGATAGTGACCGGCAGAGTTTGTAGTAGATAAAGAATTCTGGGTAAAATATTCATTTTGATTACCGCTATTCTCCCTATCCATGAGATTTTTTTCCCACCCCATTTGGAGAGGTCAGATTGAAGTTTTGATAGTAATGGGGGGAAATTTAATTGGTAAATCTGGGAAAGATCTCTGTGTAGGATTACTCCTAAATATTTTAATTGTGTTGGGTGCCATGCAAAGGGCGAGATAGATTGTAGTACTTGGAGGCTGGTCTGGTCTAGTGTTAAATTCATTGCTGTAGATTTTGACAAATTAATTTTAAAATTGGAGAGAGTTCCAAAACGCTTGAATTCTTTAAGAAGGTTGGGTATAGAGGTCAAAGGATTAGAAATCACTGCAAGGAGGTCATCTGCAAACAGGGCAAGCTTGTACTCCTTCGTCCCCACCTGCAGCCCTGTGATGTCAACATTCTGGCGGATGGCCCTCGCCAGGGCCTCCATGCAAAGCACAAAAATAAGTGGTGACAGAGGACACCCCTGGCGAGTGCCATTCCGTATCTGGAACGGGTCGGATAGTTCACCATTGATACGAACGCGAGCAGCGGGGCCGGAGTACAGGGCCCTAATTCTCTGGAGGCCTACCATGCCCATGCCCATGTGTTCCAACACCCCCAACAGGAAATCCCAGTCCACTCTGTCAAACGCTTTTTCTGCGTCTGTTGAGAGGAGGATGGAGGGGGATTTACAAGTTGATGCGTAATAAATTAAATCCAGCACCTTCGTGGTGTTGTCCCTGGCCTCGCGGCCCGGAACGAAACCCACCTGGTCCGAGTGTATTAGTTTTGGGAGGAAGAGTTTTAAGCGATTCGCCATTAATTTGGCGAAGAGCTTCAAGTCCACATTTAGCAGGGAAATGGGTCTATAGCTGGAACAGTGTGACGGGTCTTTGCCCTCCTTATGGATCACTGTGATATGTGCTAACATAGACTGGGGGGAGAAGAGGGACTGGTCTGAAACCTGATTAAAGGCTCTAAGCATCAGAGGTAGCAAAACATCCCCAAATGTCTTATAATATGCTAAAGAGAAGCCGTCAGGGCCCGGACTCCTGCCATTCGGGGTGGCTTTGACAGCCTCTTCAAGCTCTGCCAGAGTGTAGGGGTTCTCAAGTGACTCGACTTCTTCAGGTGTAAGAGTGGGGAAATTAATTTCACGTAAAAACTCTGCAATGGAGACCTTTCGGGAGAGGTCAGATTCTGCCTCCGTGGGGCCTCTTAGATTGTATAACTGGGTGTAATAGTGTCGGAAGGCTGCTGCTATCTCAGTCGTGGTGTGTTGTGTTGTTCCCGTATGCGATTTTACTTTAGATATAAACGATGCCGCGCGCTGGGCCTGGAGAGCCCGCGCCAGCAGCTTCCCAGGCTTGTTCCCCCATAGAAAATAACGACTACGGCATTTCCTAGCTTCTAACTTCAATCTGTGGGACATAAGCGAGTCCAATTCCTTCCGAGCCATTAGTAATGATTGGAGGTTATCATCAGACATGGTAGATTTATGGAGAAGTTCTAAGGCTTGAATTTTTTGTAACAAGGCCTCCCGTGCCGCCATATGTTGTTTTTTCCCATGGGCGCCCAGTTGAATAAGTTTTCCCCTTATTACACATTTATGGGCCTCCCAGACTACCACTTTAGAGATTCCCTCTGTGTCGTTAACTTCGATATAGTTGGCTATAGCCTCTCTGATCTGCTGCTGGCAACCGGGATCCTGGATGATCATCTCGTTTAGTCTCCACGTGTAGGAATTCGGGCGAGCAGGGGACAGGCGAATCCCCAAAGAGACAGGAGCATGGTCTGTCCAGGACATGTTGCCCACAGCAGATGCCTCAGCCAGGTGCAAAAATCTATGCGGGATAAATAAGTAGTCAATCCTAGTGTAAGTATTGTGAGGGTGTGAATAAAAGGTAAAATCTCGAGTGGAGGGGTGTTGTATCCTCCAGACATCAATGAGTTGAAAGTTATGTAGAATCCTCCTGACCCTACGGTGCAATTTGTCCGAATACCTAGGGGAGGGGTTGGAGGAGTCTAGTCGGGGTTCCAAGGACCAGTTTAAATCCCCGCCAAAGAGCAGAACCCCATTAATGTGGGGTTGGGCTTGTGTGAGAACTCTTTCCAAAAAGCCCGGCTGTATCTTGTTGGGGGCATAAACATTAAGAAAAGTAAAAGCTCTATTGGCGATAGTGCAGTTTATAAGCAGAGCCCTGCCAGGGACAAGTTTATGGCAAACAACATCTGCAAGGGCGACATGTTTGGCAAATAGAATCGCTACCCCCAGAGTCTTACCCTCCACATTATTGGAGAAATACCCTGTAGGGAAGTCTCGATTCCCGAGAGAGGGGGCCACCCCCTCTTTAAAGTGGGTTTCTTGCACAAAGGCAACGTCTGCTTTTTCGGCTTTCAATTCTCGTAAAAGGCCCTTGACCTCTTCTCAGGAATGTTGAGTCCCCGGGCATTAATAGAAACCACTTTTAGTAACGCCATTTACCTGTTCCAAAAAGAAATAGTAAGTCTGGTCTGACAAAGGTCCCATCGGCATAGGGTAGGGTTTGGGCGTTGGTGTGCCTAGGTAGTTTTGGAAGGGAGGAGAGAACCTAAAGAAGAGAAGGGGAGAAAGAAGCGGACAGAGGAAGAACAACAGAACAGAAAAGCAGAACAATATAGAACATTTGAACAAATGAAGACATAACACCGCTCCTGGTGAAACGAACGACGGGGACAGTGTTCCCGCCGATCGTACCAGGACCAAACATTGCGGTGTAAGTGGGGTAACAAGGGAGGGACGCATCCGCCCTCCAACACGAACTATATCAGTGTAACATAATTAGCGACCACAATAATATGAACATTGCATGTCACAACAATAAGGGCAGTACTGTAACCGAACTATGGTAATGCAGTAGAGACCGTGACAAAGTTGCTTCAATCTCACTCTATTCGGGAAACTGAAATGACTAGGTCCCTCGGGCATGATGTGACTATCAAACATAGAGACGGTGATCCGAGAGGCATCGTGTCCCTCAACCTCAAGGTGCCTCAAGGGAGGGAGTCTTCCTGTAGGAGCCGTGGTCCCTCCCGCAGTGACTCGACATATTGAAGCAGTCCTCTTTATTCCAATCAATCGTGGGTAGTGAGAAAAAGATGCCACTCCAAAGGTGGGATGATTAGGTCTTCGTAGCCAAGTAGGATGATGAAGATGACGGGGACGGAAGGGAGCGATTCCGTTTCTGTGCTGCCGAGGGAGATCCCACAGTTTGGAAAGGTATATCAGCCTGGGGAGGTTGGGGGGGGCGAATCCTCGAGCCTACGGATTGCCATTCGGGGACCTGTACTGGGTCAATAGATAGGGTGGAGCAGAAGGGGGCAATATCCTCAGGGGTCCTGATCGTTGCAGACCGGCCATCATTGGTTGCTGTAATACTGAAGGGAAATCCCCATCTGTATTTGATGTTGTTTTTGCGGAGGGCATCTGTTAGTGGTTTTAATTGACGTCTAGACTGTAGGGTGTGGCGAGAGAGATCCTGGAAGACCTGGATAGGTGAGCCGTTGAAGTCTAGGTCTCCGGCGTTACGAAGTTTCCTGATTATCTCTTCTTTTTGGCTGTAGTAGTGAAGACGGCAAATAATGTCTCTTGGACGGTCGGACTGCAAGCCTCTGGGGCGCAGTGCTCTGTGTGCCCTGTCAAAGACAATGGGGTCGTTCGGGTCGGTTTCCAGGACTGCACCAAAGATCTTATTAAGGGCATCTGGGATGCTTTGCTGTGGTATGTCTTCAGGGATGCCCCTCACCCGCAGGTTGTTCCTACGTCCCCTGTTGTCTATATCATCAAGATGGTCGTGCAACTTCTGAATCTCCTCTGCTTGAAGTCTGATAGTATCCACCAATGCGTGTTGGAAAGCGTTGGAGTCATCTCCCCTGGTCTCCAATATTTCAATGCGAGAGCCCAGCTGAGTCAGTTCCGACCGAAGTGAGGACACCTCAGAGTGGACCACATCCCGAAGTTTACTCTCCAAAGATGTGAAGTCCGCTTTAGTGGGTAGGGTCTGTAGGAGGGCGAGAACCTTCTGCATGTCCTGCTGTCCAGCGGGGCTCCTATCTGGTGTAATCACCCTGGGTTCGCCTTGCTTCTCCAACCTCTCAGCATGTGCCGGAGAGGAAGGCGTCGATGGAGTCGCCATATCTGTATCTTTCCGGAGATTGAGAAACCTTCTTAAATCTGCGCGGGGGGTGACGTCAGATTGGCAAGTAGAGGTTTTCACTCCCCTACGTTTCCTGCGACTCATGGGTGGTAGGAAGGGGATTTGAGCGTCGGAACCTGCACGGCCAGTACTGGAGCAGTGGGTGTCGGGCGACCCAGTACTTCAGGTCACACCTTGATTACTCCCCCGGTCCCGTGTCCCAGGGCTTGGGGCTGATATTCACAAATCCCTATGTCGCCACCTTGTAGAAGAGAGTGTCATATGCAGTGGTGAGTGCATTCGGTAAGTCGCTTAATTACAGACATGCCTGGGTGGATGCGTTATCATGTCGGACCTAGCGAGAGACTGCAGAGTCCGCAAGACAGATCCGTGGTCGTTTGGGTGATAGAACGTGTCAGAAGGCGTCAGCCGTCATCCCTCGAGACGGCCCTACATGGCTGCAGGAGGAGGCATCTATTTTCTTTTGAGTGGAGACTTGTTGGTCGTACTGCGGTGAATATTCATAGGCAAGGTGCTTTGTTATAATACAGACAAGTATAACAGTAGGAGAGGTGAGATGTGATAGGGATCCACAAGGGGGAGCCTCACTTCTCTATGTCGGGCTAAGAATGTGCAGTCAGGGTTAGGCTGGAGTTCTGTGTCGACAGCCCCCTTCCCCGACACCTTAGTTGGCCGCAGGGCTAGAAATCCCCCCAGTTCAGCTACTCTTATTGTGGGTGCTTTTCCAGGCTTCTATTCCTAGTTGTTAGAGGTGTCTGCCAGGATCCAAAATGGCGCCACCAGGCCACCAGCTTCAGGTGCCTGTTATATGCCCCATATATAGACCCCTCCTGCGGGGTACACTCAGTGGTGGCAGTGGCTTGGATCTCCGGAGCACGCTGAGTGTAGTGGCGGCCGCGTTCGGCCCCGGCAGCGGCACCACGTGACCGGCGTCTCGATCTCTCGCACCAAGCTGACCGCCGGGTACACGGGGGATCGCCGCACAGTGCGGGTCGGCCAGGGAGAGACTCACCCAGACTGGATGCAGAGTGGTGTGGGGGCTCCAGGGGTAATGGGGACAGCTCGGTCTCGGCCCTCCGCCGCAGGGCACCGAACTTCCGGTCCGGGGCTGCTCCGAGCGCGAGGTCCCGGCTCCAGCTAGCAGGGTAGGCCGCAACCCGCACGGGTCCAGGGGGCACCCGCCGGCTCCGCAACCGCCCTGTTCGATGCTTGGGGGGCCCGGGTAGATAGATGGGGGGTTATAATTCCCCGATTAAAAGAGCAATTGAGCAGTTAAAACTGCTACTGTCTCAGGAGCTCGTGTGCTGCACAACCTCCTGCATCCACCTGATTGACCATTTCTCTACTATATATTTCTATTATACTGGAGGCATTACTATATATATTTCTATTATACTGGAGGTATCACTATATATTTCTATTATACTGGAGGTATCACTATATATTTCTATTATACTGGAGGTATCACTATATATTTCTGTTATACTGGAGGCATTACTATATATTTCTATTATACTGGAGATATCACTATATATTTCTATTATACTGGAGGTATCACTATATATTTTTATTATACTGGAGGTGTCACTATATATTGCTATTATACTGGAGGCATTACTATATATTTCTATTATACTGGAGGCATCACTATATATTTCTATTATACTCGAGGCATTACTATATATTTCTATTATACTGGAGGCATTACTATATATATTTCTATTATACTGGAGGTATCACTATATATTTCTATTATACTGGAGGTATCACTATATATTTCTATTATACTGGAGGTATCACTATATATTTCTGTTATACTGGAGGCATTACTATATATTTCTATTATACTGGAGGTATCACTATATATTTCTATTATACTGAAAGGCATTACTATTTATTTCTATCATACTGGAGGTATCACTATATATTTCTATTATACTGGAGGTATCACTATATTTTTCTATTATACTGGAGGCATTACTATATATTTCTATTATACTGGAGGTATCACTATATATTGTTATTAAATTGGGGGCATTACTATATATTTCTATTATACTGGAGGTATCACTATATATTGTTATTAAATTGGGGGCATTACTATATATTTCTATTATACTGGAGGTATCACTATATATTTCTATTATACTGGAGGCATTACTATATATTTCTATTATACTGGAGGCATTACTATATATTTCTATTATACTGGAGGTATCACTATGTATTTCTATTATACTGGAGGCATTACTATATATTTCTATTATACTGGAGGCATCACTATATATTTCTATTATACTGGAGGCATTACTATATATTTCTATTATACTGGAGGCATTACTATATATTTCTATTATACTGGAGGTATCACTATATATTTCTATTATACTGGAGGTATCACTATATATTTCTATTATACTGGAGGCATTACTATATATTTCTATTATACTGGAGGTATCACTATATATTTCTATTATACTGGAGGCATCACTATATATTTCTATTATACTGGAGGTATCACTATATATTTCTATTATACTGGAGGCATTACTATATATTTCTATTATACTGGAGGCATCACTATATATTTCTATTATACTGGAGATATCACTATATATTTCTATTATACTGGAGGCATTACTGTATATTTCTATTATACTGGAGGCATCACTATATATTTCTATTATACTGGAGGCATTACTATATATTTCTATTATACTGGAGGCATTACTATATATTTCTATTATACTGGAGGTATCACTATATATTTCTATTATACTGGAGGTATCACTATATATTTCTATTATACTGGAGGTATCACTATATATTTCTATTATACTGGAGGCATTACTATATATTTCTATTATACTGGAGGTATCACTATATATTTCTATTATACTGGAGGCATCACTATATATTTCTATTATACTGGAGGTATCACTATATATTTCTATTATACTGGAGGCATTACTATATATTTCTATTATACTGGAGGCATCACTATATATTTCTATTATACTGGAGATATCACTATATATTTCTATTATACTGGAGGTATCACTATATATTTTTATTATACTGGAGGTATCACTATATATTTCTATTATACTGGAGGCATTACTATATATTTCTATTATACTGGAGGTATCACTATATATTTCTATTATACTGGAGGCATCACTATATATTTCTATTATACTGGAGGCATTACTGTATATTTCTATTATACTGGAGGCATTACTATATATTTCTATTATACTGGAGGCATCACTATATATTTCTATTATACTGGAGGCATTACTATATATTTCTATTATACTGGAGATATCACTATATATTTCTATTATACTGGAGACATCACTATATATTTCTATTATACTGAAGGCATTACTATATATTTCTATTATACTGGAGGCATCACTATATATTTCTATTATACTGGAGGCATTACTATATATTTGTATTATACTGGAGGCATTACTATATATTTCTATTATACTGGAGGTATCACTATATATTTCTATTATACTGGAGGCAGTACTATATATTTCTATTACACTGGAGGCATTACTATATATTTCTATTACACTGGAGGCATTACTATATATTTCTATTATACTGGAGGCATTACTATATATTTATATTATACTGGAGGCATCACTATATATTTCTATTATACTGGAGGCATTACTATATATTTCTATTATACTGGAGATATCACTATATATTTCTATTATACTGGAGACATCACTATATATTTCTATTATACTGAAGGCATTACTATATATTTCTATTATACTGGAGGCATCACTATATATTTCTATTATACTGGAGGCATTACTATATATTTGTATTATACTGGAGGCATTACTATATATTTCTATTATACTGGAGGTATCACTATATATTTCTATTATACTGGAGGCAGTACTATATATTTCTATTACACTGGAGGCATTACTATATATTTCTATTATACTGGAGGCATTACTATATATTTCTATTATACTGGAGGTATCACTATATATTTCTATTATACTGGAGGCATCACTATATATTTCTATTATACTGGAGGTATCACTATACATTTCTATTATACTGGAGGCATTACTATATATTTGTATTATACTGGAGGTATCACTATATATTTCTTGGAGACATCACTATATATTTCTATTATACTGGAGGCATTACTATATATTTCTATTATACTGGAGGCATTACTATTATTTCTATTATACTGGAGGCATTACTATATATTTTTAGCCTTGCCTCCAGATTCCCATAAAAAAAAGGGGCTGTCGTGTGGCCACGCTGCTAGTGTCATGTAGCCACTCCCACTAGCAGCATGTGACCACGCCCCCTCACAACACATGACCACGCCCATGTTTCGGCACTCAGTACCACTAAGAAAATATTTCTACTTGCACCACTGCACCAATCATATAGTAAGAGGGAAGTCCGGGTACAAAGCGTATATTGTCCCTCCTGGAATGGGTCACTAAGCACAATCCAATATACACCCCTCTTTAAGTGCTCCAGGCGCCCCCAAGGCTTAATCTGGCCCTGCAGTGGGGGGGCCGGGGTCAATTACTGAGGGGGTTACATGTCCCACTTTGCAGCATGCATAATCACATTTGCATGTGATGTGCCGGGAGTGGAAATAGGACGCAGCGGTCATTACCGGGGAGGGTTCCGGGAAAACCCTCCCCGGTGCAGTAGGCTACAGCGGGCTAATGTCATCTTCAGATGGCGTTAGGCAAGCTCAGGAGCTTGGTAAATCTGTCAGCTTGTTTTCCCTCATAGACACATATGGGGTCTATGGCTGCTGTCGGGAATGGAGTGATTGCAGCAGGTATCGGAGATATATATTCTGCGGTCCCTTAGTCATACATTAGGGTGATACTTAATATTTGCAGTTATCGCCCAAAAAGGTGTGTTTTGGGGGAATAAGCTAAAATATTTAATGGTAAACGGGCCCCATAATATTTTACAATTGACATAGATTTTTTTGGAGGGGGCGTTCCCATGCCTTCCAGACTAGGGCACGCCGCCCAGGCCCCGTGGGGCACTGCTGAAAATGACATTTATAAACCGCACAACAACCGATGCGCAAGGTAAAGCAGCGTTGGTTCTTCCATTTGCATTTCTGCAGCTATGTGTGTCATTTCACCAGGGCCATACAGGCTTACAGAGCAAGCTGGCCGCCTGCGGAGAAGCAACCAGATTGGTCAGGTAAAGTGGAGGAGAGAAGTTGACCTCTGCCCATCTCGGAGGTCAGGAAATCTCCATTCTACGACGGAGACCCTGGCCACTCCCCCCTGGCGTCTTGCTACCTTCATCACAAGACACGGGCAGATCTATATATAACCACCAATAGTGGTGGTTATATATCTCCGGGGCCTTCACATATTTCTCGCAGTTCACAACAAGGGTGGAATTCAAATGTTTGAAAAGTCGGTTGGGTGTCTGTTTTTTCCTGTCTATTAGATAGGGAAAAACAGACACCCAACTGACTTTTCAAACAATTGAATACCCCCCTAAGAGAGGAAAATATTTAAATTAGGTAACATTTTAGAAGGGGTCATGTACAGTGGGTGGATTATTCACCCCCAGAAATGTGTGTACGGCAGATTGGGTCCTGGCCTCAGTAGCAGTAAGCGGAGACCGTGGAGCTCTGTCACCTGTGATCTGCCCCCGCCGCAGCCGTCACGCATGAGGGAGCCCAGTGTTGGGTTTCTCAGAGACTTTGAAAACTAGGAAAAGTGATTCCAGAGTGTTTTGTCATTCTTATCCCACCTTCATGCAAACTAAACCCCTTTCAGCGCTCTCGGCTTCCGGAGGTAAGCTGGTGCCTCCGCCACTATCTAATCTGCAGAATCACACACATTTCCCACAGCTCTCAGGGGTGGGGGGTACACGAAACGACAATACGGGTTCTGTCCATAGACAGAGGCGTCTGTAATGCAGGTACTCAAATGCTCAATTAGATGGTTTTATATGTAGACGAGGTTATTGGTTCAACAGAGATCCCTGCCAGGGAGACTCATGTAACATACATGAAAAGAGCACTTTCCAGAGGTCACTGTGCGAAATTAGATAACGTGGAGATCGGGTGTCCTCCTGTACTGTCAGCGGAACTGTGTGACAAAGAAGCAGCGTGGAGACCCTATGGGGGCATATAGGCAATATATTGGTTTGGGACACGTACCACCACTGTCCATTATTCAGGGCAGCCACTTGGGGGGGACTGTGGGGACTGGTGTCCCGGGCCCTTACAGTGAGTGGGGCCCACCGCTGGCTCCTACCACCAATACCTGGAGAGCTGCACTAGACTATAAAACAACAGTGGACTGTTGCACAGGGAGGACTTCTTAAAATAAGACTTATTTGTGCATCAGCTTTCACATAGGGGTGGAGCGATGCGGCACAATCTTTTTTTTTTCGGATGGAGGGACTGTCTATTTTGTCAGTCCCGGGCCCCACAATTTCTGATGGCAGCCCTGCCATCATTCACTAACGCCATCTCGGGAAGACGACAACAGGACGCGAGAAAGGACAAAAATGCTTTTTTATTAAAAGAAAGTATTTTTTTCCTTTGATAAATTCTAATTATTATTTAATAATTACTACTAGTATATTTTCCATCGCTGCAATAGAAAATCTTTCATTTCGTCCAGTAACGATGCATTGGCCACTAAGGGCCTGTGTCATCGGGTTTACACACAACTACGATGGTGAGAGGATAACCCAGCGATGGCCATACCTAGGTTTTACCAAGGTGCAAATTGCTTCTTTATATTATTTGCTCCTAGTGTGCAGGAACAGCCCCTTAGTGTGCAGGAACAGCCCCGGGGCAGATTGGTTGCGGTATTCAGTTAGTTGTGATTATCGTGTTCAGCAGGTTACTCTTTGGTTATGGTGACATTTATTGCTGACAAAGTGTTTCATGTTATATTTGCAGATGGAAATGGATCATCTTCTGCCAAGGCAGACAATACTATAACACAGTGCCAAGCAACCCGCAGGCAGACACAGCTGCACCACCGCCAATATCATTAATTAATACAGATTAACTATAATTGGGCTCAGGAGAAGGCGGCCATCTTGTTTGTGAGGTGACACCTTTAATGGTTACTACATACTGAGATCATACAATACACATTGGTGGGCAGAAGTCCGGTCTGTATTGGCACCATTATAATAACCCCACGGCACATGGGTGTGAATCGCAGCATCACACATAAGTGCCACACGCTGCTTATTGGGCCGGTGTAATTCTGAGAGGGTCAGAGGTTTGTTTGGGCATAGAAAAAGAAAACATGTAAGTTTTGTGTGAGCTCTGTAAAGATGTTAATTGGGTATAGGGCTAAAGCTCCGTACACATTAGGACGATATCACAAACCATGTGATGTTGTCCGGGATCCGACATCGGCAAGTGCACACACACTTGCCGATGTCAGGTGCGACGGGAGGGGGAGCGGGGCCATGCTGCATTTGGCAGCATGGCCCTAGCAAGAAATATCGCACGTCGGACCTGCATGTAGGTCAGACGAGCGATGCAAAATACAACCCGCGGGAGTGCGCATCGTATCCTCTATCGTGCGTGCACACTATACAATATCGCAACGAACCGGCCGATACCAGCCAGATCGTGGTGGTCATTCCGAGTTGTTCGCTAGCTGTTTTCGGTCACTGCGCAGCGATCAGGCAAAAAAAGGCACTTCTGTGCATGCGTATGCGGCGCAATGCGCACGCGCGACGTACTTTCACAACAGCCGAAGTAGTTTCACACAAGGTCTACCGACGCTTTTCAGTCACACTGCTCGCCGCAGAGTGATTGACAGGAAGTGGGTGTTTCTGGGAGGTAACTGACCGTTTTCGGGGAGAGTGTGGAAAAACGCAGGCGTGTCAGATACAAACGCAGGCGTGCCGGGGCAGACGCAGGCGTGGCTGGCCGAACGCAGGGCGTGTTCGTGATGTCAAAACAGGAACTAAATAGTCTGAAGTGATCGCTAGCTAGGAGTAAGTCTCGAGCTGCTCAGGAACTGCACAATCTTTTTTTGTAGCCGCGCTGCGATCCTTTCGTTCGCACTTCTGCTAAGCTAAGATACACTCCCAGAGGGAGGCGGCTTAGCGTTTGCACGGCTGCTAAAAGCAGTTAGCGAGCGAACAACTCGGAATGAGGGCCCGTATGCGATATTGCATAGTGTGTACACACCATTACACTACTATTAGTCAAACCTAGGTGGTTTAGTGCTGCACCCGCCACGCTGTGTTTCTGGTTGTCTCTATAAACAGAACAATTTATACTACCCATTGGGGGTCATTCCGAGTTGTTCGCTCGTTGCCGATTTTCGCAACGGAGCGATTAAGGCAAAAATGCGCATGCTACACAGTGCGCATGCGCTAAGTATTTTAGCACAAAACTTAGTAGATTTACTCACGGCAGAACGAAGAATTTTCATCGTTGAAGTTATCGGAGTGTGACTGACAGGAAGTGGGTGTTTCTGGGCGGAAACTGGCCGTTTTCTGGGAGTGTGCGTAAAAACGCAGGCGTGTCAGGGAAAAACGCGGGAGTGTCTGGAGAAACGGGGGAGTGGCTGGGCGAATGCTGGGTGTGTTTGTGACGTCAAACCAGGAACGAAACTGACTGAACTGATCGCAGTGGAGGAGTAAGTCTCGAGCTACTCAGAAACTGCTAAGAAATTTCTATTCGCAATTCTGCTAATCTTTCGTTCGCAATTCTGCTAAGCTAAGATACACTCCCAGAGGGCGGCGGACTAGCGTGTGCAATGCTGCTAAAAGCAGCTAGCGAGCGAACAACTCGGAATGACCACCATTGTCTTCCTGCCAAGCCAAAATAGGGCCAGTTGTAGCAAATGTGTTTCTGGGTCTTCATATAACAGATTCACACATCAGTAATCATAGCCAATCACCCTCTGTGACTGTGTCATTTCCTCTCTAAATGGATAGGCAGCGCCCAGCTCTCCATCAACTGTGGAACTACACATCCCAGCATGCCCTTGCCACAGTTTTAGCATGCCCTAACAGCAAATCTGTGGCAGGGCATGCTGTGAGGTAGAGCCCCACAGCAGCTGGTGTGCGAGTGCCACGCGTTACATGCTCTATATAAAAACAGCGCAGTTGCACAGTGGCTAGTACTGTATTCTATATAGGATGGAACTGGGCATGCATGAGTTCTGTTTGCCTGGTATTTCCCCGGCTTTCTTCCACAGTCCAAAAATGTACTGGCAGCCGTCAGAAAATAAACCCAGTCTGTGTGTGGCAGAGAATATAGAGCGTGAGCTCCAGTGGGCCAGGGACTGATGTGAATGTGTAAATATTCTCTGTACCGAGCGCGATAGGAAACTGGTGGTGTATATTATTGCGCTGTCCTTTATTATATTCATGTCTCCTGTGTTTTTATTGATTATGGCTTGCGTACATGCCTCACCTGCTCTGCCAGCATCACGTGATGTGCCCAGTGCATACTCCTCTAGGTAAAAAGACACAAGGCCATAAGGGACCAATTACCAGGAGCAGCTGTGGTACACATCACAAACACAGGATGCGTCATTATTACCCCGGAACCAACAGTCTCTGAGACCAGACCTCACGCCCTGACAGATACCCGAGTCAGTGGAGACCCACAGGACGCCTGCACCTAGTCACGTCTACTGGGGCAGGGTCCAGACTGGGAACAGGATTGATGGCTGGATGTGTAAGCTTGGTACATACCATCCGACAGTGCCAACCAGCAATGCCATGTAATGATACATTGTATCTGCCATAGACACTGCACAATCCGCTGTGCGACGGCGCAATGTAGTCACATTATGTTTGTAACTACACTGCGTCGGCTGCGGAATTGGCACATTGGACGTGCAGCACATCCAATGGGATGATTCAAGGAACAACAGCCGGGAATTACGGGTCAGGGGTACACACCATACGATGTGTACGATATATCATTCAGATACGCATGGGGACAATATACCGCACAATGGGGGTCATTCCGAGTTGTTCGCTCGTTATTTTTTTCTAGCAACGGAGCGATTAGTCGCTAATGCGCATGCGCAATGTCCGCAGTGCGACTGCGCCAAGTAAATTTGCTATGCAAAGGAGAAAGAAATGCTCTGCGCACCAAAAATCACTTTGAATTGATTGATTGATTAATTAAGTGCAGTCTAGCAAGGAGAATGATTGACTCAATGAAACTTGACCTTTTTTATAGTGAAAAATATTTTATAAAACAGTTAATGACACAAAACAAAGTAAATAAGACAAACAATACATATATATATATATATATATATAGCAGTATAAAAACCGGAGGTATTTCACCTCTTGCAAGTGTAAATAGAAACACTGTATCTAACTTTTATAAACGTGCTGTTTAAACAGCATACACTGTATCTAAAATGCAGATCGGATATCTTAAGTGAAAGAGGCTCTATACAAAGAGCAACAATCGATTCTAACACTGGCGTCCCAGTGTGGAATCAAATAAAATGTCCACAGATGGCTCCACAATAAAATTATTAGAAGCAAAGCAAGTAATAATAGTTACCCTCGTGCTGATTCCTGAGATGTAATGCAGAGTCCTGTATGCATTTGCACGGGGAGAATGTAAAGATTGGTAGTTGCTGCCACAATGGTAATTAAAAGACAGACTTGTTGGAATATTTATTCTCCGTAATAATAGCCGTCAGTTGACCGTCAGATGATGACATGTAGGGAGTTTCCCAGCAAGGGACCTGATCCGTATGGCTATCGGTAACAGCATGGAACGGCAAAACCGCTGATGGCTGGCGCCGCACTGGTGTCACAGCGGAGATCCGTCTATATCCAGCTTGTCGCAGCGGGATTCTGATGTAGAAGTGCCGTTAGCAGCTGGACTCCCTTTAACCTCACTGCGGAGGTATAATTACTGTAGGTCACTTGGCTTAGATGTGGACGGAACCGGAATAGCAGGACCGAGATGGTAGGAGCCCGTCTGTGGAGTAACTGATATCCACTGCACTGAACTCGTAGAAAGGGGCGTCAACGCGTTTCGTCTCCTAGCAACGGAGACTTCCTCAAGACGTCTTGAGGAAGTCTCCGTTGCTAGGAGACGAAACGCAGTGAGGTTAAAGGGAGTCCAGCTGCTAACGGCACTTCTACATCAGAATCCCGCTGCGACAAGCTGGATATAGACGGATCTCCGCTGTGACACCAGTGCGGCGCCAGCCATCAGCGGTTTTGCCGTTCCATGCTGTTACCGATAGCCATACGGATCAGGTCCCTTGCTGGGAAACTCCCTACATGTCATCATCTGACGGTCAACTGACGGCTATTATTACGGAGAATAAATATTCCAACAAGTCTGTCTTTTAATTACCATTGTGGCAGCAACTACCAATCTTTACATTCTCCCCGTGCAAATGCATACAGGACTCTGCATTACATCTCAGGAATCAGCACGAGGGTAACTATTATTACTTGCTTTGCTTCTAATAATTATATTGTGGAGCCATCTGTGGACATTTTATTTGATTCCACACTGGGACGCCAGTGTTAGAATCGATTGTTGCTCTTTGTATAGAGCCTCTTTCACTTAAGATATCCGATCTGCATTTTAGATACAGTGTATGCTGTTTAAACAGCACGTTTATAAAAGTTAGATACAGTGTTTCTATTTACACTTGCAAGAGGTGAAATACCTCCGGTTTTTATACTGCTATATATATATATATATATATGTATTGTTTGTCTTATTTACTTTGTTTTGTGTCATTAACTGTTTTATAAAATATTTTTCACTATAAAAAAGGTCAAGTTTCATTGAGTCAATCATTCTCCTTGCTAGACTGCACTTAATTAATCAATCAATCAATTCAAAGTGATTTTTGGTGCGCAGAGCATTTCTTTCTCCTTTGTATTTCAATTAGTTGTTCAGCCTAACCAGCTGTTTTTGCTCAGCAGCCCTAGAGATCACAATTTTCACTGATTACCATCTGGTAAATTACTACCATACATTATTTTAGCGCCAGATATATATACAGTTTGAGATTTATCTCTAGCTGTAGGTATATATAAGTTTTCACGCTAAATTTGCTATGCAGTTAGGTATTTTACTCACGGCATTACAAGGTTTTTTCTTCGTTCTGGTGATCGTAATGTGATTGACAGGAAGTGGGTGTTTCCGGGCGGAAACAGGCCGTTTTATGGGTGTGTGTGAAAAAACGCTACCGTTTCTGGGAAAAACGCGGGAGTGGCTGGAGAAACGGAGGAGTGTCTGGGCAAACGCTGGGTGTGTTTGTGACGTCAAACCAGGAACGACAAGCACTGAACTGATCGCAGATGCCGAGTAAGTCTGGAGCTACTCAGAAACTGCTAAGAAGTGTCTATTCGCAATTCTGCTAATCTTTCGTTCGCAATTTTGATTCACTCCCAGTAGGCGGCGGCTTATCGTGTGCAAAGCTGCTAAAAGCAGCTTGCGAGTGAACAACTCGGAATGACCCCCAATGGGGGTCATTCCAAGTTGATCGCAGCAGGAATTTTTTTTTAGCAGTTGGGCAAAACCATGTGCACAGCAGGGGAGGCAGATATAACATGTGCAGAGAGAGTTAGATTTGGGTGGGTTATTTTGTTTCTGTGCAGGGTAAATACTGGCTGCTTTATTTTTACACTGCAAATTAGATTGCAGATTGAACACACCCCACCCAAATCTATCTCTCTCTGCACATGTTACATCTGTCTCCCCTGCAGTGCACATGGTTTTGCCCAATTGCTAAAAAATTTCCTGCTGCGATCAACTTGGAATTACCACCTATGTATCCTCTGTCCTTTGAGAGATGGAAGACGCATGTCTTAAAGTAAAATGGGGACAAAATAAGACTCCTGTAAAAGAACCAAACCACGCCCAGATTTGGCCAGCCGCACCCACATTCTTAAGAGGCCACTCCCCTATCTCAGTCTGGTACTCAGGGTGGTACTGCCACACTCAGGTAGACAATTGTGACCTCTGCTTCCTGTGAAACGACATGCATTGTGTCTATATATCGCAGGGCTTAAAGTGCTCCTGGAGAGCTGGTGGAACTCATTTACCCCACCACCTACCCCAATCCCCACTCACATTAAGTGGAGCCAGGGCCAGTGCTAGTATTTTTCGACACCCCCCTGAAAACTATAAATTAGTGCCCTACTTCCCATACTTTATAAAGGGACATTGATCTCACAAAGAAGCAGCGTGGTCACACAACAGTACCCCCAATTCAAATTACACCTCACACTAGCACAATCTTATTCACATTATACCGCATGTAGTGCCCCTGATTTATATAACACCACATAGTAATGCCCCTAATTCAGGTTATGCCACACAGTAGTGCCCCTTATATACAATACCCACAGTAGTGCCCCTTACACATAATGCCCACAGTAGTATGCCCCTTACACCTAATGGCCACAGTAGTACTGCCCCTTACACATAATGCCCACAGTAGTGCCCCTTACACATAATGCCCACAGTAGTGCCCCTTACACATAATGCCCACAGTAGTAGTGCCCCTTACACCTAATGCCCACAGTAGTAGTGCCCTACACATAATGCCCACAGTAGTATGCCCCTTACACCTAATGGCCACAGTAGTAGTGCCCCTTACACATAATGCCCACAGTAGTATGCCCCTTACACCTAATGGCCACAGTAGTAGTGCCCCTTACACATAATGCCCACAGTAGTAGTGCCCCTTACACATAATGCCCACAGTAGTGCCCCTTACACATAATGCCCACAGTAGTAGTGCCCCTTACACCTAATGCCCACAGTAGTACTGCCCCTTACACATAATGCCCACAGTTGTAGTGCCCCTTACACATAATGCCCACAGTAGTAGTGCCCCTTACACATAATGCCCACAGTAGTAGTGCCCCTTACACATAATGCCCACAGTAGTATGCCCCTTACACATAATGCCCACAGTAGTAGTGCCCCTTATACATAATGCCCACAGTAGTAGTGCCCCTTACACATAATGCCCACAGTTGTAGTGACCCTTACACATAATGCCCACAGTAGTAGTGCCCCTTACACATAATGCCCACAGTAGTAGTGCCCCTTACACATAATGCCCACAGTAGTAGTGCCCCTTATACATAATGCCCACAGTAGTAGTGCCCCTTACACATAATGCCCACAGTAGTAGTGCCCCTTACACATAATGCCCACAGTAGTAGTGTCCCTTACACATAATGCCCACAGTAGTATGCCCCTTATACATAATGCCCACAGTAGTAGTGCCCCTTACACATAATGCCCACAGTAGTAGTGCCCCTTACACATAATGCCCATAGTAGTAGTGCCCCTTACACATAATGCCCACAGTAGTAGTGCCCCTTACACATAATGCCCACAGTAGTAGTGCCCCTTACACCTAATGGCCACAGTAGTAGTGCCCCTTACACACAATGCCCACAGTAGTAGTGCCCCTTACACATAATGCCCACAGTAGTAGTGCCCCTTACACATAATGCCCACAGTTGTAGTGCCTCTTACAAATAATGCCCACAGTTGTAGTGCCTCTTACACATAATGACCCCAGTAGTGCCACTTATACACATAATGCCCACGAAAAGTGCTGCTTATACATAAAATGCCCACAGAAGTACCACTTATACACAAAATTCCCACAGTAGTAGTCCTGCTTATATACAGAATGCTCACAGTTGTGCCCCTTACACATAATGACCACAGTAGTGTCGCTTATACACATCTGTCACTCCAGAAGCTTCCCCACCTCTCTTGTCCCTCCAACCCCTTCTCATCTGGTCTTCAAGATGCACAGAGCCTGCATCATGGCTCCTCTTCACTTCAGCAACGGTGGCAGCATAACATCACATATGCCGTATCGGTAAAGAAAGCCACTGGGACCTGAGGAGGGGATGAATGCTGTCCAACAGACACAACATGTGTGAGTACCAGGAGGGGTGGGCTGTAAGTGGAGCCACCAGGACCTGAGGAAGGGGGAGGTGGCTGCAGATCATCAGAAACATATCTATTAATGTAGGTGATGGGGCAGGTTTTTCTGTTGGAATTATTGTACAGGGAAATGGAGGCGGTGGAACTAGTTAGACCTACCATTACAGGTGGCGGAACTCAGTTCCACATCGTTCCCCCCCTGTATATATGTGTGATCTTAGTTTGCACAGATACTGGGCTTAATTTTGAGTTGGGTATAAAATGACCGCTTTCCATAATCTACTCTGAAACCGGCAGCACATACTTCTCGTAGAAAACGCATGCCAGGGATATGTGTAGGTCAGAGCAGGGGAAATCAACATGCGACCCTCCAGCTGCTGTAGAACTACACATCCCAGCATGCCCTGCCACAGTTTTGCAATTTCTTAGGGCATGCATAAAACTGTGGCGGGACATGCTGGGAGGTGTAATTTCACATCCTGCTCATTATTAGTGCACTCAGGGGTAAATGTATGAAACAGTGATAAGTGTGGAGAAGTGAGCCAGAGGAGAAGTTGCCCATGGCAACCAATCAGCATTGAAGTAACATTTATAATTTGCATACTATACAAATTGTACGGAGCAGCTGATTGGTTGCCATGGGCAACTTCTCCACAGACTCACGTCTCCACTCTTATCACTGCTTCATACATTTACCCCTCAGCCCCTTACAGACTTTCCTCACTTATAACTCCCCCCCTTTCCTATATCTGACTGCAGAACAAAATCTTGTGAGAAACTAAAAACCCTCTCTGAGCTCTTCACATGGTATAGACGGTGTAAAGGCTACAGGCAGACATACTTGTTCTGTTACTGCTATCTTAGGCTGGACATTAAAGATTAAAGTGATCTATAAAATGTTTTATTTTTTTACATACCAGTATTTGCCGGCGTATAAGACGACTGGGCGTATAAGACGACCCCCAACATTTCCACTCAAAATATAGAGTTTGTTATATACTCGCCGTATAAGACTACCCCCTTCCACACACCAAATAAAACATAAAAGAACATCAGATTTGTGACATACTGTATATTATGACCTGATAAGAGATTTGGATAGGGAGTATTTATCAAGGTATGCATAAGAAGGGGGGAGGGGGCGAGGAGAAAGTTGTAAAATGTATAAAAGTATACCCCTGTGTGCATTTATTGTTACCGGTTTCACATGAGTGCCATTAGTATTAGTGCCATTACAGTACCTGTCATTGTCACCATTGTACGGCCACAACGCGACTGCAGCGCCTCCGGCCAGTCCCTGCATCTCCCTGTAATTGGCACTAGTGACCCGCCGCGGCCGCACTGGATATCGAGCGATACTGGATGGTGAGTAGAATGAGGTGGGCGGGCATCGGGAGGCCACTATGGGCACCGGGCGAGTATCGGAAGGCCACTATGGCAGCTATGTCTATCCCAACTGAAGTGCACCCGGCGTATAAGACGACCCCCCCACTTGGAGGCATGTTTTTCAGGGCAAAAAAGTAGTCTTATACGCCAGCAAATACTGTATATATTTTTAACTAGGTGATTCATCGCGCCCTACGGGCGCTCTTCACACCGTCGCATGGGGCTAAGCTCCCTTAACCCCTGCACGTCCTTCAGGCGGGCAATATTTGTATTATATGGAGTATTACCTTCAAGCATAATGCTGTTAGTGGTTAAATATTTTACGGCCAAAGGGCGTACGATGGTCAAGGGGGCGTAGGCCCTTGCGACAGCGTGAAGAGCGGACGCAGGGCACGATGAATGACATAGTGTGTTAATAATATGTTATGTGTATATAATGTAGGTATAAAGACAATGTTTGGTAAATACCACATACACAGTGTGTGTTGGGTGATTATTGCTCAGCCTCTCACCAGCTTCATTGTCCCCGCACACTGCACACTACAGACTCTCACTCTGCACCAGAAACAGTAACCACCATGTCCTTCCTGGCCACGCAAGGCATTTGGGAGTTGTAGTGTCCCCTCAGCACTGCTGTGACGTCACGGTGACACGCACCCTCCGCCGTCTATCGTGCCAGATACACATATGCCCCACAGTGCCAGATACACATATGCCCCACAGTGCCAGATACACATATGCCCCACAGTGCCAGTTATACATATGCCCCAGTGCCAGATATGCCCCACAGTGCCAGTTATACATATGCCCCACAGTGCCAGATATGCCCCATAGTGCCAGTTATACATATGCCCCACAGTGCCAGTTATACATATGCCCCACAGTGCCAGATATGCCCCATAGTGCCAGTTATACATATGCCCCACAGTGCCAGATATGCCCCATAGTGGCAGTTATACATATGCCCCACAGTGCCAGATATGCCCCATAGTGGCAGTTATACATATGCCCCACAGTGCCAGATATGCCCCACAGTGCCAGTTATACATATGCCCCACGGTGCCAGATATGCCCCATAGTGCCAGTTATACATATGCCCCACAGTGCCAGATATGCCCCATAGTGCCAGTTATACATATGCCCCACAGTGCCAGATATGCCCCACAGTGCCAGTTATACATATGCCCCACAGTGCCAGATATGCCCCACAGTGCCAGTTATACATATGCCCCATAGTGCCAGTTATACATATGCCCCACAGTGCCAGATATGCCCCACAGTGCCAGTTATACATATGCCCCACAGTGCCAGATACACATATGCCCCACAGTGCCAGTTATAGATATGCCCCCAGTGCCAGATATGCCCCACAATGCCAATTATACATATGCCCCACCCCACCTTCCTCCCGCTGCTGCTGTGTCAGGGGACAGAGAGGAGAGCGGAGCGCGGGCCCATCCCTCAGTGCTGCTCAGTCAGACTCTGGTGGTCTCTGGCAGCAGCGTGTATCTTCTCAACTGAGCACAGGTTCGTTAGCCAATCAGAGCTCATGGACCGGCAGCCAATGAACCGGCAGGATGGCAAGTTGTGGCTCTGCGCCAGTTGTCCCTGGTGAGATTTTATCTGATAAATTGTGCAAAATCTTGGGACACACTTGCTGACGTTACAAGCTGTCTCTCCGGGAGATCCTGGAGGGAAGGTCTAAGTGCGAGGTATGAGGGTGTGGATCCAGGAATCACGTTATCAGGGCCAATTGATTCAACCGACAGCGAAACGCGTTACCAAGCATCTAGGGCACTCGCTTCATAGGGGAAGAGGATGGTCGACTCTACTTTCACTGGACTATGGGAGACCTGCACGAAATTTGGGAGTCTCCTACTCTCCTGGAATGTCTGGGTGACTCCCGAATTAAAAAAAATGTTCCCCCGAACCAGTCTCCTCCACCACTTAACCAGGGGCTGCGTTGGCGTGACTGGTCCTCCCACCTAAAGCTACCACCCTGGAGGGGAGCTGAATAACAGCACAAAGTATAAATATTCATGAGTATTAATGAGCGTGTGAACCGGAAATCCTCCTGTGACATCATCACACCGTAACGTGTTCTGATTGGTTCAGGAAGCCCACAAGATATGGTTAATGAACGAGCTACAACCACCCTATACAGTTAAATGAAGTAATTGCAGGAAGTGTAACAAGAGGGAGAGTCACAGGTTTATAGGTGATTGTACCAAGACTGCTACCTGTGCCAATGTGTACAATGTAATAACCATTGGTAAGTCAGGGCCAGGTGTGATGTGCACTGGTCATTATATAAACATCACCATTATATGACCGAGTC
This sequence comes from Pseudophryne corroboree, assembly GCF_028390025.1. NCBI lineage: Eukaryota > Metazoa > Chordata > Amphibia > Anura > Myobatrachidae > Pseudophryne > Pseudophryne corroboree. The sequence goes on along the minus strand of NC_086449.1, from coordinate 823,832,191 downwards.
CTTGTCTCTCAGCGCTACAATGGGACGGGTGGACACAGATCATACTCCAGTGGCTGTAATGGAAAATAACCCTGTAAGTCTCATGTCCAGGAGAAGCACACACCTGCTGTCAGCGAGGCATGAGGCATATAGTGGCACAGCGCAGTTCTGATTAAACATCTTTTGTCCCCAGACATGTTTGCAATGTATTTGTACGCTCCCTGGTGTTTACACACTGATTACAAGCTTCACTTGTTCTGTGGTCTGGCTGCAATTCCTAGTTCCTGCTCTTACTCGGTATATACTGACAAATGCACAGTACCGCTTCTCATGTTCTGTAAGCTAGGTGTAATTCTCAGTATCTGTTCTGCACGTATTAATAACCACACAGTAACACTTCTCTTGTTCTGTACACTGACTGTAATTCCCAGTTCCTGTTCTGTACATACTGATAACCGCTCAGAGCCATGTTTCTTGCTGGGTGTAATTCTCAGTAGCTGTTCCTATTGTTTACATATTGATAAATGCTCAGTACCATGTCTCATGATCTGTATGCTGGGTGTAAATCTCAGTATCTCTGTGCATATAGATAACTGCACAGTACTCTGGGGGTCATTCTGACCTGATCGCACGCTGGCGGTCATCGCAGCGCAGTGATCAGGTCAGAAATATGCACGCGCCGGCGCATGCCAGACAGCCGACGGCTGTCGTTGCCCAGCGATCGCCTCTGCCTGATTGACAGGCAGAGGCGTTCGCTGGGCGGGAGGGGGCGGCACAGCGGCGTTTGCCCGCTGTTTTGTGAGCGCGGTCCGGCAAACGCAGGCGTGGCCGGACCGTGCGGGTGGCGGGCTGCAGCGACTTTGTGACATCACACGCAGCCACTGCGACCCGGGCAGCGATGAGTATCTACGATCAGGTGTGAATTAGGCCCCATGTCTCTTATTCTGCATGCTGGGTGTAATTCTCAGTATGTGCCCTTTTCTGTTTATACTGATTTAGAGAGGCTAATCCAGGGATCGGCGGGATCCCAGGATTTCGGCCCAAAAACGGGCGTGCATCAATCCCGGGATTGGAAGCTCCAATCACGGGGACTGAGGGATCAGCGTTGAGCGTCCTCAGGACGCTCAGCCGCTGCCCGGCTCCCCAGCGCAGCGTGACGTGCAGTGAGAGGTCACACTGCGCCGTCACACACCGCCGGGAGAGTGAAGCTGATGTCTCACCCACCCGCCCTGGTGCTATGGTGAGTTGTGTGTGCGGGCGGGGCGAAGGGGGCGGCCACACAGCCAAACGCCAATCCCAGGATTGACCATTTTTCATTCCCGATACCTGGGATTGGCCTCCCTACACAGTACTATGCCTCTTGTTCTGTTTGGGGAGTGTAATTCTCAGTACCAGTCCTTATTCTATATAAGTCAGGCATGTCCAAACTGCGGCCCTCCAGCTGTTGCGAAACTACACATCCCAGCATGCCCTGACACAGCTTTGGCATTCTCTGACAGCAAAACTGTGTCAGGGCATGCTGGGATATGTAGTTTCACAACAGCTGGAGGGCCGCAGTTTGGACATGCCTGATATAAGTACTACAGCATAGTGTTGGGTGTAATTCTTAGTACCTGCTCTTATTCTGTATAGAAGGACTCCTGCACAGTACTATGGGGGTTATTCAGGCTTGTTAGCAAACAAAAAAGTTAGCAATTGGGCAAAACAGTGGGGGTCATTCCGAGTTGTTCGCTCGCAAGCTGCTTTTAGCAGATTTACTCACGCTAAGCCGCCGCCTACTGGGAGTGAATCTTAGCTTCTTAAAATTGCGAACGACGTATTCGCAATATTGCGATTACACACCTCTTAGCAGTTTCTGAGTAGCTCCAGACTTACTCGGCATCTGCGATCAGTTCAGTCAGTTTCGTTCCTGGTTTGACGTCACAAACACACCCAGCGTTCGCCCAGACACTCCCCCGTTTCTCCAGACACTCCCGCGTTTTTCCCAGAAACGGCAGCGTTTTTTCACACACACCCATAAACCGGCCTGTTTCCGCCCAGTAACACCCACTTCCTGTCAATCACACTACGATCACCAGAACGAAGAAAAAACCGTGAGTAAAATTCCTAACTGCATAGCAAATTTATTTGGCGCAGTCGCACTGCGGACATTGCGCATGCGCACTATGCGGAAAATCGCTGCGATGCGAAAAAAAATACCGAGCTAACAACTCGGAATGACCCCCCATGTGCACTGCAGGTGGGGCAGATGTAACATGTGCAGAGAGAGTTAGATTTGGGTGGGTTATATTGTTTCTGTGCAGGGTAAATACTGGCTGCTTTATTTTTACACTGCAATTTAGATTTCTTTTTGAACACACCCCACCCAAATCTAACACTCTCTGCACATGTTACAACTGCCCCACCTGCATTGCACATGGGGCCTAATTCAGATCTGATCGCAGCAGCAAATTTGTTAGCTAATGGGCAAAACCGTGGGGGTAATTCAGACCGGATCGCTGCGTTTTCGCACAGCAACCAATCAGGTCTGAACTGCGCATGTGCCGCCTCAGCCCTGCGATCGCCTCTGCCTGATTGACAGGCAGAGGCGGTCGCTGGGCGGGAGGCGTTTGGCTGCCGTTTTAGGGGCGCAGTCCGGGCAACGCAGGCGTGCCCGGACCGTGCAGGGGCGGGCTGCGTGACGTCACGCGCAGCGACGGGTAGCTCCCTGCCAGCGTGCAGGAGCTGCGCTGGTAGGGAGCTACTCTTCAAGTACAAAAGCATCGCCGCCGAGCGATGCTTTTGTACTTGTGCGGTGGGGTAGGGCCTGACATGCGGGGCGGACTAGCCCTGTGCTGGGCGTCCCCCCACATGTCAGGGAAGCTGATCCTAGCTGTGCTAAATTTAGCACATCTACGATCAGGTCCGAATTACTCCCATGGTTTTGCTCAATTGCTAACAAACCTGAATAACCCCCCACGGTCTCTTGTTCCGCATGCTGGGGTTAATTCTTAGTAACACCATCGATGTTTTGCTTGTGACGGTAGTGTTTTTACCACTCAATGGCTGCTTGCCGATGGAAGCCGCTATCGAATTGTGTGGAAGCGATGGCCATTCGATGTTAAAATACAGCTGAATTCAGCCGTGTAACATTGAGAACGTCCGTAGGTCGCTATTGCACATACATGGCTTTTTGCACACGTGTGAACTATCCTAAGTTTTTTTCCATTGTATTATTGTTGTTATGCGATGGATATTTACCATTGCATGAAAAGTTTTGATGGTGGACGCCCAGCTATCATTTGATGGCTTCCGATGTCCAACCCAGACTCCTCCTTTTCTGTGAGAATATTGTGTGATTAATCGTGGTACCCCGTCACATATGTCTGCCAGAGCGATGATGGACTGCACCGACCTACCACAGCATACATACCTACCCTCCTGGGACTCCCGGATTTCGGGATTCCCAACAGATCTTGGGGAGAGCAGGTCACCTGCCCGCACCTCTCTCACTCTCTAGTGAAATGGATGGAGTGGAAGGTGGGTTTTTATGGAGAGGCGGCAGGGCCAATATTACATTATATTTTAATATCGTCCTGCCCCCCCCAATCTTCACAACCCTGCGATTTACGGGATTGTGACGCGGGTGTGCGTGGCCTAACAACACAAAGTGCCCCCACACTGGTCACCTGCAAGCCCCCTCTGGGAAATCTCCTGGAGTAGAAAAATATAAAGTTGGACCCCTGTGCGGTACCCCTTACATCTAATCTAGTATATGAAAACTTTTCCACCTATATAACATTTATATACTGTTGTCATGTAAATGACAATTATATTCTTTTTACAGGGAATTTGTAACCAAGAACCTAATTAATATTGCATTTAACTTGTCCGTCCATTTAAATTGTATATCTAGTGATCCGTGCCAATGGTTATAAAACTGTCTCCTTGTACCTGGGAACATCAATATACAGTTATATAAACACTATTGAGCTGGGTGGCTGACTTGGTTTTTAATTTGGAATTCTTTTAGGATTTTCAAAAATGTGGGGAGCTACTTTTTTTTTTTTTTGGGAAGGACCACCACAATAATGTGCTTGTTTTTCAAAGGCCCCGTCTGACACCTGCCAGTGTGGGTGACAGAGGAAAACTTTTGAAAATCAAAAACACATGGACATCGGTAACATTTAACAAAGCAGAGCCGATTCAGAACCAGCGGTCCTGACGGGCGGGAGGTGTGGGAGACTTACTGCGGTTCATCGGGTTCCCGTCAGAATACGTCGCCAGCTGAAGGAAAACCGTCAGGATCCCCAGGAGGAGAATGGAGAAGAGGAGTAACAGCCAAAAGTGCTTTTTTAGCATTTTCACGGGCAGCGGGCGACCCCACATCTTGGCCGCCCGCTTCCGGTAAGCCCGTTGGTGCAGCGTGGCTTCGGCGTTCGGGGACCTCCGCAGCAGTAACTCCGGGCACTTCGCAGATGCGGAAAGGATGTCATCACCAATGAGTCGCCATTAGTGGGTTTAAATTGCGCAGTATTCCTTTTTGCGGCGTCCGCAGCACCAGTGCCGGCGACAAACGTCGTCTTACGTCTCCGGAGAAAGTTGTTGTCCGTGGCAGGTGTCCCCTTACCTGGTGTGAAAAGTGCTCTCATAGGAAGGTCTCGGTGATGTCTCCTGGAAACAGTGTCACCTTTCACCAGTCAGAGGCATTGTACCAGGCGACCATTATAGCAGTCTAATATTCTCAGCGTCTTGTGTTATTTAGAATGAAATCCACATCCTGGTTCCTGGCTTGATGTCTCTGGTGTACGGTCTTGTGGTGTGTCGATGATGTTATTCTCACCTGTCTGTTCCTGCTTTTACCTTGCTGACTCACCTGTGTGCCCCCCACCCCCCTCCTCCTGGTGTAGTCTCGCTGTCTCTTCCACTCTTCTCTTCCTCGCCGGTCGCCAGTCTTCTTCTTCCCTCTCCTGTTGTTTCCCTGGCTCTACACTCCCTGGGGTTCATACTTCCCTCCCAGCGAGGGGTAACTGTGAAAGTCTCGCTGCTCCTCCCCGGTTTCTCACCGTCGGTGACACTGACGGAGTTGTGTAACCCATTCATACCTGAAGACACCTGCAGGCTGCCATCTCCACTCTCTGCCTGCGAGGTCAACGACCAGGGGACAAGGAGGAGCCGCGGTGGGAAGAAAAAGTTTATCACCCACCAGATAATACCTGTCCTCGGGGCTCGCTGCCTGCTTGCAACTTACTGCAGCCTCCGTCTTAATGACCTGCTTGTTCACCTAGTAATTATTTATGGAAGATTAAAATAATGGCGTTTGCTTTTTAAAGTACAGTTATGAATAACAGACACAGATGCTATATCATAAAAGGCTAATGCTGCACCTCACCTCTATGGGGGTAGTTCAAGTGTTTTGCACTCCTGCAGGCAGCCACTATATGCCGTCCGACGGAGCATTTCAAGCGTTGCGCCGTTCAGGCGTGCACAGGTAGTGACATTACTTTTATGTCGTTCCATGGTTTTGATAGGCTGGTAACTAGTTTACCTAGGCTGACCATATTATCCCTTTAACCAGGGACATGCGTGAATTACACAGGTTCTGTGGCTGGCGGACTACAAGCCTGCATGTCACCTGGTTTTAAGCAGCCACAGAACCTAATTCATGCGTGTCCCAGGTTAAAGGGATAATATGGTCAGCCTAGTTTGCCTATAATAAAAGCCAGTACATAGGGGCGATGCATGGTTGGGCGTAAAACATTTATGAAAATGTGCAAGGAATAATAGAGAATTTGAGCACACAAATGCCCAGCCATACACGTCTCCAGATGGGCACACCGACAGCTGGTGCAAATTATGCGCTGTTGAGCGGGCAAATGAACGCATAACCGCTGGTTTGCATGAGATGCATTTGCGCGAACGCGCCGCGGCTGAAATTTGCCTGCGTGAGACCGCCCCTTAACACCTGCGGTTCCGCCTCTCCGGTTGTGATAAGTGCACAAGTACTTCATGTGTGCATCTGCGTTTCTGAGCACGCACAGAGTGCAATCCCGCGCACTGGTGTACCAATCACTGCGCAGCATCGGCTGTATCTCAGATCTCCTGCATTTTCCAATTATTTAACGTTAAAGGGTCAGAACGGGGGATCCAGTAAAAGAGTTGCGTGCAGCATTGTTCCAAGCACTTGTTGGCAGCAGGTCCTGGAATGCATCCCTGCATTGTCTCAGGCACAGGATATACGGCTGCTACGTGCCAATCTCAGTGATGCTTTCATTCTGGCCAGGGGTGCACTACAGATGCCAGGCCGGCCGACCAGCAGAGCGGATACTGCTTATAGCCGAGTCACCGCTGTCCATTACATGCAGCAGGCTGAGGCAAGTTGTGGCCGTCCAGCTGCGATGCACTACAAGTTCAAGCTTGCCCTGCCAGTAGGCATTGCTGGGATGTGTAGTACTATCCCGGCTGGAGAGCCACATGTTGCAGGCCTCTGTTATGGAGCACAGATGGGCTCATTGAAGGATAATGTATAAGCCAGGGGGGGGGCTGTTGTGATCTGTTGCTCCCCGGTGTCATCTAAGACCAGGAGGAAAGTTGCTGAAAGGTCACTGAGGCAGGAGGGCGACGCGTGGGTGAGCGCTCTCTGATACGGGAATGACAGATACTGAAACTGCAGCAAATGACGGACGCAGGAGACTGCGTATGAGGCCCATACGGACGCACCTGTTACACGAGAAAGTGCTGAGCTAAATGTCTTCCCAAATACCAGGGTTTATTTTGCTCTATATTGGTATCAGTGGAAAGGAAATATATTGGTTTAAGCTTCATGTTACTTCTCTGTATATATAGGGAGATCTGCGCTCAGCGTGCTCCAGACACAATAGGGGATTAGGCCAGAGGTTCCCAAACGCGGTCCTCAAGGCCGCGTTTGGGGACCTCTGGATTAGGCGTAGGATGGGAATGGTCTGTTGTCCGGACTGCGCCCCGCCAACGGCGTTCTAATCAGGCAGAGGCCATCGCCGCCCAGAGATGCTGTTAGCATCGCACTGGGCTCCCGGGGTGCACATAGGGATTCAGACTGCGATCGCTGCCGCAATCCAGTCTGAATGAAGGCGGGTACACACGGAGCGATTTTTACTTCATTTCTAAGCAATCTGACTAGATTAGTTAGAAATTAAGCACACATCGCTCCGTGTGTAGGGTGCCGACGACAGCGCGTCGCTATCGCCAGCTCTAGATTTGGCATACATGCACGCCAAATCTAGTCAGATCGCTCATTTCACCACTGTGTGAACGCACCCCCCCCCCCATCCTCCACTCAGCACACATTGCACTGAGTGGGGGGAGAGATGTGTGCTGAGCGGTCTGTGATAGATGGCTCAGCACACATCTCTACGTGTGTAGCCCCCCTTTAGGCCCTAAAATTGCACAATCATGACTCTGCAACAAACTGCAAAGTGCTGCACAATCAGGACTCTGCCCCCACTGCAAAGTGCTGTACAATCATGACTCCGCCCCCAATGCAAAGTGCTATGCAATTATGACTCCGCCCCCAATGCAAAGTGCTGTGCAATCATGACTCCGCCCCCACTGCAAAGTGCTATGCAATCATGACTCCGCCCCAATGCAAAGTGCTGTGCAATCATGACTCCGCCCCCAATGCAAAGTGCTGTGCAATCATGACTCCGCCCCAATGCAAAGTGCTGTGCAATCATGACTCCGCCCCCCAATGCAAAGTGCTGTGCAATCATGACTCCGCCCCAATGCAAAGTGCTGTGCAATCATGACTCCGCCCCCAATGCAAAGTGCTGTGCAATCATGACTCCGCCCCCCCCCCCCACTGCAGTGCTGCACAATCATGACTCTGCCCCAATGCAAAGTACTGGCAATCATGACTCCGCCCCCACTGCAAAGTGCTGTGCAATCATGACTCCGCCCCCCACTGCAGTGCTGCACAATCATGACTCTGCCCCAATGCAAAGTACTGTGCAATCATGACTCCGCCCCCACTGCAAAGTGCTGTGCAATCATGACTCCGCTCCCCCACTGCAAAGTGCTGTGCAATCATGACTCCGCCCCCCCCCACTGCAGTGCTGCACAATCATGACTCTGCCCCAATGCAAAGTACTGTGCAATCATGACTCCGCCCGCAATGCAAAGTGCGGTGCAATCATGATTCCGCCCCCCCACTGCAAAGTACTGTGCAATCATGACTCCGCCCCATTGCAAAGTGATGTGCAATCATGACTCCGCCACAATGCAAAGTGCTGTGCAATCATGATTCCGCCCCCCCAATGCAAAGTACTGTGCAATCATGACTCCGCCCCATTGCAAAGTGCTGTGCAATCATGATTCCGCCCCCCCAATGCAAAGTACTGTGCAATCATGACTCCGCCCCATTGCAAAGTGATGTGCAATCATGACTCCGCCCCCAATGCAAAGTGATGTGCAATCATGACTCCGCCCCCAATGCAAAGTACTGTGCAATCATGACTCCGCCCCCCCACTGCAAAGTACTGTGCAATCATGACTCCGCCCCCACTGCAGTGCTGCACAATCTTGACTCTGCCCCAATGCAAAGTACTGTGCAATCATGACTCCGCCCCCAATGCAAAGTGCTGTGAAATCATGATTCCGCCCCCCCACTGCAAAGTGCTGTGCAATCATGACTCCGCCCCCACTGCAAAGTGATGTGCGATCATGACTCCGCCCCAATGCAAAGTGCTGTGCAATCATGACTCCGCCCCCCCAATGCAAAGTACTGTGCAATCATGACTCCGCCCCATTGCAAAGTGATGTGCAATCATGACTCCGCCCCATTGCAAAGTGATGTGCAATCATGACTCCGCCCCCAATGCAAAGTGATGTGCAATCATGACTCCGCCCCCAATGCAAAGTGATGTGCAATCATGACTCCGCCCCCAATGCAAAGTACTGTGCAATCAACACTCCGCCCCCCCCCCACTGCAAAGTACTGTGCAATCAACACTCCGCCCCCCCCACTGCAAAGTACTGTGCAATCATGACTCCGCCCCCACTGCAGTGCTGCACAATCATGACTCCGCTCCAATGCAAAGTACTGTGCAATGATGACTCCGCCCCCAATGCAAAGTACTGTGCAATGACTCCACCCCCACTGCAGTGCTGCACAATCATGACTCTGCCCCAATGCAAAGTACTGTGCAATGACTCCGCCCACAATGCAAAGTGATGTGCAATCATGACTCCGCCCCCAATGCAAAGTGCTGTGCAATCATGATTCCATCCCCCCGCAAAGTACTGTGCAATCATGACTCCGCCCCCACTGCAGTGCTGCACAATCATGACTCCGCCCAATGCAAAGTACTGTGCAATCATGACTCCGCCCCCAATGCAAAGTACTGTGCTGCACAATGCAAAGTACTGTGCTGCACAATCATGACTCGGCTCCGTAATCCACAATGTTTCAACGGGGCTGCACAATCATGACTCCACCCCCCACTGCTGTAGACGGGCTGCAAGGGGGGGGGGGGGGCATTCAAAAGTCAGCTAGCATGATTGATATTTGTACCTCCCAACATTGGCCTCCCGTGGCGCATGGTCATACCATCCGGGGACCGCCTTTCCTTTCAGTAGTACAAGGTCACCCCGAACCTCCCTCTCCCAAAAACTTGATCTGTCCATCCTCACTAGAGGAAGGTGCGTGCAGAGCCTGACTACCAGTCATGTCTACACTGCGTAACCTCCTCCTGCGCCATATGGTCACACTGATGAGAATGCCTTTTGCGCCAAGAAATCCAAAAAACACCAGTAACCAGGGATAAATAGCCCCTCCAAACTCAAGATGTGGGTGGGAAATCAAGATACCAGGAACCACTGCGCATGTCCAACACAGGCCTCCACTATATTCTTGAGGGCCAAGACAGGGCCTCGGGGTTTTGAATTGCGGCCTTGGAGGGGGTAGACAACTTCCCACTGCCCGGTCCCCCTCACTTACAGGACCTGTATCTGCCACAACCTCAGCAGTGACTGACTGGCGCCACAAACTAACTGACTGCCCGACCAAGCTACTCCCGCTAACCCCATGGCGATGTAGCAACGTGGCATGAAGCTGTAACAAAGATTATCCGTGGAAAGGTCTTCATCAATGTCCCCCAGTGTGTTTGAAGTCTTTCAATTCAATTTTGGGGTTTTCTTAGAATTGCTGCAAACACTTATGGTGACAAAGAATCGGCATGACGACCTCTCTGGAAGTTATAGATTAATCTAAGCCAGTGGTTCCTAAACTGGGTGCCACAAGGTTCTTGCAGGGGTGCCCCGGGTTGGTGGCCCAGGACCAAATCAAATGATTTATGGTCAAAGTGATTGGCAGCCACCAGCACTGGTTTTGCCCATCATAACACATGTGGACAACCAGAAGCACAACTGTGCACCATCACACATTGACCCCAAGGATGACAGGTAGGAAGAATTTACTTAATTTATCAATAAAAAACTTATTCCCCAGGGGTGCCATGATAAAAATGCCGATAGTCTAGGGCTCCGTGAGTCAAGAAAGTTTGGGAGCCACGAGCAATTCCCAGTTAATTATAAAAAGAAAAATGATTGCTCCTGTGGCTCTGCCTGAGACTGTGTACAGAGATGGCACCACAGCTACTGTACAAAGCATACAGAATAAATGTACACGGAGCCAGGTGCTCCAGTCCTTACTGAAACATAGGGCACATAAAAAGGTAAAATAGGTTCCAGCGATGGCAAAGTCCATTGTAGAAAACAAAGGTCCTACTTTCACACAATCACCACTGGTGATCAGAACAATTTCTCCAGGGCGAGGTGAAAACTAAACAGCCAAGATCAGCCCCTGTGTACAGTGTAAACAGCCGGTGACTCCTGCACCCTTACAAAGAGCACTTACGAGAATCAAAGGTTCCAGGCATTCAAGACAATATTCCGAAGACTTTCGTAATCTTCTAAACAGAACCTCCCTCTCCAGTCTTGGGTGAAATTGCGCCATTCACTGGATACAATAAACAAACAACACGTGTCCTAAAGTAACTGGGGCTTGTAAGTAAAGCACACAGATAAAAATTACTAATATAGTGCATTACCATCGGCGAACTGTATCAATGTAAAAGGTGAAGAAATAAATCAGAATAAAACACTTCGCTCCCTTCTGAGATGGTATATTTGATTTAAAAAAATCCACAAGACACCAGGGAGCCCCTTAGAAAGGTAAGCTGCTAGTTTGTTAAAAGTAATCTCCACTCACGCTTTTCGCCTGTTGAACAGAGACATAAGGTAGTACTGAGACTCTACTGGGAAAAAAAAACACACACACACACGACACCGGGGCGCCCCATAGAACGGTAAGCTGCTAGTTTGCTAAAAGTAATCTCTACTCACGCGTTTCGCCTGTTGAACAGAGACATATGGTAGTACTGAGAGACTACTGGAAAAAAAAACCACATACACAAGACACCGAGCGCCCCATAGAAAGGTAAGCTGCTAGTTTGCTAAAAGTAATCTCTACTCACGCGTTTCGCCTGTTGAACAGAGACATATGGTAGTACTGAGACTACTGGGAAACCCCCCTCCCACACACACAAGACACCGAGCGCCCCATAGAAAGGTAAGCTGCTAAAAGTAATCATCACTCACGCGTTTCACCTGTTGAACAGAGACAAATGGTAGTACTGAGACACTACTGGGAAAAAAAACACACACACAAGACACCGGGGAGCACCATAGAAAGGTAAACTGCTAGTTTGCTAAAACAAGTAATCTCCAACTGACGCGTTTCGCCTGTTGAACAGAAACATACGGTGGTGCTGAGACGATTGAAAAAATAGGATTTTAATACCTACCGGTAAATCATTTTCTCTTAGTCCGTAGAGGATGCTGAGGACTCCAAAAGGACCATGGGGTATAGACGGGATCCGCAGGAGACATGGGCACACTATAAGACTTTGAATGGGTGTGAACTGGCTCCTCCCTCTATGCCCCTCCTCCAGACCTCAGTTATAGGAACTGTGCCAAGAGTAAAAGAAAATTTAGAGGAAAAGGATTTTGTTAAATCAAGGGTGAGATACATACCAGCTCACACCACACCACATGGCATTTAATTAAACCCAGTTAACAGTGTGAACTCAAACAGATCAGCAACAGCCTGACCCTTACCAAACACAACCTTTGTGCAACTTAAGCAAAAACTATATACAAGTACTGCAGATAAAGTCCGCACTGGGACGGGCGCCCAGCATCCTCTACGGACTAAGAGAAAAGGATTTTCCGGTAGGTATTAAAATCCTATTTTCTCCTTCGTCCTAGAGGATGCTGGGGACTCCAAAAGGACCATGGGGTTTATACCAAAGCTCCAAACCGGGCGGGAGAGTGCGGATGACTCTGCAGCACCGATTGAGCAAACATGAGGTTCTCATCAGCCAGGGTATCAAACTTGTAGAACTTTGCAAAAGTGTTTGACCTCGACCAAGTAGCTGCTCGGCAAAGCTGTAATGCCGAGACGCCTCGGGCAGCCGCCCAAGATGAGCCCACCATCCTAGTGGAATGGGCTTTCACCGATTTCAGTAACGGCAATCCAGCCGTAGAATGAGCCTACTGAATCTTATTACAGATCCAGCGCGCAATAGTCTGTGTTAGGCGCGGCGGTCCGTGACGCCGCTCCGACTGTTGCCGAGCGATGGTCACGGCTGCCGCACTTCCCTCTTCGCCCGCCCGGCGCCTAGCAACGCCAGGGCGCCGTGCGTGCTGTGGCCGCCGGGTCCCTGGCAACGCTAGGACGCCGGGCGTCCACAGCAACGGGGACGCCACTGACGGCCCGCGTTCCCCGTTGCCAGATACTGATTTCTCCTTATTAGTTGCTCATGCAGCAGGGCAGCTGCACGGCAACTATCAATTAGGGGCTGGTCTTGCTGGCTCTCCTGTCATTGGACAGCAGGTCCTTTTTATTGGAGTCAAGCACATTGCAGCCTCGCCGGTGATAGCTTCGTGTATGCTGTTCCTGCCCTGCAGAGTTCATTGTCCAGCGTGCTGTTATCTGGTTGATCCTGCTCCCTGTGATCCTGAGTCTTGGAGTTCAGAAGCCGGTCCTGCGAATCTTTCCCGTTCTCTACTCGAGTGCACCTGTAACAGTCTTCTAGGGGTTCTCGCTCGTTGGGGTTCTCTCCTGGTTTCGTGAGTAGTGGCTTCTGTCACGTCTTGCGGCCTTGGTCGCTGAGTCCTTGTGTTTATTTGGTACTGGTGTTCTTGCGGAGGTTTCCGCTCTCACTGTCCTCCCCGGTACACGACGGTGTTGGCAGTGGTACCTTTGTCGTTCGCTTTTCTTTGGCGGCGTGCCGCACATATATATTTAGTTTTAGGTTTTTTAGTAGCCCCTAGCTCTCTGTTTTGTTTAGTTAGAGGTCCCCTTGTTATCATCCCGTCTCGGTTCACGCCTTGTCTCACATTAAGACCTGGGGGCATCGGAGTTGGGCAGACCTAATCCGCCCTTCAAACGCGGCTGCCGTAGGCCCAAGAAACCACAGTCTCGCAGGCGTGAACTGACCACGCGGGTGAAACAACGGAGGTAGGTTGCTAGGGGTTACCATCACACCTGGCCATTATTTCAGCATCATGTTCTGGTGCTTTAGAGTTGCTATACGACACCTCTTTGTTCAGAGCACCAAGAACGTAACATTATCACCGGCCCAAAGCAAAAAAAAAAGAAAAGAAAAAGTTATTTGTATCTGGTTGGCCTTGAAATTCGGCCTCATGAATCCGGCAGTATTAGGACCGAATCCCAGCCAGCTTTTGGCCAATCAGATTCAGGAACTCACTCAGATGGTTCAGGATCTTACCCTTCGGGTGAGATCGCAGGAAGATCTTTTACGAGCCTCCCCGTGTATGATTCCTGAACCAAAGATGCATCTTCCTGACCGCTTTTCGGGTAACCGAAAGGATTTTTTTCATTTTAAGGAAGCTTGTAAACTTTATTTTCGTTTAAGGCCCCGATCCTCTGGTACTGAGTCTCAACGGGTCGGGATTGTGATGTCTTTGCTTCAAGGCGACCCGCAAACCTGGGCTTTTGGGTAAAAGCCGATGACGCAGCCTTGCTATCAGTAGATGCCTTTTTTAAGTCCTTAAGCCTTTTGTCTGACGACCCTGATAGAGAAGCGTCGGCTGAGAGCCACCTGCGTGCACTTAAGCAGGGAAAAAATCCAGCAGAGGCGTATTGTAACGAGTTTCGCCGTTGGTCGAACGACTGTGGCTGGAATGATCCGGCCCTGTGCAGTCAGTTTCGCCTCGGTTTGTCTGAAGTTATCAAAGACAGTCTCCTTCAGTACCCCGCTCCAGAGACTTTAGATAAACTCATGGAGTTTGCTATTAAAATTGATCGTCGTCTCCGAGAGCGGAGGGCTGAAAGAGGAGCTAATTTCAGGCCTAGTCCATGTGTGTATGCTTTCCCTGAGGACGTCGAGGAGCCCATGCAAATGGGTCTCTCCCGGCTGTCCCCCGAGGAAAGAGCCAGAAGGCTAAATTCTGGGCTCTGCTTGTATTGTAGTGGCAAGGGACATGTTGCGCGTAATTGCCCAAATAAGCAGGGAAACGCTCTGACCAAGTGAATTGTGAGGGGGTTCACTTGGGTCTGCAATTGATCTCCTCTAATGATTCCTTGTTAATTCCTGTAAAAATTTCCTTTGATAGTCTCAGTTCGTTGGTGTCGGCCTTCGTTGACAGCGGAGCTGCAGGAAATTTTATGGATCTTGTTTGGGCTCAGGCTTTGGGCATTCCGCAGATACCTTTGAATAAACGTATCACCATGCACGGCTTGGACGGTGGTCCGCTTTCTAATGGGGTAATTACTCACCGCACACCTCTAGTACAACTGACAGTGGGGGCCCTACATTCGGAGAAAATCGAGTTTTATCTTACCCATTGTCCGGCTGTCCCCGTCGTTTTAGGTCACCCCTGGCTTGCCTTTCATAATCCCACCATAGATTGGCGGTCTGGGGAGATTTCCCGATGGGATTCCTTTTGTGTTAAGGAATGTATTTCCCGTCCAGTCCAGGTCGCGGCTGTCACCCCAGAACTTGTTCCTTTGGAATATCAGGACTTTGCCGATGTTTTCTACAAAGGTAATGCGGATATTCTGCCTCCTCATCGGTCCTATGACTGCACCATTGACCTAGTTCCCGGTGCCTCTCTGCCTAAAGGGAGACTATATGCCCTATCTGGCCCGGAAACTACGGCAATGGATGATTGTGTACAGGAGAGCCTGAAGAAGGGCTTTATTAGGCCCTCGAAATCTCCATTGAGTGCAGGGTTCTTTTTTGTTGAGAAAAAAGATGGGTCGCTCAGACCATGTATTGATTATCGGGCGTTGAATAAGATTTCCGTAAAAAACACCTACCCCTTGCCACTGATTTCGGTACTGTTTGATCAGCTCAGTACTGCAGTTATTTTCTCCAAAATCGATCTTAGAGGGGCTTACAACCTCATCCGAATAAAATCTGAGGATGAGTGGAAGACGGCTTTCAGTACACAGTTGGAACATTATGAATACCTGGTAATGCCATTTGGTCTGTCTAATGCTCCTGCTGTATTTCAGGATCTCATTAACGATGTCCTTCGCGACTTTCTAGGAAAGTTCGTAGTCATTTATTTAGACGACATTTTGATTTACTCAGAGTCCTCTGAACAACATATTATCCAAGTGCGACTGGTCCTTCAGAGGTTACGGGAGAATCATTTGTACGCCAAACTGGAGAAATGTAATTTCCATCTCACAGAAGTGTCCTTCTTGGGGTATATTATTTCTCCAAAGGGGTTTTACATGGAACCAAAGAAATTCAGGCAATCCTAAATTGGACACAACCCACAAACTTAAAGGCAATCCAGCGCTTTTTAGGGTTTGCAAATTATTATAGGCGTTTTATTCATGCCTTCTCGGATTTAGTTGCTCCTATTGTGGCATTGACTAAAAAAGGAGCGGACCCTTCCAATTGGTCGCCTCAAGCCAAGTCTGCCTTCCTGGCCCTAAAACAGGCCTTTGTCTCAGCTCCAGTACTCAGACACCCAAACCCAGATCTCCCCTTTATTGTCGAGGTGGATGCTTCAGAGGTTGGAGTGGGAGCCATCCTTTCTCAGGAAGACCCGGAGTCTCTGGAATTACACCCATGTGCCTTCATGTCCAGAAAATTCTCCACCGCAGAATCCAACTATGATGTTGGTAATCGAGAATTGCTGGCAGTTAAATGGGCCTTCGAGGAGTGGAGGCACTGGCTGGAAGGAGCAAGGCATACCATTACTGTGTTCACTGACCACAAGAACCTGCAGTATATTGAGTCAGCTAAACGGCTCAATACTCGACAGGCACGTTGGGCGCTGTTTTTTACTCGATTCAAGTTTATCATCACCTTCAGGCCCGGTTCCAAGAATACGAAGGCCGATGCCCTGTCATGTTGTTTTCTTCCGGTTCACAATAGCCACCCAGCTACTACCCCCATTGTCTCACCGTTGTCACGATCCGGGTATCTGGACGCCATTACTTACCTTTCAGATGCCTCCTAAGGCTGGCTCAGCGCTCCAGGACCGGATCTCATCTGTTATACTGATGTCCACATTCCTGCCTCCTCTCCTGTCACTCTGAGACGCTGTCACAGCGGCGCCATGTTACATCTTGAATGGCGTCTCCCGCGGCCTCCGCCGCCGTCCCTGAGTTTCTGCATGCAGGATGTCAGAATGGCACTTACGTCAGCCGCGGCCTCCGCTGTTGCCCGCGTGGTTCAAATGTGTACTCATCAGTCTGGCGTCTCCTGTTTACTGTGGCCGGCGCCGCCATTACTGTCTAAGTTCCCACATGGATTACAAACCAATCTTCCCTCCAAGTGTCTGCATGGGCGCAGCCATGTTGGATTCTGTCACCTGCTCAAATTCCTCCAATCCGTTGTTTGCATTGTAATCTGCATAATTGCCTAGCCAATCCCTTCCTTGCTGCAGGTATAAGTATTTTGTGCCTGAGCAAGGAAGGCGTCAGTGCTTTGGTTGTCAAACCTAGTTCCAGTTTGTCTCTCTCTCCTGTGGTTGTTTTCCAGGTTCCAGTTACCATCTCCAAACTTCCACTAAAGAGACCCGCTCCAGTTTACCATCTGCGGCGCAGCCTGACTCTCCAGTCCTCTGGGACTCATCTGTTTCCAGTTACAGAATTACCTGCTTCCAGCCCAGCTTCCAGCAGAGTTCAGCTTTTCTTAAAGTGCCGGTATCATTTCTGCAGATTACCTCTCACCACCGGTACTATTATTTCACCGCTCTCAAGCTCCATATATCCATCATATTTCATCGCTCTCAAGCTTCATTTATTATTTGGCTGGTTCCATCCAGCAATCCACTCCGTGCTAACATCAGTCTGGTTCCAGCCAGTACCCACAGCAGCCATTTTACATACAACAGCCCAGCTTTTCCTGGAACACCAGCTGGTACGATCCTGGGCTATCTCCATTGCTACAGTCGGGCCTGGTAAGGACTTTCCAACTAGAAGATAATAAGAACTGTCTCATACTACCAGAGCCCTGTGGCCCTTGCCACCCTGTAGTACCCAGGAACTGTATTATTTCACTGCTGATTTTATGTTTTCCTTTTATTGCTGCTGTGATACGGAGTATGTCATAATAAACATCATTGACTTTTATTCTGGTTGTCGTGGTCACGCCTTCGGGCAATTCTTCTACGTGTAACTTACATGTCTAGGGGTCTGATACAACCTCCCAGGTTCCACTACACCTCAGCCCCTACAACTGAGGCTGCCTCCCGTCAGCTCAGGCCCTCAGTTGTGACAGTAAGCACTGACCATATGAATTGAGCCGGAGACCAGGATCAAGCGGCCAGGCCGATGCAAGAACTGGCAGCCCGACTTGAACATCAGGAGGCTGCACAGGGCCACATCATCCGCTGTCTCCAGGATCTCTCTACTCGGCTGGATGGGATTCAGACAACCCTCCGTGGACCGGACGCGTCCGGTGCGTCACCCACAGTGACTCCAGCTGTAACCCCACCCACCTTACCCATTTCTGCTCCACGTCTTCATCTTCCAACGCCAGCAAAATTTGACGGATCTCCAAGATTCTGCAGGGGATTTCTCAACCAGTGTGAAATTCATTTTGAGCTACAACCTGGCAATTTTCCCAGTGACCGAACCAAAATTGCCTACATTATTTCTCTTCTCAGTGGCTCAGCCCTTGACTGGGCATCACCGTTATGGGAGAGGTCTGATACCCTGCTGTCCTCCTATACTGATTTTGTGTCAACATTCAGGCGTATCTTCGACGAGCCAGGCCGGGTAACTTCAGCTTCATCTGAGATTCTCCGTCTACGCCAGGGATCGCATACTGTAGGACAGTATCTTATACAGTTCCAGATCCTGGCATCTAAACTGGCATGGAACGACGAGGCCCTGTATGCTGCATTCTGGCATGGCTTATCAGAGCATATTAAGGATGAGTTAGCTACCAGAGACTTGCCTTCTAAGTTAGATGAGCTAATCTCACTCTGCACGAAAGTTGATTTACGTTTCAGAGAAAGAGCAACTGAGCGTGGAAGATCATCTGCTCCAAAGTCTTCTGCTCCTCCTCCTCGCCAACTGTCACCATCCAAAGATGAGCCCATGCAAATTGGTCGTTCCCATCTAACTCCTGCTGAGCGCCGAAGACGTCTCTTTGAGTCTCTTTGTCTTTACTGTGCAGCTCCGTCTCACACCATCAATGCCTGTCCCAAACGTCCGGGACTCCAGATCCTAGCTCGCCAAGGAGAGGGCCGGCTAGGAGTAATGATCTCCTCTCCATCTCCTCATGATTGTAATCTCCCAGTCTCGCTCCAAATTGCTCAACGTTACAGGAACGTCATTGCCCTCCTTGATTCCGGAGCAGCTGGGAATTTCATAACTGAAGCCTATGTTAAACGGTGGTCCCTACCCACCGAGAGACTTCCTTCGTCCATCTCCTTAACTGCCGTGGATGGCAGCAAGATTTTCGACGCAGTTATTTCTCTAAGGACTCTACCAGTTCGTCTGAGAGTGGGAGTTCTTCATTCTGAATTTATCTCTTTTCTAGTGATTCCAAGAGCCACACATCCAGTGGTTCTGGGCCTTCCATGGCTCCGTCTCCACAATCCATCAATTGACTGGACGACTACGCAAATTCTGGCATGGGGTCCCTCCTGTGCTGAGACATGTTTGTTTAAAGTATTGCCTGTTTGTTCTTCCTCCTCCAGGTCGTCTGATGTTCCACCTCCTCCATATCAAGATTTCACAGATGTGTTCAGTAAAGCTTCTGCTGATATCCTCCCTCCTCATAGAGAATGGGACTGCCCGATTGATCTCGTTCCAGGGAAGGTTCCACCTCGAGGCCGAACTTATCCGTTGTCTCTGCCTGAGACGCATTCCATGGAGGAATACATTAAAGAGAACCTAGCGAAGGGGTTCATCCGACCTTCCTCTTCTCCAGCCGGCGCAGGCTTCTTTTTCGTAAAGAAAAAAGATGGTGGTCTGCGGCCGTGCATCGACTACAGAGGTTTGAACGACATTACCATCAAGAACCGTTATCCTTTACCCCTGATTACTGAGCTATTTGATAGAGTTAGCAGAGCCACCATCTTCACAAAGCTGGACTTGAGAGGTGCATACAATCTCATCCGGATCCGTGAGGGTGACGAGTGGAAGACCGCCTTTAACACCCGTGACGGACATTATGAGTACCTCGTCATGCCCTTCGGATTGAGCAACGCTCCAGCTGTCTTCCAGCATTTCGTGAATGAGATCTTCAGAGACATCTTATACCGCCATGTCGTGGTCTATCTAGATGATATCCTCATCTTTGCCAATAATCTAGAGGAACATCGTTTCTGGGTAAAGGAGGTTCTGTCCCGTCTCCGTGTCAATCATCTCTATTGCAAATTAGAGAAATGTGTCTTTGAAGTCAAATCCATTCCGTTTCTAGGTTACATTGTGTCCGGTTCCGGACTAGAGATGGATCCTGAGAAACTACAAGCAATCCAGAATTGGCCGATACCCTTAACCCTCAAAGGGGTCCAGAGGTTCTTAGGGTTCGCCAATTATTACAGAAAGTTTATACGAGACTTTTCCACCATTGTGGCGCCTATCACTGCATTAACCAAGAAGGGTGCTAACCCGTCCAAGTGGTCTGAAGAAGCTACGCAAGCTTTACATCTCCTAAAACAACGGTTCATCTCTGCACCAGTTTTGAAACAGCCCGACATCGACTCTCCTTTCATCTTAGAGGTGGATGCCTCCTCCGTTGGAGTAGGAGCGGTGTTATTTCAGAGGGCTAAAGATGGCCATCTACATCCTTGCAGTTTCTTCTCCCGGAAGTTCTCCCCAGCTGAGCGCAGCTATGCCATTGGCGACCAGGAGTTGCTAGCCATCAAGCTCGCTCTAGAGGAGTGGAGATATCTGTTGGAGGGAGCTTCTCATTCAATCACTATACTTACCGACCACAAGAATCTTTTATATCTGAAAAGCGCACAATGTCTCAACCCTCGTCAGGCCAGATGGGCACTTTTCTTCTCCAGGTTCGACTTTAAACTCCAGTTCTGTCCGGGCTCTCAGAATCGCAAGGCCGATGCCCTTTCCCGCTCATGGGAGCAAGAAAATGAGTCAGAGTCTTCAGACAAGCATCCTATTATTAATCCGTTGGCATTCTCCACGGTAGGGATGGACTCTACGCCCCCACCAGGGAAAAGTTTTGTGAAGCCGGTGCTAAGGAAGAAGCTCATGCATTGGGCCCATGCTTCCCGTTTTGCCGGACATACAGGTATCCAAAAAACCCTGGAGTTTATCTCTAGGTCCTATTGGTGGCCAACTCTGAAAAAGGACGTCATGGAGTTTATTGCATCTTGCCCAAAGTGTGCCCAACACAAAGTATCCCGCCAGTCGCCTGCAGGGCAACTGGTTCCACTATCCGTTCCTCGTCGACCATGGACCCATTTGTCGATGGATTTCGTTACAGACTTACCTATGTGCAACAAGTTCAATACCATCTGGGTGGTAGTTGACCGGTTCACCAAGATGGCACACTTCATTCCTCTTACCGGTCTTCCGTCAGCTTCCAAGCTGGCCCAAGTGTTCATACAAGAGATCTTCCGACTCCACGGTCTTCCTGAAGAAATTATCTCAGATCGAGGAGTCCAATTCACAGCCAAATTCTGGCGAAGTTTATGTCAAGTCCTCCAAGTCAAACTAAAGTTTTCCACGGCTTACCATCCTCAGACCAATGGTCAAACTGAGAGGGTGAATCAGGACTTGGAGGCCTTCCTCCGCATCTATGTGTCTTCCTCTCATGATGACTGGGTTCAACTACTTCCCTGGGCCGAGTTTTGTCATAACAACCAATATCATTCCTCATCTTCTTCAACACCATTCTTCACTAACTATGGATTCCACCCTAAAGTTCCTGAATTCCAACCGCTTCCAGCAACTTCTGTTCCAGCAGTGGATATCACTTTACGTCAGTTTGCAAGCAACTGGAAGAATGTACGAGCGGCTCTGCTCAAAGCATCGTTCAGGTACAAGAAGTTTGCGGATAAGAAGCGTAGAGCGGCTCCTGCTCTCAAGGTGGGTGATCGGGTGTGGTTATCCACGAAGAATTTGAGGTTAAGAGTTCCCAGCATGAAGTTTGCACCTCGCTACATCGGTCCTTTCAAAATTGAACAAGTCATCAATCCTGTTGCTTACAGACTCCAGTTACCTCCCTTCTTAAAAATACCCAGGACATTCCGTTTCCCTGTTGAAACCGCTGATCCTGAATCGGTTTCATTCTACACTTCCTCCAGCTCCGAAAGTCCAAACTCAACGAGGCGTTGAGTATGAAGTGGCCAAGATTCTGGACCCACGTCACCGTTATGGTCAATTACAGTATCTTATTGACTGGAAGGGTTACGGCCCTGAGGAACGCTCATGGACCAATGCTTCTGATGTCCATGCTCCTGCCTTGGTCCGGAATTTCCACTCCAAGATTTCCTCAAAAGCCAAAGAAGTGTCCTGGGGCCACTCCTAAAGGGGGGGGGGGGGGGGGGGTGCTGTCACGATCCGGGTATCTGGACGCCATTACTTACCTTTCAGATGCCTCCTAAGGCTGGCTCAGCGCTCCAGGACCGGATCTCATCTGTTATACTGATGTCCACATTCCTGCCTCCTCTCCTGTCACTCTGAGACGCTGTCACAGCGGCGCCATGTTACATCTTGAATGGCGTCTCCCGCGGCCTCCGCCGCCGTCCCTGAGTTTCTGCATGCAGGATGTCAGAATGGCGCTTACGTCAGCCGCGGCCTCCGCTGTTGCCCGCGTGGTTCAAATGTGTACTCATCAGTCTGGCGTCTCCTGTTTACTGTGGCCGGCGCCGCCATTACTGTCTAAGTTCCCACATGGATTACAAACCAATCTTCCCTCCAAGTGTCTGCATGGGCGCAGCCATGTTGGATTCTGTCACCTGCTCAAATTCCTCCAATCCGTTGTTTGCATTGTAATCTGCATAATTGCCTAGCCAATCCCTTCCTTGCTGCAGGTATAAGTATTTTGTGCCTGAGCAAGGAAGGCGTCAGTGCTTTGGTTGTCAAACCTAGTTCCAGTTTGTCTCTCTCTCCTGTGGTTGTTTTCCAGGTTCCAGTTACCATCTCCAAACTTCCACTAAAGAGACCCGCTCCAGTTTACCATCTGCGATGCAGCCTGACTCTCCAGTCCTCTGGGACTCATCTGTTTCCAGTTACAGAATTACCTGCTTCCAGCCCAGCTTCCAGCAGAGTTCAGCTTTTCTTAAAGTGCCGGTATCATTTCTGCAGATTACCTCTCACCACCGGTACTATTATTTCACCGCTCTCAAGCTCCATATATCCATCATATTTCATCGCTCTCAAGCTTCATTTATTATTTGGCTGGTTCCATCCAGCAATCCACTCCGTGCTATCATCAGTCTGGTTCCAGCCAGTACCCACAGCAGCCATTTTACCCACAGCAGCCCAGCTTTTCCTGGAACACCAGCTGGTACGATCCTGGGCTATCTCCTTTGCTACAGTCGGGCCTGGTAAGTACTTTCCAACTAGAAGATAATAAGATCCGTCTCATACTACCAGAGCCCTGTGGCCCTTGCCACCCTGTAGTACCCAGGAACTGTATTATTTCACTGCTGATTTTATGTTTTCCTTTTATTGCTGCTGTGATACGGAGTATGTCATAATAAACATCATTGACTTTTATTCTGGTTGTCGTGGTCACGCCTTCGGGCAATTCTTCTACGTGTAACTTACATGTCTAGGGGTCTGATACAACCTCCCAGGTTCCACTACACCTCAGCCCCTACAACTGAGGCTGCCTCCCGTCAGCTCAGGCCCTCAGTTGTGACAACCGTCTGTCATCCGGGCTGGCCTCACACAGGATTTGTTTACTCAGCTAGTCCAGCTTCAGCAGCAGGCTCCCAGTGTCACTCCTGCGGATCGTCTCTTCGTCCCTGAATTTCTGAGAGGCACTGTCCTAGCTGAATTTCATGATAATAAGGTTTCTGGTCATCCGGGTATTACTAAAACCTTGGAGTTAATCTCTCGCTCAGTGTGGTGGCCTAATCTTTCTAAGGACGTAAGGGAATTTGTCCTTTCTTGTCAGGTTTGTGCTCAGCACAAGATATCCCGATCGTTGCTGGTCGGGCAACTTATGCCTCTAGCCATTCCTCTCAGGCCATGGTCACACATTTCCATGGATTTTGTGGTGGACCTTCCTCTTTCAGCTGGATTCCGGGTCATTTGGGTGGTAGTAGACTGTTTTAGTAAGATGGCCCACTTCATTGCTCTTCCCCGATTACCCTCCACTCAAGTTTTGGCAGTTTTGTTTCTCCGCCATGTCTTCAGCTCCATGGTTTACCCGTGGATATTGTCTCTGACCGGGGACCACAATTCATTGCCCATTTCTGGAAACGTTTTTGTGCCTCATTAAATATGAAACTCTCTTTAACATCTGGATACCATCCACAGTCTAACAGACAAACTGAACGTGTTAATCAGTCATTAAAACAGTATTTACGGCTGTATTCGGCCAAACTTCAGAATGATTGGTCTGAATTTCTTCCTTTGGCCGAGTTTGCCTATAATAACTCTTGCCATTCTTCCACCAAGGAGTCTCCATTCTTTTCGGTCCTGGGCTTTCATCCTAGAGCCAATTCCTTTTATCCTCATTTTCCAGGCTCTTCGTTGACCTTAACTTCCCGTCTCAGAATGATTTGGAAAAAGGTGCACCTTGCCCCTAAGAAGGCTGCCTTCCGAGAGAAATTTTTTCCGGATAGGTTCCGACGCCCGTGAACTTTTAAGGTGGGAGATAAGGTGTGGTTGTCAACCCGTAACATCAAGCTCCGACAACCCTCGGCTAGATTGGGACCCAAATTTATTGGACCGTTTCTTATTGTAAAAAAAGTAAATCCTGTGGCTTTTCGGCTACGCTTGTCTAAATCACTCAAAATTGGCAACACTTTTCACTGTTCTCTTCTGAAGCAATATATTTTTTCCAGGAGATTCCCTCGGAAGACTTCCCAGGGTAGACCCCCGGTGGATGTTCAGGGGCAACAAGAGTTCCTGGTGGAGAAGGTTTTAGATTCCAAAGTTTCTCGGGCCGGCTTTATTTTTTGGTTCACTGGAAAAGACTATGGCCCGGAGGAAAGGTCTTGGGTCCTGGATAAGGATCTACATGCCCCTAAACTTAAGAGATTATTCTTTCAGGAATTTCCTCAGAAACCCGGCTTTAGGGGTTCTTTAACCCCTCCTCAAGGGGGGGTACTGTTAGGCGCGGCAGTCCGTGACGCCGCTCCGACTGTTGCCGAGCGATGGTCACGGCCGCCGCACCTCCCTCTTCGCCCGCCCGGTGCCTAGCAACGCCAGTACGCCGTGCGTGCTGTGGCCGCCGGGTCCCTGGCAACGCTAAGACGCCGGGCGTCCACAGCAGCCGGGTCCATGGCAACTGGGACGCCACTGGCGGCCTGCGTTCCCCGTTGCCAGATACTGATTTCTCCTGATTAGTTGCTCGTGCAGCAGGGCAGCTGCACGGCAACTATCAATTAGGGGCTGGGGGCTGGTCTTGCTGGCTCTCCTGTCATTGGACAGCAGGTCCTTATTATTAGAGTCAAGCACATTGCAGCCTCGCCGGTGATAGCTTACTGTATGCTGTTCCTGCCCTGCAGAGTTCATTGTCCAGCGTGCTGTTATCTGGTTGATCCTGCTCCCTGTGATCCTGAGTCTTGGAGTTCAGAAGCCGGTCCTGCGAATCTTTCCCGTTCTCTACTCGAGTGCACCTGTAACAGTCTTCTCGGGGTTCTCGCTCGTTGGGGTTCTCTCCCGGTTTCGTGAGTAGTGGCTTCTGCCACGTCTTGCGGCCTTGGTCGCTGAGTCCTTGTGTTTATTTGGTACTGGTGTTCTTGCGGAGGTTTCCGCTCTCACTGTCCTCCCCGGTACACGACGGTGCCGTGTAGGGTGTGGACAGTGGTACCTTTGCTATTCGTTTTTCTTTGGCGGCGTGCCGCACATATATATTTAGTTTTAGGTTTTTTAGTAGCCCCTAGCTCTCTGTTTTGTTTAGTTAGAGGTCCCCTTGTTATCATCCCGTCTCGGTTCACGCCTTGTCTCACATTAGGACCTAGGGGCATCGGAGTTGGGCAGACCTAATCCGCCCTTCAAACGCGGCTGCCGTAGGCCAAAGAAACCACAGTCTCGCAGGCGTGAACTGACCACGCGGGTGAAACAACGGAGGTAGGTTGCTAGGGGTTACCATCACACCTGGCCATTATTTCAGCGTCACGTTCTGGTGCTTTAGAGTTGCTATACGACACCTCTTTGTTCAGAGCACCAAGAACGTAACAGTCTGCTTAGAAGCAGGAGCGCCAACCTTGTTGGCCGCATACAGGACAAACAGCGCCTCTGTTTTTCTCACCCGAGCCGTTCTGGCTACATAAATTTTCAAAGCTCTGACCACATCAAGAGACTTTGAATCAGCCAAGGCTTCAGTAGCCACAGGCACCACAATAGGTTGGTTCATATGAAACGAAGAAAATGTTGACGAGTTCTCAACTCCGCTCTATCCTCATGGAAGATTAGATAGGGGCTTTTGGAAGACAAAGCCGCCAATTCGGACACCCGCCTTGCGGACGCCAAGGCCAATAGCATGACCACTTTCCAAGTGAGAAATTTAAACTCAACCGTTTGTAAAGGTTCAAACCAATGTGACGTAAGGAACTGTAACACCACGTTAAGGTCCCATGGAGCCACTGGGGGCACAAATGGAGGTTGTATGTGTAGTACGCCTTTCACGAACGTCTGAACTTCAGGAAGCGAGGCCAATTCCCTTTGATAGAAAATTGAAAGGCCGAAACCTGCACTTTAATGGAGCCTAACTTCAGGCCCGCATCCACACCTGCTTGCAAAAAATGGAGAAACCGCCCCAGGTGAAACTCTACTGTAGGAGCCTTCTTGGATTCACACCAAGACACATATTTTCTCCAGATACGGTGATAATGCTTTGCCGTTACCTCCTTTCTAGCCTTAAGTAGGGTGGGGATGACTTCCCCGGGAATACCCTTCCTAGCTAGGATTTGGCGTTCAACCGCCATGCCGTCAAACGCAACCGCGGTAAGTCCTGGAACACGCACGGTCCTTGCTGTAACAGATCCTCTCTTATAGGAAGAGGCCAAGGATCTCCTGTGAGTAATTCCTGGAGATCCGGATACCAGGCCCTCCGAGGCCAATCTGGAACAACGAGTATCGCCTGAACCCTTGTTCTTCTCACGATCCTTATCACCTTTGGGATGAGTGGAAGTGGAGGGAACACATAGACCGACTGAAACACCCACAGTGTCACCAGAGCGTCCACTGCTACTGCTTGAGGGTCCCTCGACCTGGAACAATATGTCTGAAGCTTCTTGTTGAGGCAAGACGCCATCATATCTATTTGAGGAATTCCCCAACGACTTGTCACTTCTGCAAAGACCTCTTGATGAAGACCCCACTCTCCTGGGTGGAGATCGTGTCTGCTGAGGAAGTTTGCTTCCCAGTTGTCCACGCCTGGAATGAAGACCGCTGACAGAGCGCTTGTATGTTTTTCCGCCCAGCGAAGGATCTTGGTGGCCTCCGCCATCGCCGCTCTGCTCTTTGTTCCGCCCTGGCGGTTTATGTGCGCCATGGCTGTTATGTTGTCCGACTGAATCAGGATGGGCAGGTCGCGAAGAAGATGTTGCGCTTGTAGCAGGCCGTTGTTGATGGCCCTTAATTCCAGAATGTTTATGTGCAGACAAGCTTTCTGGCTTGACCATTTTCCCTGGAAATTTTTTCCCTGTGTGACTGCTCCCCAACCTCGGAGACTCGCGTTCGTGGTCACCAGAATCCAATCTTGGATGCCGAACCTGCGACCCTCTAGAAGGTGAGACCTTTGGAGCCACCACAGGAGAGAAACTCTGGTCCTGGGGGACAGAGTTATTTTCTGGTTCATTTGCAGATGGGACCCTGACCACTTGTCCAGTAGGTCCCACTGAAACGTTCTTGCATGGAACCTGCCAAACGGAATGGCCTCGTAGGCCGCCACCATTTTCCCCAGCACTCGAGTGCATTGATGAATCGACACTCTTGGCGGTTTCAGAAGTTCCTTGACCATGTTCTGGATTTCCGGAGCTTTTTCCAACGGGAGAAAAATCCTCTGCACTTCCGTGTCCAGAATCATGCCCAAAAATGACAACCGAGATGTCGGAATCAACTGCGACTTTGGCAAATTCAGGAGCCAGCCATGCTGTTGCAGCACCCGCAGTGAGAGCGCAACGTTCTTTAGTAACAGCTCCTGTGATCTCGCCTTTATCAGGAGATCGTCCAAGTACGGGATAATTGTGACCCCTTGCTTGCGCAGGAGCACCATCATTTCCGCCATTACCTTTGTGAAAATCCTCGGGGCCGTGGAAAGACCAAACGGCAACGTCTGAAATTGGTAGTGACAATCCTGAACAGCGAACCTCAGGTACGCCTGATGAGGAGGATAAATGGGGACATGTAGGTAAGCATCCTTTATGTCGACTGACACCATAAAATCCCCCCCCTCCAGACTGGAGATCACCGCTCGGAGAGATTTCATCTTGAATTTTAAACTTTCCAAATACACATTGAGGGATTTTAAATTCAGAATCGGTCTGACCGAGCCGTCCGGCTTCGGGACCACGAACAGGCTTGAATAAAACCTTCCTCCCCGCTGTGACGGGGGAACTTCGACAATGACTCGCTGCTGACACAGCTTTTGTATCGCCGTACACACTACCTCTCTTTCCGGAAGAGAAGCTGGCAAGGCCGATTTGAAAAATCGGCGTGGAGGCACGTCTTGAAACTCCAGCTTGTATCCTTGGGTCACAATTTCCAGCACCCAAGGATCCAGGCTCGAGAGAACCCAGACCTGACTGAAGAGTTGAAGACGCGCTCCCACCGGTGCGGACTCCCGCAGGAGAGCCCCAGCGTCATGCGGTGGATTTGGTAGAAGCCGGGGAGTACTGCCACAGCCGGCGATCTTTTTCCTCTACCCTTACCTCTTGCCGCAAGGAACGATGACCCACGTCCTTTCCGGAAATTTCTGCGACCGAAAGGACTGCATCTGATATGGGGCCGTTTTCTTTTGCTGTGGAGGAACAAAAGGCAGAAAAGAGGACTTACCCGCGGTAGCTGTAGAAACCAGGTCCGCGAGGCCTTCACCAAACAAAACTCCACTCTTATAGGGCAGAGCCTCCATAGCCTTCTTAGAATCAGCATCACCATTTCACTGATGAGTCCACAACGCCCTTCTAGCAGAGACCGCCATGGCATTGGCCCTTGATCCCAAAAGGTCAATATCTCTCGCCGTCTCTTTTAGATAGACTGCAGCGTCCCTGATATGACTCAGTGTCAAAAGCACACTATCCCGATCCAGGGTGTCTATATCCGATGACAAGTTATCTGCCCACTTTTCAATCGCGTTACTCACCCATGCCGAAGCCACAGCCGGCCTGAGCAGTGTACCTGTCGTGACAAATAGATTTCAAGGTAGCTTCCTGCCTCCGATCAGCAGGATCTTTAAGGGTCGCCATTTCAGGAGACGGTAGCGCCACTTTCTTGGACAATCGCGCTAGAGCTTTGACTACCGTGGGTGTTGCCTCCCACCCAACCCTATCCTGAGAAGGAAACAGGTATGCCATAGCAATTTTCCAGGGAATGTGCCACCTTTTGTCTGGCGTTTCCCAGGCTTTTTCAAAAAGGGCATTCAGTTCATGAGAGGGAGGAAATGTTACCTCCGGTTTCTTGCCCTTATACATACAGACCCTTGTCTCAGGGACAGCGGGGTCTTCCGTAATATGCAACACGTCTTTTATAGCCACAATCATGTACTGAATACTCTTAGCCACCTTAGGATGCAACTTTGCATCATTATAGTCGACACTGGAGTCAGAATCCGTGTCGGTATCAGTGTCTGCTACCTGGGTAAATGAACGTTTTTGGGACCCCGAGGGGGCCTGAGTGTGTGGTACCACGTTTCCCATGGATTGCCTCCATGCTTGGTTCTGAGACTCAGATTTGTCCAACCTCTTATGTAACAAAGCCACACTGCTATTCAACACATTCCACATGTCAACCCAATCAGCAGTCGGCGGTGCCGACAGAGTCACACCTTCATTCTGCTCAGCTCTCACACTAACCTCCTCCTGGGAAGAGCATTCAGTTTCTGCCATGTCGACACACAAGTACCGACACCCCCAAACACACTGGGCCAAAGGGGACAGACCCACAGCAAGGCTTTTCAGAGAGACAGAGAAGGAGTTTGCCAGCTCACACCCAGCGCCACACCTGTCTGAAAAGCACAATGCCCCAGACCTATCAGCGCTTGTAATATAATACAACCAACACCAAAATTAAGTGCCCCCCCTTTGTTTTCAACACCCTGTTACTTGTGACAGCAGTGGAAGGGCCAGGAGCAGCGTCTCCGCAGCAAGCTGTGGAGAGAAAATGGCGCTGGTCAGAGCTGAGGAGGAAGCCCCGCCCCGTACAAGGCGCGCTTCGGTCCCGCTGAGATTATACTGGCGGGGGTCATAAATAATGCCTATGCACCTTAAAATAGCCAGATAGTGTTTAAAAGAGGTTTTTATTGCAGCCTAGGGCGCCCCCACTGCGCCCTGCACAAATGCAGTGCCTGTGTGAGGGAGCAATGGCGCGCAGCGCGGTACCTCAGGAAGACTGAAGTCTTCTGCCGCCTTCCGATGTCTTCTTTGCTTCGGTTACTCACCTGTCTTCGATCTTCTGGCTGTGAGGGGGACACTCCGGGAGCGAGCATCTAGGCGACCCAAGTGATCGGACCCTCTGGAGCTAATGGTGTCCAGTAGCCTAAGAAGCAGAGCCTATCAGTCTCACAGATGTAGGTCTGCTTCTCTCCCCTCACTCCCACAAAGCAGGGAGCCTGTAGCCAGCAGGTCTCCCTGAAAATAATAAACCTAACAAAAGTCTTTTTAGAGAAACTCAGTAGAGCTCCCCTAGAGTGTGCCCAGTCTCCTCTGGGCACAGAATCTAACTGAGGTCTGGAGGAGGGGCATAGAGGGAGGAGCCAGTTCACACCCATTCAAAGTCTTATAGTGTGCCCATGTCTCCTGCGGATCCCGTCTATACCCCATGGTCCTTTTGGAGTCCCCAGCATCCTCTAGGACGAAGGAGAAATAAAAAATCAAGGACAATTTTCCCACTAATTTCAGTACCAATAATTGTTCCAATAAACATATCATCAAATAACAATGCTTAAAGCCAATTCCCAGAGAATAGCAATGTGTGTTCATACTGGGGTGTCCTCCCAACAATCATGCACATTTGAGGGTGTTTTTTTATAATCCCATTCAAGTGAATAAGAAGGTATTTCAGGGGCATGACTGAGGTGTTGAAGTGTTTCAAATACACAAAAAAAAAAAAAAAGCTGCCAGTTTGATCACGCATTTTACCGCCTTTCTTAGCCGCAATGTGCAACTTTTGTAATGCACATGCTCACCAAAAACTCTGAAGACTGTTTGCCACAATGGGTATTAGGGGACATGCAAGCACGGCTAAAGCAGAATAAGAGTGCGTTCAGGCAAAATGTGTTCCCTGCTGCCCGCTAAACAGACGCGTATGTGACTGCTTGGAGGTGGAACACCAGCAGCTGCTCGATCGCTGGTGCAAAATCAGCACAGATAAACACTGGCACCTGATTGTCCGAATGCGTTTAAATGCCGCCCATTTATGCTATTCTAGAAACAAAAGGATTTTGATAACCTACCGGTAAATCCTTTTCTCCTAGTCCGTAGAGGATGCTGGGGACGACATCAATACCATGGGGTATAGACGGGATCCGCAGGAGACATAGGCACTCTAAAGACTTTTCATTGGGTGTGAACTGGCTCCTCCCTCTATGCCCCTCCTCCAGACCCCAGTTGTAGAAACTGTGCCCAGAGAGACTGACATGTCGAGGAAAGGAATTACTTAACTAGCGTTGAGATATCTACCAACTCACACCCTCAACCATGCCGCACACATGGCATTCAACATAACACACGCCAACAGGCATGAAATAATTGCAGCAACATGCTGAAACCAAGATAACATAACTTGTGTAACTGTAATAACTAAACTGCAGGTAAAAGTACGCACTGGGACGGGCGCCCAGCATCCTCTACGGACTAGGAGAAAAGGATTTACCGGTAGGTTATCAAAATCCTATTTTCTCATATGTCCTAGAGGATGCTGGGGACGACATCAAGACCATGGGGTCTATACCAAAGCTCCAGTTCGGGCGGGAGAGTGCGGATTACCCTGTAGCACCGATTGACCAAATTTTAGGTCCTCATCGGCCAAGGTGTCAAACTTGTAGAATTTTGCAAATGTGTTTGACCCTGACCAAGTAGCTGCTCGGCAAAGTTGTAATGCCGAGACCCCCCGGGCAGTCGCCCAGGAGGAGCCCACCTTCCTAGTAGAATGGGCCTTCATCGACATCGGTAACGGCAATCCAGCTGTAGAATGAGCTTGCTGAATCGTACCTCTGATCCAGCGCGCAATAGTCTGCTTGGAAGCAGGACACCCAATCTTGTTGGGAGCATACAGGACAAACAAAACCTCTGTTTTCCGTATTCGAGCTGTTCTAGCGACATAAATCTTCAAAGCTCTAACCACATCTAGAGACTTTGACTCAGCGAACGTGTCAGTAGCAACTGGCACCACAATAGGTTGGTTTATGTGGAAAGAGGAAACCACCTTTGGAAGAAAATGTTGACGAGTTCTCAACTCTGCCCTATCTTCATGGAAGATCAGGTAAGGGCTCTTGTGGGACAAGGCCCCCAAATCAGACACCCGCTTTGCGGATGCCAATGCCAAAAGCATCACCACTTTCCAAGTGAGAAACTTCAACTCTATTTCTTGTAGAGGCTCAAACCAACCCGATTAAAGGAACTGCAACACCACATTAAGGTCCCATGGTGCCACTGGAGGCCCAAATGGAGGCTGGATGTGCAGAACCCCTTTCACAAACGTCTGAACTTCTGGAAAGGAGGCCAATTGTTTTTGAAAGAAAACTTATAAGGCCGAAATCTGGACCTTGATTGACCCCAATCTAAGGCCCGCATCCACACCAGCCTGCAGAAAATAGAGAAAACGTCCCAACTCAAACTCTTCCGTAGGAGCCTTCTTGGATTCACAACAAGACACATATTTTCTCCAAATACGGTGGTAATGTTTAGACGTTACTCCTTTCCTGGCCTGAATAAGAGTGGGGATGACTTCCTTGGGAATACCCTTTCGGGCTAGGATCCGACGCTCAACAGCCATGCCGTCAAACGTAGCCGCGGCAAGTCTTGATACACACACGGCCCCTGCTGTAGTAGGTCCTCTCGAGGAGGAAGAAGCCAAGGATCTTCTATGAACAACTCCTGAAGATCTGGATACCAAGCCCTCCTTAGCCAGTCTGGGGCAATGAAGATTGCTCAAACTCTTGTTGTTATTATTATTTTGAGAACTTTTGGAATCAGTGGAAGTGGAGGGAAAACATATACCGACCGAAACACCCACTGGGTCACCAGTGTATCCACTGCTATTGCTTGAGGGTCTCTCGACCTGGAACAATATCTCTGAAGCTTCTTGTTTAGACGAGATGCAATCATGTCTACTTGAGGAACTCCCCAAAGACTCGTCACCTCTGCGAAGACTTCTTGGTGGAGGCCCCACTCTCCTGGATGGAGATAGTGTCTGCTGAGGAAGTCTTCTTCCCAGTTGTCCACTCCCGGAATGAAAATTGCTGACAGAGCTCTAACATGTCTTTCTGCCCAGAGGAGAATCCTTGTCACCTCTGCCATTGCCGCTCTGCTTTTCGTTCCGCCTTGCTTGTTTATGTACGCGACTGCTATTACATTTTCCGACTGGATCTGCACGGGATCTTGAAGAAGATGTACCGCTTGTAGAAGGCAGTTGTAAATGGCTCTCAATTCCAGAACGTTTATGTGAAGGCAGGCTTCCTGACTTGACCATTTTCCTTGGAAGCTTTCCCCCTGTGTGACAGCTCTCCAGCCTCAGAGACTTGCATCCGTGGTTATTAGGACCCAGTCGTGAATCCCAAACCTGCATCCCTCTAGTAGGTGAGAACTCTGTAGCCACCACAGGAGCGAAATCCTGGCTTTGGGGGACAGGATTATTTTCCGGTGTATGTGTAGGTGGCATTCGGACCACTTGTCCAACAGGTCCCACTGGAATACTCTGGCATGAAATCGGCCAAACTGTATGGCCTCGTAGGCCGCTACTATTTTCCCCAACAACCGAATGCATTGATGGATCAACACGCTTGTTGGTTTCAATATTTGTTTGACCATTTTCTGGATTTCCAGAGCCTTTTCCACTGGAAGAAATACTCTCCGTACTTCTGTGTCCAGAATCATCCCTAAAAAGGACAATCTTGTCGTCGGTTCCAACTGCGACTTTGGAAAATTCATGATCCAACCGTGTTGTTGGAGTATTGACAGGGAGAGTGCGATGTTCTGCACCAACTGTTCCCTGGATCTCGCTTTTATCAGGAGATCGTCCAGATAAGGAATTATATTGACTCCTTTTTAACGAAGGAGGACCATCATCTCCGCCATCACCTTGGTGAATACCCTCGGTGACGTGGAGAGTCCGAACGGCAACGTCTGAAACTGGTAATGGCAATCCTGTACTGCGAATCTCAGATAAGCTTGGTGAGGAGGATAAATGGGAACATGCAAGTAAGCATCTTTTATGTCTACTGACACCATGAAGTCCCCCCTCTTCCAGACTGGAAATCACTACCCTCAGGGATTCCATCTTGAACTTGAACCTTTTCAGGCAGAGATTCAGATTTTTAGGTTTAAAATCGGTCTGACCGAGCCGTCCGGCTTCGGAACTACGAAGAGGCTTGAATAAAAAAAAACCTTCTCCTTACTGTGCTAAGGGTACCAGGACAATGACCTGATCCTGACATAATTTTTGAATTGCCATTGTTACTGCCTCTCTTCCCGGAAGAGAAGCTGGCAAGGTCGATTTTAAAAATCGTCATGGGAGGACATCTTGAAACTCTAGTTTGTACCCATGGGACACTATTTGTAAGACCCATTGGTCCAGGCCAGATTGAATCCAGATTTGGCTGAAAAGTTTCAGACGTGCTCCCACTCGAGCGGACTCCCGCAAGGGAGCCCCAGCGTTATGCTGCAGATTTGGCAGAAGCAGGGGTGGACTTTTGCTCCTGCGATCCGGGAGACGCTGCTGGTTTCTTTCCTTTTCCCCTTCCCCTACCTGCAAAAAAAAAATAAGATTTTACTCACCGGTAAATCTATTTCTCGTAGTCCGTAGTGGACGCTTGGGACTCCGTAAGGACCATGGGGAATAGACGGGCTCCGTAGGAGACAGGGCACTCTAAGAAAGAATTAGGACTACTGGTGTGCACTGGCTCCTCCCTCTATGTCCCTCCTCCAGACCTCAGTTAAGGAAACGGTGCCCGGAAGAGCTGACATTACAAGGAAAGGATTTTGGAATCCAGGGTAAGACTCATACCAGCCACACCGTATAACTTGTGATACATACCCAGTTAACAGTATGAACAACAACAGAGCATCAAACAAACGGATGCCAACATAACATAACCCTTAATTAAGCAATAACTATATACAAGCATTGCAGAAGAAGTCCGCACTTGGGACGGGCGCCCAGCATCCACTACGGACTACGAGAAATAGATTTACCGGTGAGTAAAATCTTATTTTCTCTAACCTCCTAGTGGATGCTGGGGACTCCGTAAGGACCATGGGGATTATACCAAAGCTCCCAAACGGGCGGGAGAGTGCGGATGACTCTGCAGCACCGATTGAGCAAACAGGAGGTCCTCCTCAGCCAGGGTATCAAACTTATAGAACTTTGCAAAGGTGTTTGACCCCGACCAAGTAGCTGCTCGGCACAACTGTAATGCCGAGACCCCTCGGGCAGCCGCCCAAGAAGAGCCCACCTTCCTTGTGGAATGGGCTTTTACTGATTTTGGATGCGGCAATCCAGCCGCAGAATGAGCCTGCTGAATCGTGTTACAGATCCAGCGAGCAATAGTTTGCTTTGAAGCAGGAGCACCCAACTTGTTGGATGCATACAGGACAAACAGCGAGTCAGTTTTCCTGACTCCAGCCGTTCTGGCTACATAAATCTTCAAAGCCCTGACCACATCTAGTAACTTGGAATCCTCCAAGTCACGAGTAGCCGCAGGTACCACAATAGGTTGGTTCAAATGAAAAGATGACACCACTTTCGGCAGAAATTGCAGACGAGTCCGTAATTCTGCTCTATCCATATGGAAAACCAGATAGGGGCTTTTACATGACAAAGCCGCCAATTCTGACACACGCCTAGCCGAAGCTAAGGCCAACAGCATGACCACTTTCCACGTGAGATACATTAGCTCCACGGTCTTAAGTGGCTCAAACCAGTGAGATTTCAGGAAACTCAACACCACGTTAAGATCCCAAGGTGCCACTGGTGGCACAAAAGGGGGCTGAATATGCAGCACTCCCTTTACAAACGTCTGAACCTCAGGAAGTGAAGCCAGTTCCTTTTGAAAGAAAATGGATAGGGCCGAAATCTGGACCTTTATGGACCCTAATTTTAAGCCCATAGTCACTCCTGACTGTAGGAAGTGCAGGAACCGGCCCAGCTGGAATTCCTCTGTAGGGGCCTTCCTGGCCTCACACCAAGCAACATATTTTCACCATATACGGTGATAATGTTTTGCTGTCACGTCCTTCCTAGCCTTTATCAGCGTAGGAATAACTTCATCCGGAATGCCTTTTTTCCGCTAGGACCCTGCGTTCAACCGCCATGCCGTCAAACGCAGCTGCGGTAAGTCTTGGAACAGACAGGGCCCCTGTTGCAACAGATCCTGTCTGAGAGGCAGAGGCCATGGGTCCTCTGTGAGCATTTCTTGCAGTTCCGGGTACCAAGTCCTTCTTGGCCAATCCGGAACAATGAGTATTGTTCTCACTCCTCTTTTTCTTACGATTCTCAGCACCTTGGGTATGAGAGGAAGAGGAGGAAACACATAGACCGACTGGAACACCCACGGTGTTACTAGTGCGTCCACAGCTATCGCCTGAGGGTCTCTTGAGCTGGCGCAATACCTTTGTAGCTTTTTGTTGAGACGGGATGCCATCATGTCCACCTGTGGCAGTTCCCATCGATTTGTAATCTGAGTGAAGACTTCTTGATGAAGTCCCCACTCTCCAGGGTGGAGATCGTGCCTGCTGAGGAAGTCTGCTTCCCAGTTGTCCACTCCCGGAATGAACACTGCTGACAGTGCTTGCACGTGATTCTCCGCCCAAACGAAGAATTCTGGTGGCTTCCGCCATCGCCACCCTGCTTTTTGTGCCGCCCTGGTGGTTTACATGAGCCACTGCGGTGATGTTGTCTGACTGAATCAGCACCGGTTGGTTGCGAAGCAGAGGCTCCGCTTGACTCAGGGAGTTGTATATGGCCCTTAATTCCAGGATATTGATGTGCAGACAAGTCTCCTGACTTGACCACAGCCCTTGGAAGTTTCTTCCCTGAGTGACTGCCCCCCATCCTCGGAGGCTTGCATCCGTGGTCACCAGGACCCAGTCCTGTATGCCGAACCTGCGGCCCTCGAGAAGGTGAGCACTCTGCAGCCACCACAGAAGAGACACCCTGGCCCTGGGGGATAGGGTGATCAGCCGATGCATCTGAAGATGCGATCCGGACCACTTGTCTAACAGATCCCACTGAAAGGTCCTCGCATGGAACCTGCCGAAGGGAATGGCTTCGTATGACGCCACCATCTTTCCCAGGACTCGCGTGCATTGATGCACCGACACCTGTTTTGGTTTTAAGAGGTCTCTGACCAGAGTCACGAGCTCCTGAGCCTTCTCCGCCGGGAGAAACACCTTCTTCTGGTCCGTGTCCAGAATCATGCCCAGGAAGGGCAGACGAGTCGTAGGAATCAGCTGCGACTTTGGAATATTCAGAATCCAGCCGTGCTGTTGCAACACTTCCTGAGAGTGTGCTACGCTGATCAGCAACTGCTCTCTGGACCTCGCCTTTATGAGGAGATCGTCCAAGTATGGGATAATTGTGACTCCTTGCTTTCGCAGGAGCACCATCATTTCCGCCATTACCTTGGTAAATATTCTCGGTGCCGTGGACAGACCAAACGGCAACGTCTGGAATTGGTAATGACAGTCCTGTGCCACAAATCTGAGGTACTCCTGATGAGGTGGATAAATGGGGACATGCAGGTAAGCATCCTTTATGTCCAGAGACACCATAAAATCCCCCTGTTCCAGGCTTGCAATGACCGCTCTGAGCGATTCCATCTTGAACTTGAACCTTTTCAGGTAAATGTTCAGGGATTTTAAATTCAATATGGGTCTGATGACCGAACCGTCCGGTTTCGGTACCACAAACATTGTGGAATAGTAACCCCTTCCCTGTTGAAGTAGGGGAACCTTTACCACCACCTGCTGGAGATATAATTTGTGAATTGCCGCTAACACTACCTCCCTTTCCCTGGGGGAAGCTGGCAGGGCCGATTTTAGGTAACGGTGAGGGGGCATCACTTCGAATTCCAGCTTGTATCCCTGAGACACAATCTGTATAGCCCAGGGATCCACCTGTGAGCGAACCCACTGGTGGCTGAAATTTCGGAGACGCGCCCCCACCGCTCCCGGCTCCACCTGTGGAGCCCCAGCGTCATGCGGTTGATTTAGTGGAAGCCGGGGAGGACTTTTGTTCCTGGGAACTAGCTGTATTGTGCAGCTTTTTTCCTCTACCCCTGCCTCTGGCAAGAAAGGATGCACCTCTGACTTTCTTGCCTTTTTGTGATCGAAAGGACTGCATTTGGTAATACGGTGCTTTCTTAGGCTGTGAGGGAATATATGGAAAAAAATTTGACTTCCCAGCCGTAGCTGTGGAAACTAGGTCCGAGAGACCGTCCCCACACAATTCCTCACCCTTATAAGGTAAAACCTCCATGTGCTTTTTTGAGTCGGCATCACCTGTCCATTGCCGAGTCCACAGGACCCTTCTGGCAGAAATCGACATTGCATTTATTCTAGAGCCCAGTAGGCAAATGTCTCTCTGGGCATCCCTCATATATAGGACAGCGTCTTTTATATGCCCCAGGGTCAGTAAAATAGTATCCTTGTCCAAGGTATCCAGTTCCTCAGACAGAGTATCTGTCCATGCTGCTACAGCACTACACATCCAGGCCGACGCAATTGCCGGCCTCAGTATGGTACCTGAATGTGTATAAACAGACTTCAGGATACCTTCCTGCTTCCTATCCGCAGGATCCTTTAGGGAGGCCGTATCCTGTGACGGTAGGGCCACCTTCTTAGATAAGCGTGTCAAAGCTTTGTCTACCCTAGGGGAGGATTCCCAGCGTATCCTGTTCGTTGGCGGGAAAGGATACGCCATAAGTAACCTTTTAGGAATCTGCACTTTCCTATCAGGAGAATCCCAAGCTTTTTCACATAACTCATTTAACTCATGTGAAGGGGGAAAAGTCACTTCTTGCCTTTTTTCCCCAAACATATAAACCCTCTTGCCAGGGACAGGGTTTACCTCTGAAATGTGCAATACATCCTTCATTGCTATAATCATGTAGCGGATGGCTTTAGCCATTTTAGGCTGCAACTTTGCATCATCGCCATCGACACTGGAGTCAGAATCCGTGTCGATATCTGTGTCAACAATTTGGGATAGTGGGCGCTTCTGAGACCCTGACGGCCTCTGCGCAGTAAAATCAGGCATGGGTTGAGATCCTGACTGTCCCAAGGCTTCAGCTTTATCCAACCTTTTATGCAAGGAGTTC
Organism: Pseudophryne corroboree; assembly: GCF_028390025.1. Taxonomy (NCBI): domain Eukaryota; kingdom Metazoa; phylum Chordata; class Amphibia; order Anura; family Myobatrachidae; genus Pseudophryne; species Pseudophryne corroboree. The sequence continues at coordinate 823,792,850 of NC_086449.1, read as the reverse complement.
ACATTATCATTTAACACCTTCCACATATCCATCCAATCAGGTGTCGGCGCCGTCGGCGGAGACACCACATTCAACTGCACCTGCTCTGCTTCCACATAGCCTTCGTCAAACATGTCGACACAATCGTACCGACACACCACACACACAGGGGATGCTCTATTTGAGGACAGAACCCCCACAAGGCCTTTTGGAGAGACAGAGAGAGAGTATGCCAGCACACATCCCAGCGCTATATGACCCAGGAATCACACAGTAACTTAGTGTTTACCCAGTAGCTGCTGTATTAGTGAATTTGCGCTAAATTTATGTGCCCCCCCTCTCTTTTCACCCTCTTTCTACCGTTATTCTGCAGGGGAGAGCCTGGGGAGCTTCCTCTCAGCGGAGCTGTGGAGAGAAAATGGCGCTGGTGAGTGCTGAGGAAGAAGCCCCGCCCCCTCAGCGGCGGGCTTCTGTCCCGCGATTTTGTGAAAAATAATGGCGGGGCCTCATGCATATATACAGTGCCCAGCTGTATATATGCTCTATTTTGCCAGGAGGTACTCAATTGCTGCCCAGGCCCCCCCCCCCCCCCCTCTCCTCCCGCCCTGCACCCTACAGTGACCGGAGTGTGCGGGTTAGTGTGGGAGCAATGGCGCACAGCTGCAGTGCTGTGCGCTACCTCATATGAAGACAGGAGTCTTCTGCCGCCGATTTTATGTCTTCTTGCTTCACTCGCCGGCTTCTGTCTTCTGGCTCTGCGAGGGGGACGGCGGCGCGGCTCCGGGAACGGACGACCAAGGTTGAGTTCCTGTGTTCGATCCCTCTGGAGCTAATGGTGTCCAGTAGCCTAAGAAGCGCAACCTATCCGCAGTTAGTAGGTTTGCTTCTCTCCCCTCAGTCCCACGTAGCAGAGAGTCTGTTGCCAGCAGATCTCTCTGAAAATAAAAAACCTAACAAAATACTTTCTTATTAGCAAGCTCAGGAGAGCTCACTAAAATGCACCCAGCTCCGTCCGGGCACAGATTCTAACTGAGGTCTGGAGGAGGGACATAGAGGGAGGAGCCAGTGCACACCAGTAGTCCTAATTCTTTCTTAGAGTTCCCTGTCTCTTGCGGAGCCCGTCTATTCCCCATGGTCCTTACGGAGTCCCCAGCATCCATTAGGACGTTAGAGAAAAGGGGAGACCTTTGGCCTTTTTGTATTTGTTGGGCCGAAAGGACTGTATGTGAGAGTGATGTGTCTTTTTCGCCGGAGTAGGAGCATAAGGCAAGAATGTCGACTTACCTGCAGTAGCCGCCGAGACTAACGCATCCAGCCCATCACCAAACAAGGCCTCACCTTTATACGGGAGAGCCTCCATATTTTATTTTGGAATTTACATCAGCATTCCACTGGTGAATTCACAACGCCCTCCGAGCCGATACTGCCATGGTAGCGGTTCTTGATCCCAAAAAAACAATATATTTCATGGATTCTAGTATGTACGCAGCAGCGTCTTTGATATGACCTAACGTTAGGAGTATCTCGTCTCCATCTATTGTGTTAATGTGTAATGACAAGTTTTCTGACCACTTTTCAATAGCACTACTCACCCACTCACAGACAATGGTAGGCCTGAGTAGTGTCTCATTGGCCACATCAATAGATCACCTCACTCAATTGCGGTCTGTCGGCTCCTTAAGTGAAGCCATTCCAGGTGCAGGTAGAAACACCTTTTCTCTTTTATGACAGGGCCCTGTCTAAAATGCGGGGTGACTACCACCTTTTTTGGAAAAAGGTAAGCTGCCTGAATTCATTTTGGGAATCTGAAATTTCTTTTCAGGTTAAATCAGACCTGAGGTGGAGGGAAAATTACATTACTTCTTTAATAAAGTAAACCCTCTCCTTGTGGCAAAAGAGGGGGCTTCGTAACTTCTTACACCTCCTTTATAGCTAAAACATGTTTTGAATACTTTTTTGCTAATTTAGGACCTATTCCCCTGGAATCACTAGTGTCGACACAGGAATCAGAGTCCGTGTCGGTATCAGTTTGTACTACTTGTGCAAATTTTTATGTGACCCAGAAAGGTCCCTGTGGATGAAAGGCAGAACTATTAAAAATCACATCTACAACAGATTAATTTCATTTTCTGTATGAGATTCAGTCCAACCTCTTACTGATATGATTCACACTATCATGTAACCTTTCACCCAGTCAGGCTCTTGGTGTCATATTACACCTCTGTGTCCCTAACATGTCTCCACAGCGTTTCCTGCCCCAGACATGTCACACACGTGCAGACCCACACCACAGACACTCCGGGATTTATAGGGGACAGACCCACAGTAAAAATCTGTCAGAGGGACACAGATGGGATTTGCCAGCTCACAACCCAGCGCCAGTAACACAATGTTTGTGAACACAAAATGCCCACTGACATGCAGCGCTTTTATAATGTTAATCACATAATTATATAGCACCAAATTCACTGTGTTCCCTCCTATTTTGCACCCTGATACTTGTTCAGTAGTGGAGGAGGACCAGCGTCTCTGCAGCCTGAGGAGAGAGAGAAAATGGCGCTGAGCAGTGTGCTGGCTGACTGAGGAGGAAGCTCCACTCTTCCATGGTGTGTTTCTCCTCAGCTTTTATGAGGTAATTTTTTATACTGGCGGGGGTAGGACTGTGCCTCAGCAACTTATGCCCCTTATTTATGCCAGTTTCCATATGTTTCATGCTGCCCAGGGCGCCCCCCGCGCCCTGAAGTGCCTGTGTATGTGTGGGCAACATGGCGCGCTGCGCTCCCGCCAGCCGCGCGGTACCTTTAGCCGTCACTTACTTGATTGAAGATCATTCTTCTCATACTCACCTGTCTTCTGACTTCTGGCTCTGTGAGGGGGGTGACGGCGTGCTGTGGGAGTGATACACGGCTAGCGTTCAGTTCCCTTCAGGAGCTAATGGTGTCCTGTCAGCCAGAAGCAGAGCCATGAAACTCTGAGGAAGTTGGTTCCTACTTCTGCCCCCTCAGTCCCACGAAGCAGGGAGTCTGATGCCAGCAGATCTCCCTGAAAATAAAAAACCTAACATAAGTCTTTTCAGAGAAACTCAGTAGAGCTCCTCAGAGTGCATCCAGTCGACCTGGGCACATTTCTAAAACTGGGGTCTGGAGGAGGGGCATAGAGGGAGGAGCCAGTTCACACCCAATGAAAAGTCTTTAGAGTGCCCATGTCTCCTGCGGATCCCGTCTATACCCCATGGTCTTGATGTCGTCCCCAGCATCCTCTAGGACGTATGAGAAACTCCGGTTACAGTAATATTAGCACGCTTTGTAATGGGAAGGAGGCTGAAGTGTCTGCTGATGTGTGCTTAATATAAAACTTACATTATGTCTTTGCATCGTCTGTGTCCTTTTTAATGGTGTTGCAAGTGCATTGGCTATTACACTGCCCACGTACTGTAAGGCGTATGAATTGTGTTTAGCCTGATCGCTGTGAAGCCACACACCTGACATAACCCGAAGCACCTGCAGCTGTATAGGAGGTGCACCTGATGGCAAACTCGGCAAAGGCTATCTCATGATTACAGCAGGCTAGCAAAATGCACCTTTCTACACAACGCATTTTGCCCTTGTGCGATGCAAATTCCATCCAACTTAGTACTTCGCCTAACTGCTACCAGTCGCTACTGGCTGTCTCACCATATGTATACACTGTCACTTTACGTCACCTATATAGCAATGATCTCCAAGCCAGGTCACTCACACCCTAGTAGAATCCATCACCTTATCAAAGCAAGAAAAGGATCTGTTAAATCAGTACCTGAAAGCCTATAAATATACACACGTATACATATGCAGGCTCACCGCACTCCCCTATACCATGTCCTGTAAGCCTCACGTCTGTTTACTCATAGACCATTTATCTTAAAGTAAAGACACACTAAGCAAAATTACTGTTAAAAGGTTGTCCGATATGGTAGAGAAATGTATTTCTGTCTTGTGACAGGGCCTGATACCGACAGAAACAATAGAACAGCCCCTTTGTAGCACCGCCATTATTCTTTAACTTTCTAGATAAGACCTTCTAAAGTGGTAAAAGTCCCCTACCCCCCCCCCCAGCTATTTGCGGCACTCCCCTTCTGTTCCTCAAACACAATTACTTTTCTTTATCATCAGGTGCTCGTTTAAAGGGCAGGATGGTGGGAAGGGTACTAGAGATCGCCGTAGCTGCTTACTGTAATACCACAGCGCCTCCGTTTGTGCACAAATACTCGCTATTACAGGGAGACGTGTACATAGGTGAGCTAGAACGGCAGCATATGAGGGGGTGCAAACATCTGGTGACCCTTCTACGCGTATGACGGCACTTACTTTTGTGCCAACATGTAAAGACTAAAATAAGAATTTACTTACCGATAATTCTATTTCTCGGAGTCCGTAGTGGATGCTGGGGTTCCTGAAAGGACCATGGGGAATAGCGGCTCCGCAGGAGACAGGGCACAAAAAGTAAAGCTTTCCGATCAGGTGGTGTGCACTGGCTCCTCCCCCTATGACCCTCCTCCAGACTCCAGTTAGGTACTGTGCCCGGACGAGCGTACACAATAAGGGAGGAATTTTGAATCCCGGGTAAGACTCATACCAGCCACACCAATCACACTGTACAACCTGTGATCTGAACCCAGTTAACAGTATGATAACAGCGGAGCCTCTGAAAAGATGGCTCACAACAACAATAACCCGATTTAGTTAGCAATAACTATGTACAAGTATTGCAGATAATCCGCACTTGGGATGGGCGCCCAGCATCCACTACGGACTCCGAGAAATAGAATTATCGGTAAGTAAATTCTTATTTTCTCTATCGTCCTTGTGGATGCTGGGGTTCCTGAAAGGACCATGGGGATTATACCAAAGCTCCCAAACGGGCGGGAGAGTGCGGATGACTCTGCAGCACCGAATGAGAGAACTCCAGGTCCTCTTTTGCCAGGGTATCAAATTTGTAGAATTTTACAAACGTGTTCTCCCCCGACCACGTAGCTGCTCGGCAAAGTTGTAATGCCGAGACCCCTCGGGCAGCCGCCCAAGATGAGCCCACCTTCCTTGTGGAATGGGCCTTAACAGATTTAGACTGTGGCAGGCCTGCCACAGAATGTGCAAGTTGAATTGTGCTACCAATCCCACGAGCAATCGACTGCTTAGAAGCAGAAGCACCCAGCATTGTTGGGTGCATACAGGATAAACAGCAAGTCAGATTTCCTGACTCCAGCCAACCTGGAAACTATATTTTCAGGGCCCTGATAACATCCAGCAACTTGGAGTCCTCCAAGTCCCTAGTAGCCGCAGGTACCACAATAAGCTGGTTCAGGTGAAACGCTGACACCACCTTAAGGAGAAACTGGGGACGAGTCCGCAGCTTTGCTCTGTCCGAATGGACAATCAGATATGGCTTTGTGAGATAAAGCCGCCAATTCTGACACTCGCCTGGCCGAGGCCAGGACCAACAGCATGGTCATTTTCCATGTGAGATATATCAAATCCACAGATTTGAGTTGTTTAAACCAATGTGATTTTTTAGGAATCCCAAAACTACGTTGAGATCGCCCAGTGCCACTGGAGACATCAAAGGGGCTGTATATGCAGTACTCCCTTAACAACTTCTGGACTTCAGGAACTGAAGCCAATTTCTTTCTGGAAGAAAATCAACAGGCCGAAATTTGAACCTTAATGGACCCAATTTGAGACCCATAGACACTCCTGTTTGCAGGAAATGTAGAAATTAACCTAGTTGAAATTCTTCCATGGAGCCTTCCTGGACTCACACCCTGGCACATATTTTCACCTAAGCGGTGATAATGTTGTGCGGTCACCTCCTTCCTGGCTCTGACCAGGGTAGGGATGACCTCTTCCGGAATGCCTCTTTCCCTTAGGATCCGGCGTTCACCCGCCTTGGCGTCAACGCAGCTGCGGTAAGTCCCGGAACAGACACGGTTCTTGCCGAATCAAGACCCTTCTTAGTATCTCTTGAAGTTCCGGGAACCAAGTCCTTCTTGGCCAAACCGGAGCCACGAGTATAGTTCTTACTCCTCTCCTTCCTATCATTTTCAATACATTGGGTATGAAAAGCAGAGGATGGAACACATACACCGACTGGTACACCGACGGTGTTACCAGAGCGTCCCAGCTATTGCCTGAGTGTCTCTTGACCTGGCGCTTCAGGTGGGACGCCATCATAACCACCTTTGGTCTTTCCCAACGGTTTACAATCATGTGGAAACTTCCAGATTAAGTTTCCACTTTTCCGGGTGGAATTCATTTATGCTGAGGAAATCTTCCCAGTTGCCCACTCCCGGAATGAACACTGCTGACAGTGTTATCACATGATTTTCCGCCCAGCGAAGAATCCTTGCTGTCATTGCCCTCCTGCTTCTTGTGTCGCCCCGTCTGATAACGTGGGCGACCGCCATGATGATGTCCTACTGGATCAGCACCGGTTGACTTTGAAGCAGGAGTCTTCCTAGGCTCAGAGCATTGTAAATTGCCCTTAGCTCCAGTATATTCATGTGGAGAGAAGTCTCCAGACTTGACCACACTTCCTTGGAAATTTTTTCCCTGTGTGACTACTCCCCAGCCTCTCAGGCTGGTATCCGTGGTCCCCAGAACACAGTCCTGAATGCTGAGTGTGCTGCCCTCTAAAAGATGAGCACTCTGCAGCCCCCACAGAAGAGACACCCTTGTCCTTGGAGACAGGATTATCCGCTGATGCATCTGAAAATGCGATCCGGACCATTCGTCCAGCAAATCCCCTGAGATCTGCCGAATGGAATCGCTTCGTAAGAAGCCACCATTTTTCCCAGGACTCCTGTGCATTGATGCACTGATACTTGGCCTGGTTTTAGGAGGTTTCTGACTAGGTCGAATAACTCCTTGGCTTTTTCCTCCCGGAGGAACACCTTTTTCTGGACTATGCCCAGAATCATTCCTAGGAACAGCAGACGTATCGTCGGAAAACAGCTGCGATTCTTGGAATATTTAGAATCCAGTCGTGCTGTCGTAGAACTACTTTAGATAGTGCTCTTCCGACCTCCAACTGTTCTCTGGAACTTGCCCTTTTCAGGATATCGTCCAAGTAAGGGATAATTTAGATGCCTTTTTTCTTTGAAGAAACATCTTTTCGGCCATTACCTTGGTAAAAGGCCCGGGGTGCCGTGGATAATTCAAACGGCATCGTCTGAAACTGATATTGACAGTTCTGTACCACGAACCAGAGGTACCCTTGTTGAGAAGGGCAAATTTGGACATGGAGGTAATCCTTGATGTCCAGGGACACCATATAGTCCCCTTTTTTCCGGTTCGCTATCACTGCTCTGAGTGACTCCATCTCGATTTGAACCTTTTATGTAAGTGTTCAAAGATTTCAGTTTAGACTATGTCTCACCAAGCCGTCTGGCGTCAGTACCACAATATAGTGTGGAAAAATAATACCCTTTTCCTTGTTGTAGGAGGGGTACTTTGATTTATCACCTGCTGGATATACAGCTTGTGAATTGTTTCCAATGCTGCCTCCCTGTCGGAGGGAGCCGTTGGTAAAGCAGACTTCAGAAACCTGCGAGGAGAAGATGTCTCGACTCTCCAATCTGTACCCCTGGGATAATACTTGTACTATCTAGGGGTCAACCTGCGAGTGATCCCACTGCGCGCTGAGACTCTTGAGACTACCCCCCCACCTTGAGTCCGCTTGCATGGCCCCAGCGTCATGCTGAGGACTTGGCAGACACGGTGGAGGGCTTCTTTTCCTGGGAAGGGGCTGCCTGCTGCAGTCTACTTCCCTTACCTCTATGTCTGGGCAGATATGACTGGCCTTTTGCCTGCATGCCCTCATGGGAAAGGAAGGATTGAGGCTGAAAAGACGGTGTCTTTTTCAGCTGAGATGTAACTTGGGGTAAAAAGGTTGGATTTCCCAGCTGTTGCCGTGGTCCCCAGGTCCGATGGACCGACCCCAACTAACTCCTTCCCTTTATACGGCAATACTTCCATGTGCCGTATGGGATCTGTATCACCTGACCACTGTCGTGTCCATGACATCTTCTGGGTGATATGGACAACGTACTTATCTTGATGCCAGAGAGCAAATATCCCTCTGTGCATCTCACGTACATATATATAGAATGCATCCTATTAAATGCTCTATATGAATAAAATATTTTCAGTCAGGGAATCCGACCAAGCCAACCCAGCACTGCATCTCCAGGCTGATGGCGATCGCTGGTCGCAGTATAACCACCGTATGTGTGTATATACTTTTTAGGATATCTTTCCAGCTTCCTATCAGCTGGCTCCTTGAGGGCGGCCGTATCTGGAGACGGTAACGCCACTTGATAAGCGTGTGAGCGCCTTATCACCCTAAGGGGTATTTCCCAACGCGCCCTAATTTCTGGCGGGAAAGGGTATAACGCCAATATTTGCTATCGGGGTAACCCCACGCATCATCACACACTTCATTTTATTTTATCTGATTCAGGAAAAACTACAGGTAGTTTTTTCACTCCCACATAATACCCTTTTTTGTGGTACTTGTAGTATCAGAAATATGCAACACCTCCTTCATTGCCCTTAACGTGTGGCCCTAATGAGAAATACGTTTGTTTATTCACCGTCGACACTGGATTCAGTGTCCGTGTCTGTGTCTGTGTCGACCGACTGAGGTAAATGGGCGTTTTTAACGCCCCTGACGGTGTTTCTGAGACGCCTGGACCGGTACTAATAGTTTGTCGGCCGTCTCACGTCGTCAACCGACCTTGCAGCGTGTTGACATTCTCACGTAATTCCCTAAATAAGCCATCCATTCCGGTGTCGACTCCCTAGAGAGTGACATCACCATTACAGGCAATTTCTCCGCCTCCTCACCAACATCGTCCTCATACATGTCGACACACACGTACCGACACACAGCACACACACCGGGAATGCTCTGACAGAGGACAGGACCCACACTAGCCCTTTGGGGAGACAGAGGGAGAGTTTGCCAGCACACACCAAAACGCTATAATTATATAGGGACAACCTTATATAAGTGTTTTCCCTTATAGCATCTTTATATATATCTCAATATCGCCAAAATCAGTGCCCCCCCTCTCTGTTTTAACCCTGTTTCTGTAGTGCAGTGCAGGGGAGAGCCTGGGAGCCTTCTCTCCAGGCTTTCTGTGAGAGAAAATGGCGCTGTGTGCTGAGGAGATAGGCCCCGCCCCTTTTTCGGCGGGCTCGTCTCCCGCTATTTAGTGAATCTTGGCAGGGGTTAAATATCTCCATATAGCCTCTGGGGGCTATATGTGAGGTATTTTTCGCCAAAAAAGGTTTTCATTTGCCTCCCAGGGCGCCCCCCTCCCAGCGCCCTGCACCCTCAGTGACTGCCGTGTGAAGTGTGCTGAGAGGAAAATGGCGCACAGCTGCAGTGCTGTGCGCTACCTTTAGAAGACTGCAGGAGTCTTCAGCCGCCGATTCTGGACCTCTTCTTACTTCAGCATCTGCAAGGGGGCCGGCGGCGCGGCTCCGGTGACCATCCAGGCTGTACCTGTGATCGTCCCTCTGGAGCTGATGTCCAGTAGCCAAGAAGCCAATCCATCCTGCACGCAGGTGAGTTCACTCCTTCTCCCCTAAGTCCCTCGTTGCAGTGATCCTGTTGCCAGCAGGACTCACTGTAAAATAAAAAACCTAAGCTAAACTTTCTCTAAGCAGCTCTTTAGGAGAGCCACCTAGATTGCACCCTTCTCGGCCGGGCACAAAAATCTAACTGGAGTCTGGAGGAGGGTCATAGGGGGAGGAGCCAGTGCACACCACCTGATCGGAAAGCTTTACTTTTTGTGCCCTGTCTCCTGCGGAGCCGCTATTCCCCATGGTCCTTTCAGGAACCCCAGCATCCACAAGGACGATAGAGAAATATAATTTTGCAGCGTGATATTATTTGAATGGAATTAGGGACGAATTCAGACCTGATCGCAGCAGCAAATTTGTTCTCTAACGGGCAAAACCATGTGCACTGCAGGTGGGGCAGATGTAACGTGCAGAGAGTTAGATTTGGGTGGGGTGTGTTCAAACTGAAATCTAAATTGCAGTGTAAAAATAAAGCAGCCAGTATTTACACAGAAACAATATAACCCACCCAAATTTAACTCTCTCTGCACGTGTTACATCTGCCCCACCTGCAATGCACATGTTTTTGCCAGTTAGAGAACAATTTTGCTGCTGCGATCAGGTCTGAATTAGGCCCTTAGCTGGTAGAGAAGGTCCCTTTACCACGGTAATCACATCTTTGCAGGAGGGGTGAATACTTTTACTCCTCACAATCGGACTCCTTTTAATAGCACCCCTGTCTGAGTCGAAAAACTTAAATTTCAGCATGCAAAAAATTCAATCCAAAGTGATGCGCACCTTCCGCCCGCGCCGATACCTTTTTACTTGCAGGAAAGCTTGCAACGTCGGATGTACTGTAACTGGGTGATGTGCGCAGTCTAGAATCTCAGTGGCACATCGCCGGTAACTGAATTTCCCCAGCAGTCTCCTGCCTCTTATGTTATGTCATAAAAGAGTCCTAACTGATTTGGACGATCAGAGAAAAATGGAAAAGTTTGAGTGCAAATTGGTCCTAAACGCCATCACTTGCGGCATTTACAGGTGAATCCACAAACCTGTATCGCTAAGCTCAGACTTTTTGTCAGGAGGCAGTGAAGAGGGGGGAACACATAGGGTCCAATTCAGATCTGATCACTCGCTAGTTATTTTTGGCAGCGCTGCGAACAGATAGACGCCGCCTATAGGGGAGTGTATTTTAGCTTTGCAAGTGTGCGAACGCATGTGCAGCCGCCCTGTACAAAATCATTTTGTGCAGTTTCTGAGTAGGTCTGACCTTACTCAGCGATCACTTCAGCATATTCGAGACCGGAATTGACGTCAGACACCCGCCCTGCAAACGCCTCGACACGCCTGCGTTTTTCCAACCACTCCCAGATAACGGTCAGTTGCCACCCACAAACGCCTTCTTCCTGTCAATCTCCTTGCGTTCGGCTGTGCGAATGGATTCTTCGCTAGAACCAGTGCACAGCAACGATCCGCTTTGTACAAGTACGACGCGTCTGCGCATTGCGGTGCATACGCATGCGCAGTAGTTACCTGATCACTGGGCAGCAAAAAACGCTAGCGAGCTAACTGATCTGAATGAGGCCCATTGTACGCATGATAATCACATATTAAGGGGCCGTCCGTTAGTTTTTGTGGTTCCTACTGTATAACAAGCTTATGGCTTTCTATGTAAATATCTGTGGTCAGACGTAGGCAGTGCAAACTGCATTTATTTACCTGCATACAACACAAAATGCGAGGGTAGAAAAAAAAGAAAAAAAAAAAGAAGAAAAAAAAAGGGAGGACAGACTATTATATATAAACATTTATTATTTAAATTGATATAAAGAAGCCCTAATACAGAGTATGTTCCGCCTGTAAGAGGAGAACAGGCGCCCTTTGTCTGTCAGGTGCACCAACGCCCCCTCCCCACACACAAAAATTAAACAAAAAAAACAGTCCTATCTGCCAATCTCATTACTCCTGTTAATCCGTTGTTACGGTAGTTAATAAAACAGATCAGCATCCAGAAACATTTCCTTTTCCTACATCCATAGCGCCACACCCAGCGGGCATGGACGCGAGCCCGTTTGCCAAGAGCACAAGTGCTCCCAGCATCACGGTTACATTCCTTGTCACGCAACAGAGGTCCATCTGCACGCTGAAGTCTCTGGCACGGTAAAGGCAACGCATGAGAACCGCTTAGGGCCATTCAGTAATCTCTGTAAGAAGTAGAGGTTGCCGCAAAGGAATGCTATTGTATTTACTAACCTATCGGAAAATACATCTTCATTGTGATGTGTAATTAAATAGAGAATTACCTGTACCTATAAAACTTCTGTGGTTGTTTATATGTCACTGATCTTACTATTGTGCCAAAAATAAAAACACGCAAGGCAGATTAACTCCCCCCCTGCACCTTCAGTGGGTCTCTCTATCAATCCAGATCTTTGTGAGTCTTTGTTATAACGCTCCCAGCCCCTGTTAATCTGTCATGCGACACCGGATGACATCACTTGCTCTGTGCTGGACAGGTGACAGAAGGGTCAGCCTTCCCAGGCTGAGAGACAAGGACAGGACCATACCTATTACTATTCACAGCCTCAGAGCAATGCAGGACAAAGGGACACCTGAGCACACACACACACACACACACACACACACACCACACCTTAAACTTAAGAGACCTGCAGAACACAGCACCCCCCTCTACTGGCCACATCTGGGATTGCAGATGGGGTAGGCAATCTCGTTTGGAACGCCAAGCACCAACAACAGGAAAGCAAAGCCAGGATTGAGGGCAGGTGTTTAGAGACCACCAAAAGTACTGCAACTAGATATACTGGGCCTTATTCAGAGTTGTTAGCAAACCAAAAAAAGTAAGCAATTGGGCAAACCCATGTTGCACTGCAGGTGGGGCAGATGTAACGTGCAGAGAGTTAGATTTGGGTGGGGTGTGTTCAAGCTGAAATCTAAATTGCAGTGTATAAATAAAGCAGCCAGTATTTACCCTGCACAGAAATAATATAACCCACCCAAACTTAACAGTTAACCCTTGTCCCCCCGCTAATATCCTCTCCCCTCTGCTGCTGAAGCTGAAATGTAAGTATAATCAATGTCCCCTTTGTAAAAAGACACAACAATGTGTTGTAAATAAATTATGCTCTTTTTACTGATCAATTTTTGTATGAAAAAACAATAAATTAAGAAGAAAAAAAACAAGAGAGAAAAAAGAATCCAACTTTTAAATATGCTCTGCAACAGTTGCAGATATTTCACAGCAGGTCACCTGTAACTCACATTACAGTACATATACGTAATGCCATCTTTGTCTGATAACCACGGTGATACATTTGTTCATTAAAACTTCCACAAGTGTGGAATTCATGCCGAATCTTGCCAATAAAACTCCCAGGGTAACGAGCTCCCTGCCGAAACACGGTCTCTCATCCGACTCTCAGCTCGTTCTCCAGACCATAGATCTTTGCTTTCAAACTGCGCAACTCTCCTTGAATTTTGTGCGATCGCTTGTTCCCCTGGCGGACGGCGTTGAGGATGGCGAGATCCTGGTCGGGTCCGATGTTCAATGTCACCTGCAAGAGTTTGTTCAATCAACGTAATCTCTCCTAACTCTATTGTGAGAGGCTGCCAGACCGGATTCATCCACTCAGCAATCCGCAAACTACTCACCTTGTACAGCTGCTTCTCCACGTCCCGCAGCCGCTGTCGGAGCAGCTTGATATCCGTTTTGAAACCCTCCACCTCCATGTTACGCCGTTTCTCCAGAGCCTCGTAGCGCTGAGTCATCAGCTGCAGGCGTTTGGCCACTTTATCAGAGCGTTCCTGGAAGTAGCAGGAGGGTGAATACTGGAGGAACAACCTAGTCTGGCAGGGAAATACTGGGCACGGCGTGGTTACTCCGTGCCAATACAATGTGTGGGGGGAGGGGGGGGCAGTCACGTCAGCATCAATAAGAATGGCGCCTCATTTCACTAGGAACAGGGACTTTGCAGTATTATAAACCATATTCATGACCTGATTAGTTACTAAGGCTGCAGTCTCGTGCATACGACCGTAACCCCAAACTGGGCGTGCAGGCGACCGCTGCACTACACAGGACGTGTTATTCATGGGGAAAAAAGGGTTTTAAAACCAAAAATGTATAAAACTAGAAGACAGTGCAATGACGCAAGTTGTTCAAATTAAAAGCATTTGTGTAATACAACCAAGTGACAACCATTCTGCCAGTTTTCATAATACTGTAGCCACCAGGTGGAGCTGTTCCATCGGTATCTTTGAATTATGTCGCACTGACATTGTCTAGAGCACAGGTTCTCAAACTCGGTCCCCAGGACCCCACACGGTTCATGTTTTGCAGGTCACCTGTAGATTTTCAAAATGTGACAGTTGGTGATGCACAGTGCAGCTGCCGGGTGACATGGAAAACGTGAACCGTGTGGGGTTCTGAGGACCGAGTTTGAGAACCACTGGTCTAGTGTTCCAGGACACACACACACACAAATACAAACACAAGGTGCGCAGACCTGACCACGGCAAGCCAAAAGGAGGTTGAATTACTGATGTATACACGGAAAACAAGATCCCTGTTCTACAGCTAATCACATATGCAGCCAGGTCTTCTGCTAGCCCTATTACCGTACAGGCTGCGTTATTTGCTTTACAGTGGTCTTTTTGTCCCGCCACTCCGGCCCATAGCCAATGTGACGCACACACACCCTCAGACCATTACGCTTTAACACAACATAAATAGTCCCAAAGTAGAATTCCTGTAGAAATGCTGCTGAAATAATTCTAGATGAGGTAATCAGAATTATTAAAACAAATATCCAAACTTTTATTTACGTGCCGTCACCAGGGTTGTGTATCGCCGCACACAGGAACAGTACACACATGGGGACAAAGGGAACAATATAGATACAGACAATAAATGAACAAATACATAAAAATACAACCTGCAAATTACATAATTATGCAGCAACAACCGAATGTAGAACGATAACTAAAGTCTAGAATATATAGGACTGTAACCTGCACAGCACAAGTTCTGTTTCTTGTCTGAGCGTCACACGGAAAGTACTGCAATATTCAGATTTAATAAGAAGCTATATGATCCAGTAATAGCACCGGCAGTAAGAATGTCACACCTCCGTTCTTACCAGACTGCATGGTGCGATATACTCAGAGTGACAGCAAGAGGTATAGGGGATCATTCCGAGTTGTTCGCTCGCTAGCAGTTTTTAGCAGCCGTGCACACGCTATGCCGCCTCCCACTGGGAGTGTATTTTAGCTTAGCAGAAGTGCGAGCGAAAGGATCGCAGAGCGGCTACAACGTTTTTTCGTGCAGTTTTAGAGTAGCTCAAAACCCTACTCAGCGCTTGCGATCACTACAGACTATTCAGTTCCTGTTTTGACGTCACGAACACGCCCTGCGTTCGCCCAGCCACGCCTGCGTTTTTCCTGGCACGCCTGCGTTTTTCCGAACACTCCCTGAAAAAGGTCAGTTGACACCCAGAAACGCCCACTTCATGTCAATCACTCTGCGACCACCAGTGCGACTGAAAAGCTTCACTAGACCCTGTGTGAAACTACATCGTTCATTGTAATAGTACATTGCGCTGCATGCGCAGAAGTGACGTTTTTTAGCCTGATTGCTGCACAGCGAACGAATGCAGCTAGCGAACAACTCGGAATGACCACATTACAGGTGGCTCACCTGGACAGGAGCTACAGAACTCCGAGTACGTGGTTCCCAGTCAGCGGAAAAGTATATATCTCAGCAATGATGAGGATCTGTCCTAGTTTCCACTAAATACCTGCCCTGTTTAACATAACTTCTGCACTTCAATCTCACCTTGAAGATTTCTCGTCCCACGTCTCCCTCCTCCCGGATCTTCCCTAGTTCATCCTCCAGGGCCACGCACTGCTCCCGGTACATGTCAGACAGCCGGTGAGCTTGCGCAAGCTGCTCCGTAAGGTTCTACAGGGAACAGGATGAGGGAAACGGCGAGTGTTACGGTGTATGGAGGACATTATTAGAGCGGAGGGGAAACAAATAAGACGGAAAGTAGGACACACCCACAATGTCACATTCTCTGCCATTAGGCCACGCCCCCAGCCACTCTAATAGGGGTACTACAGTTCGTAAAACAGGATAGCTATTGGAGGGGGATTATGGGGAAGAGAAAGCAAATAATGGGGCTGTACAAAAAATAGGATTTTGGTACTTACCAGGTAGGGTTCACTACGGCTGGCCGGCGGTCGGGCTCCCGGCGACCAGCATCCCGGCGCCGGGAGCCCGACCGCCGGCTTACCGACAGCTTGGCGAGCGCAAATGAGCCCCTTGCGGGCTCGCCGCGCTACACTATTTTATTCTCCCTCTATGGGGGTCGTGGACCCCCACGAGGGAAAATAAGTGTCGGTATGCCGGCTGTCGGGCTCCCGGCGCCGGTATACTGAGCGCCGGGAGCCCGACCGCCGGCAAACAGAAGACCACCCACCAGGTAAATCCTTTTCTTTGAATCCATAGGGGGCACTGGAGTACTCTTGGGATATGGACGGTGTTAGCAAGGACAGGCACTGAATATTTAAATTTAGTAACTCTCCTCCCCTCCATACTCCCAGAATACCTCAGTGTTATTTCCTGAGGCGAACAGGAGCGATAGAGAGGATGAACAATGGAGAATTACATATAACAGTATAACATAACGGACAACAATAAAGTTGACACATAACGTTACTGACAACTAAACAGTTGACACCATAACCGATAGAACTTGAAAATTTGAACCAGTCGGTGAGAATGTGTTACCATAAGATCCACTGAACTTACCACAAACCAGGTAAAACTGCTCTGGGTGGGCGTCCAGTGCCCCCTATGGATTCAAAGAAAAGGATTTACCTGGTAAGTACCAAAATCCTATTTTCTTTTTCATCCACTAGGGGTCACTGGAGTACTCTTGGGACGTACCAAAGCTTCCCCCGTGGGCGGGAGAGCCGTTTGGCACCTGTAACACTAGGCGGCCAAAGCTAGATGCTGATGCCGCAAACGTATCAAACTTTTAGAAGCGCACAAACGTGTGCACTGATGACCATGTAGCCGCACGGCAAAGCTGCGTCGTAGAAGCCCCGCGACCAGCTGCCCATGAAGTTCCCACAGAACGTGTGGAATGAGCTGTTACTGATGTAGGCGGCTGTAACCTAGCATTAAGGTAAGCCTGACGTATGGTCAGTTTAATCCATCTGGATAAGGTCTGCTTAGAAGCTGGCCAACCCATCTTGGCAGCATCATAGAGAACAAACAACGTATCCGTCTTACGAACTGTAGACGTTCGGGATACATAAACGTGTAGTGCGCGTACCACATCCAAAGTTCCAGAATCTCCTGTTAACTATTATTGGTTGATTGATGTGAAAAGATGACACTACCTTTGGTAACAAAGCGGGATTCGTCCGAAGTTCCGCTCTGTCATCATGAAACACCAAATACGGTGGCTTGCATTACAAGGCACCCAAATCTGAAACACGCCTTGCCGAAGCTAAGGCTAGGAGAAAAATTGTTTTCCAAGTGAGAAACTTAATATCCACTTGTTGTAAGGGTTCAAAATATGAAGACTGTAAAAAAATAAGAATTTACTTACCGATAATCTATTTCTCGTAGTCCGTAGTGGATGCTGGGGACTCCGTAAGGACCATGGGGAATAGCGGCTCCGCAGGAGACTGGGCACAAAAATAAGATTTTACTTACCGATAAATCTATTTCTCGGAGTCCGTAGTGGATGCTGGGGTTCCTGAAAGGACCATGGGGAATAGCGGCTCCGCAGGAGACAGGGCACAAAAAAGTAAAGCTTTTACCAGATCAGGTGGTGTGCACTGGCTCCTCCCCCTATGACCCTCCTCCAGACTCCAGTTAGGTACTGTGCCCGGACGAGCGTACACAATAAGGGAGGCAATTTGAATCCCGGGTAAGACTCATACCAGCCACACCAATCACACCGTACAACTTGTGATCTAAACCCAGTTAACAGTATGATAACAGCGGAGCCTCTGAAAGATGGCTTCCTTTAACAATAACCCGAATTAGTTAACAATAACTATGTACAACTTATGCAGATAATCCGCACTTGGGATGGGCGCCCAGCATCCACTACGGACTCCGAGAAATAGATTTATCGGTAAGTAAAATCTTATTTTCTCTATCGTCCTAGTGGATGCTGGGGTTCCTGAAAGGACCATGGGGATTATACCAAAGCTCCCAAACGGGCGGGAGAGTGCGGATGACTCTGCAGCACCGAATGAGAGAACTCCAGGTCCTCCTTAGCCAGAGTATCAAATTTGTAAAATTTTACAAACGTGTTCTCCCCTGACCACGTAGCTGCTCGGCAAAGTTGTAATGCCGAGACCCCTCGGGCAGCCGCCCAAGAGGAGCCCACCTTCCTTGTGGAGTGGGCCTTTACAGATTTAGGCTGTGGCAAGCCTGCCACAGAATGTGCAAGTTGGATTGTGCTACAGATCCAACGAGCAATCGTCTGCTTAGACGCAGGAGCACCCATCTTGTTGGGTGCATACAATATAAACAACGAGTCAGATTTTCTGACTCCAGCTGTCCTTGCAATATATATTTTTAATGCTCTGACAACGTCCAGTAACTTGGAGTCCTCCAAGTCACTTGTAGCCGCAGGCACTACAATAGGCTGGTTCAGATGAAATGCTGACACCACCTTAGGGAGAAAATGCGGACGAGTCCGCAGTTCTGCCCTGTCCGAATGGAAAATCAGATATGGGCTTTTGTAAGATAAAGCTGCCAATTCTGACACTCTCCTGGCAGAAGCCAGGGCTAGAAGCATGGTCACTTTCCATGTGAGATATTTCAAATCCACCTTTTTTAGTGGTTCAAACCAATGAGATTTTAGGAAGTCCAAAACCACATTTAGATCCCACGGTGCCACTGGAGGCACCACAGGAGGCTGAATATGCAGCACTCCCTTAACAAAGGTCTGGACTTCAGGGACTGAAGCCAATTCTTTTTGAAAGAAAATCGACAGGGCCGAAATTTGAACCTTAATAGATCCCAATTTGAGACCCATTGACAATCCTGATTGCAGGAAATGTAGGAATCGACCCAGTTGAAATTCCTCCGTCGGAGCACTCCGATCTTCGCACCACGCAACATATTTTCGCCAAATTCGGTGATAATGTTTCGCGGTGACTTCCTTCCTTGCCTTAATCAAGGTAGGAATGACTTCTTCTGGAATGCCTTTCCCTTTTAGGATCTGGCGTTCAACCGCCATGCCGTCAAACGCAGCCGCGGTAAGTCTTGAAAGAGACAGGGACCCTGTTGTAGCAGGTCCCTGCTCAGAAGTAGAGGGCACGGGTCGTCCGTGACCAACTCTTGAAGTTCCGGGTACCAAGTCCTTCTTGGCTAATCCGGAGCCACTAGTATTGTTCTTACTCCTCCTCACCGTATAATCTTCAATACCTTTGGTATGAGAGGCAGAGGAGGAAACACATATACTGATTTGTACACCCAAGGTGTTACCAGTGCGTCCACAGCTATTGCCTGTGGATCTCTTGACCTGGCGCAATACTTGTCCTTGAGGCGAGACGCCATCATGTCTACCATTGGTCTTTCCCAACAGTTTATTAGCATGTGGAAGACTTCTGGATGAAGACCCCCCTCTCCCGGGTGAATATCGTGTCTGCTGAGGAAGTCTGCTTCCCAGTTGTCCACGCCCGGGAAGAACACTGCTGACAGTGCCATTACGTGATTCTCCGCCCAGCGAAGAATGTTGGCAGCTTCTGCCATTGCACTCCTGCTTCTTGTGCCGCCCTGTCTGTTTACATGGGCGACCGCCGTGATGTTGTCCGACTGAATCAACACCGGTTTTCCTTGCAGGAGTGGTTCCGCCTGGCTTAGAGCATTTTAGATTGCTCTTAGTACCAGAATGTTTATGTGAAGAGACTTTTCCAGGTTCGTCCATACCCCCTGGAAGTTTCTTCCTTGTGTGACTGCTCCCCAACCTCTCAGGCTGGCGTCCGTGGTCACCAGGATCAAATCCTGTATGCCGAATCTGCGGCCCTCCAATAGATGGGCCTTTTGCAACCACCACAGAAGATATACCCTTGTCCTTGGCGACAGGGTTATTCGCAGGTGCATCTGAGGATGCGACCCTGACCATTTGTCCAACAGATCCCTTTGGAAAATTCTTGCATGGAATCTGCCGAATGGAATTGCTTCGTAAAAAGCCACCATTTTTCCCAGGACTCTTGTGCATTGATGTACAGACACCTTTCCTGGTTTTAGGAGGTTCCTGACAGGTCGGATAACTCCTTGGCTTTTTCCTCGGGAAGAAAAACCTTTTTCTGAACCGTGTCCAGAATCATCCCTAGGAACAGCAGACGTATCGTCGGAAAACAGCTGCGATTCTTGGAATATTTAGAATCCAGTCGTGCCGTCGAAGAACTACTTTAGATAGTGCTCTTCCGACCTCCAACTGTTCTCTGGAACTTGCCCTTTTTAGGTCGTGCAAGTAAGGGATAATTTAGATGCCTTTTTTCTTTGAAGAAACATCTTTTCGGCCATTACCTTGGTAAAAAGGCCCGGGGTGCCGTGGATAATTCAAACGGCATCGTCTGAAACTGATATTGACAGTTCTGTACCACGAACCAGAGGTACCCTTGATGAGAAGGACAAAATTTGGACATGGAGGTAATCCTTGATGTCCAGGGACACCATATAGTCCCCTTTTTTCCGGTTCGCTATCACTGCTCTGAGTGACTTTATCTCGATTTGAACCTTTTATGTAAGTGTTCAAAACATTTTAGATTTAGACTATGTGTCACCAAGCCGTCTGGCTTCAGTACCACAATATAGTGTGGAAAAATAATACCCTTTTCCTTGTCGTAGGAGGGGTACTTTGATTATCACCTGCTGGATATACAGCTTGTGAATTGTTTCCAATGCTGCCTCCCTGTCGGAGGGAGCCGTTGGTAAAGCAGACTTCAGGAACCTGCGAGGAGAAGATGTCTCGACTCTCCAATCTTTACCCCTGGGATAATACTCGTACGATCTAGGGGTCAACTTGCGAGTGATCCCACTGCGCCCTGAGACTCTTGAGACTACCCCCCCACCTTGAGTCCGCTTGCACGGCCCCAGCGTCATGCTGAGGACTTGGCAGACGCGGTGGAGGGCTTCTTTTCCTGGGAAAGGGCTGCCTGCTGCAGTCTACTTCCCTTACCTCTATGTCTGGGCAGATATGACTGGCCTTTTGCCTGCATGCCCTCATGGGAAAGGAAAGATTGAGGCTGAAAAGACGGTGTCTTTTTTAGCTGAGATGTAACTTGGGGTAAAAAAGGTTGGATTTCCCAGCTGTTGCTGTGGTCCCCAGGTCCGATGGACCGACCCCCAAATAACTCCTTCCCTTTATACAGCAATACTTCCATCTGCCGTATGGGATCTGTATCACCTGACCACTGTCGTGTCCCTGACATCTTCTGGGAGATATGGACAACGCACTTATCTTGATGCCAGAGAGCAAATATCCCTCTGTGCATCTCACATACATATATATAGAATGCATCCTATTAAATGCTCTACATGAATAAAATATTTTCAGTCAGGGAATCCGACCAAGCCAACCCAGCACTGCATCTCCAGGCTGATGGCGATCGCTGGTCGCAGTATAACCACCGTATGTGTGTATATACTTTTTAGGATATTTTTCCAGCTTCCTATCAGCTGGCTCCTTGAGGGCGGCCGTATCTGGAGACGGTAACGCCACTTGATAAGCGTGTGAGCGCCTTATCACCCTAAGGGGTGTTTCCCAACGTACCCTAATTTCTGGCGGGAAAGGGTATAACGCCAATATTTGCTATCGGGGTAACCCTACGCATCATCACACACTTCATTTTATTTTATCTGATTCAGGAAAAACTACAGGTAGTTTTTTCACTCCCACATAATACCCTTTCTTGTGGTACTTGTAGTATCAGAAACACGTAACACCTCCTTCATTGCCCTTAACGTGTGGCCCTAATGAGAAATACGTTTGTTTATTCACCGTCGACACTGTATTCAGTGTCCGTGTCTGTGTCTGTGTCGACCGACTGAGGTAAATGGGCGTTTTTAAAAACCCTTGACGGTGTTTCTGAGACGCCTGGACCGGTCCTAATAGATTGTCGGCCGTCTCATGTCGTCAACCGACCTTGCAGCGTGTTGACATTCTCACGTAATTCTCTAAATAAGCCATCCATTCCGGTGTCGACTCCCTAGAGAGTGACATCACCATTACAGGCAATTTCTCCGCCTCCTCACCAACATCGTCCTCATACATGTCGACACACACGTACCGACACACAGCACACACACCGGGAATGCTCTGACAGAGGACAGGACCCACTAGCCCTTTGGGGAGACAGAGGGAGAGTCTGCCAGCACACACCAAAAACGCTATAATTATATAGGGACAACCTTATATAAGTGTTTCTCCCTTATAGCATCTTTTATATATATACAATATCGCCAAAATCAGTGCCCCCCCTCTCTGTTTTAACCCTGTTTCTGTAGTGCAGTGCAGGGGAGAGCCTGGGAGCCTTCTCTCCAGCTTTTCTGTGAGAGAAAATGGCGCTGTGTGCTGAGGAGATAGGCCCCGCCCCTTTTTCGGCGGGCTCGTCTCCCGCTATTTTTGAAGTTAGGCAGGGGTTAAATATCTCCATATAGCCTCTGTGGGCTATATGTGAGGTATTTTTTGCCTCTAATAAGGTTTTTATTTGCCTCTCAGAGCGCCCCCCCCAGCGCTCTGCACCCTCAGTGACTGTTGTGTGAAGTGTGCTGAGAGGAAAATGGCGCACAGCTGCAGTGCTGTGCGCTACCTTTATGAAGACTCAGGAGTCTTCAGCCGCCGATTTTGGACCTCTTCTCTCTTCAGCGTCTGCAAGGGGGCCGGCGGCGCGGCTCCGGTGACCATCCAGGCTGTACCTGTGATCGTCCCTCTGGAGCTAGTGTCCAGTAGCCAAGCAGCAAATCCACTCTGCACGCAGGTGAGTTCACTACTTCTCCCCTAAGTCCCTCGTTGCAGTGATCCTGTTGCCAGCAGGACTCACTGTAAAGTAAAAAACCTAAGCTAAACTTTCTCTAAGCAGCTCTTTAGGAGAGCCACCTAGATTGCACCCTTCTCGTTCGGGCACAAAATCTAACTGGAGTCTGGAGGAGGGTCATAGGGGGAGGAGCCAGTGCACACCACCTGATCTGGTAAAAGCTTTACTTTTTTGTGCCCTGTCTCCTGCGGAGCCGCTATTCCCCATGGTCCTTTCAGGAACCCCAGCATCCACTAGGACGATAGAGAAAGTAAAGCTTTAGAACTACCTGGTGTGCACTGGCTCCTCCCCCTATGACCCTCCTCCAAGCCTCAGTTAGGATACTGTGCCCGGACGAGCGTACACAATAAGGAAGGATTTTGAATCCCGGGTAAGACTCATACCAGCCACACCAATCACACCGTATAACTCGTGATCTAAACCCAGTTAACAGCATGATAACAGAGGAGCCTCTATAAAAGATGGCTCACTACAGCAATAACCCGATTTTTTGGTAACAATAACTATGTACCAGTATTGCAGACAATCCGCACTTGGGATGGGCGCCCAGCATCCACTACGGACTACGAGAAATAGAATTATCGGTAAGTAAATTCTTATTTTCTCTAACGTCCTAAGTGGATGCTGGGGACTCCGTAAGGACCATGGGGATTATACCAAAGCTCCCAAACGGGCGGGAGAGTGCGGATGACTCTGCAGCACCAAATGAGAGAACTCCAGGTCCTCCTCAGCCAGGGTATCAATTTTGTAGAATTTTACAAACGTATTTGCTCCTGACCAAGTAGCTGCTCGGCAAAGTTGTAAAGCCGAGACCCCTCGGGCAGCCGCCCAAGATGAGCCCACCTTCCTTGTGGAGTGGGCATTTACAGATTTTTGGCTGTGGCAGGCCTGCCACAGAATGTGCAAGCTGAATTGTACTACAAATCCAACGAGCAATAGTCTGCTTAGAAGCAGGAGCACCCAGCTTGTTGGGTGCATACAGGATAAACAGCGAGTCAGATTTTCTGACTCCAGCTGTCCTGGAAACATATATTTTCAGGGCCCTGACAACGTCTAGCAACTTGGAGTCCTCCAAGTCCCTAGTAGCCGCAGGCACCACAATAGGTTGGTTCAGGTGAAACGCTGAAACCACCTTAGGGAGAAACTGAGGACGAGTCCTCAATTCCGCCCTGTCCGAATGGAAAATCAGATAAGGGCTTTTACAGGATAAAGCCGCCAATTCTGACACGCGCCTGGCCCAGGCCAGGGCCAACAGCATGACCACTTTCCATGTGAGATATTTTAACTCCACAGATTTAAGTGGTTCAAACCAATGTGACTTTTGGAACCCAAAAACTACATTGAGATCCCAAAGTGCCACTGGAGACACAAAAGGAGGCTGTATATGCAGTACCCCTTTTACAAACGTCTGAACTTCAGGGACTGAAGCTAGTTCTTTTTGGAAGAAAATTGACAGGGCCGAAATTTGAACCTTAATGGACCCCAATTTCAGGCCCATAGACACTCCTGTTTGCAGGAAATGTAGGAATCGACCCAGTTGAATTTCCTCCGTCGGGCCTTACTGGCCTCGCACCACGCAACATATTTTCGCCAAATGCGGTGATAATGTTTTGCGGTTACATCCTTCCTGGCTTTGATCAGGATAGGGATGACTTCATCCGGAATGCCTTTTTTCCTTCAGGATCCGGCGTTCAACCGCCATGCCGTCAAACGCAGCCGCGGTAAGTCTTGGAACAGACATGGTCCTTGCTGGAGCAGGTCCCTTCTTAGAGGTAGAGGCCACGGATCCTCCGTGAGCATCTCTTGAAGTTCCGGTTACCAAGTCCTTCTTGGCCAATCCGGAGCCACGAATATAGTGCTTACTCCTCTCCATCTTATCAATCTCAGTACCTTGGGTATGAGAGGCAGAGGAGGGAACACATACACTGACTGGTACACCCATGGTGTTACCAGAGCGTCTACAGCTATTGCCTGAGGGTCCCTTGACCTGGCGCAATACCTGTCGAGTTTTTCCCAACGGTTTATAATCATGTGGAAGACTTCTGGGTGAAGTCTCCACTCTCCCGGGTGGAGGTCGTGTCTGCTGAGGAAGTCTGCTTCCCAGTTGTCCACTCCCGGAATGAATACTGCTGACAGTGCTATCACATGATTTTCCGCCCAGCGAAGAATCCTTGCAGCTTCTGCCATTGCCCTCCTGCTTCTTGTGCCACCCTGTCTGTTTACGTGGGTGACTGCCGTGATGTTGTCCGACTGGATCAACACCGGCTGACCTTGAAGCAGAGGTCTTGCTAAGCTTAGAGCATTGTAAATGGCCCTTAGCTTCAGGATATTTATGTGAAGTGATGTCTCCAGGATTGACCATAAGCCCTGGAAATTCCTTCCCTGTGTGACTGCTCCCCAGCCTCGCAGGCTGGCATCCGTGGTCACCAGGACCCAGTCCTGAATGCCACCACAGGAAGGACACCCTTGTCCTTGGTGACAGGGTTATCCGCTGATGCATCTGAAGATGCGACCCGGACCATTTGTCCAGCAGGTCCCACTGGAAAGTTCTTGCGTGGAATCTGCCGAATGGGATTGCTTCGTAGGAAGCCACCATTTTACCCAGAACCCTTGTGCATTGATGCACTGATGCTCGGTTTTAGGAGGTTCCTGACTAGCTCGGATAACTAGCTCGGATAACTCCCTGGCTTTCTCCCCCGGGAGAAACACCTTTTTCTGGACTGTGTCCAGGATCATCCCTAGGAACAGAAGACGAGTCGTCGGAACCAGCTGCGATTTTGGAATATTGAGAATCCAATCGTGCTGCCGCAACACTACCTGAGATAGTGCTACACCGACCTCCAACTGTTCCCTGGATCTTACCCTTATCAGGGAATCGTCCAAGTAAGGGATAACTAAAATTCCCTTCCTTCGAAGGAATATCATCATTTCGGCCATTACCTTGGTAAAGACCCGGGGTGCCGTGGACCATCCATACGGCAGCGTCTGAACTGATAGTGACAGTTCTGTACCATAAACCTGAGGTACCCTTGGTGAGAAGGGTAAATTGGGACATGAAGGTAAGCATCCTTGTTGTCCCGAGACATCATGTAGTCCCCTTCTTCCAGGTTCGCAATCACTGCTCTGAGTGACTCAATCTTGAATTTGAACCTCTGTATGTAAGTGTTCAAAGATTTTAGATTTAGAATCGGTCTCACCGAGCCGTCCGGCTTCGGTACCACAACAGTGTGGAATAATACCCCGTTCCCTGTTGCAGGAGGGGTACCTTGATTATCACCTGCTGGGAATACAGCTTGTGAATAGCTTCCAAAACTGTCTCCCTGTCAGAAGGAGACATCGGTAAAGCCGACTTTAGGAAACGGCGAGGGGGAGACGTCTCGAATTCCAATTTGTACCCCTGAGGTATCACCTGAAGGATCCAGGGGTCTACTTGCGAGTGAGCCCACTGCGCGCTGAAATTCATTGAGACGGGCCCCCCACCGTGCCTGATTCTGCTTGTAAAGCCCCAGCGTCATACTGAGGGCTTGGCAGAGGCGGGAGAGGGTTTCTGTTCCTGGGAACTGGCTGATTTCTGCAGCCTTTTTCCTCTCCCTCTGTCACGGGGCAGAAATGAGGAACCTTTTGCCCGCTTGTCCACGAAAAGACTGCGCCTGATAATACGGCGTCTTCTCATGTTGAGAGGCGACCTGGGGTACACACGTGGATTTCCCAGCTGTTGCCGTGGCCACCAGGTCTGAAAGACCGACCCCAAATAACTCCTCCCCTTAATAAGGCAATACTTCCAAATGCCGTTTTGGAATCCGCATCACCTGACCACTGTCGTGTCCATAACCCTCTACTGGTAGAAATGGACAACGCACTTAGACTTGATGCCAGTCGGCAAATATTCCGCTGTGCATCACGCATATATAGAAATGCATCTTTCAAATGCTCTATAGGCAATAATATACTGTCCCTATCTAGGGTATCAATATTTTCAGTCAGGGAATCCGACCACGCCAACCCAGCACTGCACATCCAGGCTGAGGCGATTGCTGGTCGCAGTATAACACCAGTATGTGTGTAAATACATTTTAGGATACCCTCCTGCTTTCTATCAGCAGGATCCTTAAGGGCGGCCATCTCAGGAGAGGGTAGAGCCCTTGTTCTTACAAGCGTGTGAGCGCTTTATCCACCCTAGGGGGTGTTTCCCAACGCACCCTAACCTCTGGCGGGAAAGGATATAATGCCAATAACATTTTAGAAATTATCAGTTGTTATCGGGGGAAACCCACGCATCATCACACACCTCATTTAATTTCTCAGATTCAGGAAAACTACAGGTAGTTTTTCCTCACCGAACATAATACCCCTTTTTGGTGGTACTCGTATTATCAGAAATGTGTAAAACATTTTTCATTGCCTCAATCATGTAACGTGTGGCCCTACTGGAAGTCACATTTGTCTCTTCACCGTCGACACTGGAGTCAGTATCCGTGTCGGCGTCTATATCTGCCATCTGAGGTAACGGGCGCTTTAGAGCCCCTGACGGCCTATGAGACGTCTGGACAGGCACAAGCTGAGTAGCCGGCTGTCTCATGTCAACCACTGTCTTTTATACAGAGCTGACACTGTCACGTAATTCCTTCCAACAGTTCATCCACTCAGGTGTCAACCCCCTAGGGGGTGACATCACTATTACAGGCAATCTGCTCCGTCTCCACATCATTTTTCTCCTCATACATGTCGACACAAATGTACCGACACACAGCACACACACAGGGAATGCTCTGATAGAGGACAGGACCCCACTAGCCCTTTGGGGAGACAGAGGGAGAGTTTGCCAGCACACACCAGAGCGCTATATATATACAGGGATAACCTTATATAAGTGTTTTTCCCCTTATAGCTGCTGTATTGTTAATACTGCGCCTAATTAGTGCCCCCCTCTCTTTTTTAACCCTTTCTGTAGTGTAGTGACTGCAGGGGAGAGCCAGGGGAGCTTCCCTCCAACTGAGCTGTGAGGGAAAATGGCGCCAGTGTGCTGAGGAGATAGGCTCCGCCCCTTTTTCGCGGACTTTTCTCCTGCTTTTTTATGGATTCTGGCAGGGGTTAAAATTCATCCATATAGCCCTGGGGGCTATATGTAATGTATTTTCGCCAGCCAAGGTGTTTTTATTGCTGCTCAGGGCGCCCCCCCCTAGCGCCCTGCACCCTCAGTGACCGAAGTGTGAAGTGTGCTGAGGAGCAATGGCGCACAGCTGCAGTGCTGTGCGCTACCTTGGTGAAGACAGGACGTCTTCTGCCGCCGATTTTCCGGACCTCTTCTGTCTTCTGGTTCTGTAAGGGGGCCGGCGGCGCGGCTCTGGGACCCATCCATGGCTGGGCCTGTGATCGTCCCTCTGGAGCTAATGTCCAGTAGCCTAAGAAGCCCAATCCACTCTGCACGCAGGTGAGTTCGCTTCTTCTCCCCTTAGTCCCTCGATGCAGTGAGCCTGTTGCCAGCAGGTCTCACTGAAAATAAAAAACCTAAAACTAAACTTTTCACTAAGCAGCTCAGGAGAGCCACCTAGTGTGCACCCTTCTCGTTCGGGCACAAAAATCTAACTGAGGCTTGGAGGAGGGTCATAGGGGGAGGAGCCAGTGCACACCAGGTAGTTCTAAAGCTTTACTTTTGTGCCCAGTCTCCTGCGGAGCCGCTATTCCCCATGGTCCTTACGGAGTCCCCAGCATCCACTTAGGACGTTAGAGAAATCTAAAACCAGATTCAAGTCCCATGGCGCTGTAGGTGGAATGAATGGAGGCTGTACTCTGAGAACACCTTGCAGAAAGGTGTGTACAGACGGCAATAGAGCCAAACGTCTTTGAAAGTAAATTGACAAAGCAGAGACCTGCACCTTTAGTGTAGATAAACGCAGTCCTCCCTCTAACCCCGTCTGTAGAAATAACAAAAGACGGGATAACTTGAAAGATGATGTCGGAAACTTCCGAGCTTCACACCAACCTATATAGGCACGCCAAATTCTGTAATAATGAGCTGCCGTAACTGGCTTCCTAGCACGTAACATGGTTGGTATAACCAATTCTGGAAGGTCCTCTCTTCTTAAGAGGGCGGTCTCAACAGCCACCACGTCAAACGCAGCCGCGCTAAATCGGGGTAAAGGAACGGACCCTGTTGTAACAGGTCCGGACGTAGCGGGAGCAGCCAAGGATAGTCTGCGAGTAGTCCGCAGAGATCCGAGAACCATGCTCTCCGAGGCCAATGAGGCGCCACTAGTATGACTGTGGCGGACTCACGTTTGATCCGTTTTAGCAACAGAGGGAGCAGCGGAAACGGTGGACACAGATACACAAGGCTGTACGGCCACGCGATTGTGAGAGCATCCACCGCCACTGCCTTTGGATCTCGCGTTCTGGACACATACTGGGGCGTGTGGTGATTGTGGAGAGATGCCATCAGATCCACTTGTGGGTAAACCCCACCTCTGGACCAACATGTGAAAAACACTTCTGGATTTAATGCCCATTCACCTGGATGAAAATCCCGACGGCTGAGATAATCCGCCTCCCAGTTGTCCACTCCCGGAATGAACACTGCCGACAATATCACTTGGTGATGCTCGGCCCAATTGAGGATTCGAGCTACTTCCCGCATGGCCATGCGGCTTCTCGTTCCTCCTTGTTTGTTAATGTACGCGACCGCCGTCGCGTTGTCTGACTGCACCTGGACAGTCTGAGACCGGAGCATGTGCACTACTTGTCGTATCGCGCATTGTAAATTACCTGGAGTTCCAGGACATTTAGAGACAGCAATCTTTCGTTATCTGCTCAGAGACCCTGGAGCTGACAATTTTGAACCACAGCTCCCCAACCTCTGAGGCTCGCGTCCGTCGTTAGAATTATCCAATTCCAGACGCCGAACCGTTTCCCTGCGGTTAGAGTGTGTACTTTGAGCCACCAGAGTAGAGATACTCTGACCCGTGGAGACAACCTCACCATCTGGTGAATCTGCAGATGCGAGCCCGACCACTGTGCGAGCACATCCAGTTGAAAAGGACGTGAGTGAAATCTTCCGAACTGGAGTGCTTCGAAAGCCGCCACCATTTTTCCTAACAGTCGAATGCACCGAGACTGTGCGTGGCTTGAGCACTAATTGTACCAGATGACGAATACTCTGTACTCTCTGTTCTGGTAGGTAAATTCTTTGATCTATCGTATCGAGAATCATTCCTAGGAATTGAATGTGATTTCTTGAAGTTGACAATCCAACCGTGCTGAACTAGCACATTGTACGTTAGCAACGCATGTTGGAGGATCATCTGTTGAGACAAAGCTTTGATGAGCAGATCGTCCAAGTACGGAACTATTATCACTCCCAGGGATCTGAGATGAGCTTTCATCACAAACATCACTTTGGTGAAAACCCGAGGCGCTGACGAGAGGCCAAACGGTAGAGCCTGAAACTGGTAATGGTTTTGCCGTACCGCAAAATGCAAGAACCTCTGAAGTGGCCAAATTGGAATGTGTAAAAACGCATCCATGAGATCCAGCGCAATCATGAATTCCTGTAGCTCTGAACCTGCAAATACTGACCGCAGGGATTCCATCTTGAATCTGTAGTAAGTGACGTACTGATTGAGACCCTTTAAGTTCAATATTGGTCTGACCGAGCCATCCGGCTTTGGTCCTACAAAGACTGGAATAATAACCCTGACCTTGTTGGTGAACAGGGACCGGAATCAAAACGGCTGAAGCCAGCAGAGACTGAATGGCAATTTGGAGAACCGCCTTCTTGTCTTCCGACACAGGCAGTCCTGTCTTGAAAAACCACAGTGATGGGAGACAAACTCTATTTTGTAACCTTTTAACACTAAATTGCGGATCCACCCATCTGTGGATGTCTGGAACCACGCCAAATGGAACGTATGAAGGCGTGCCCCCACAACTGGAGATCCGAGATGGACTGGAAGGCCATCATACCACTGGCTTGTCGGTGACCTTAGCGTTTTAACGACGGGTGGTGGTTTGTTGAAAACCACGTCCTCTGCCTCGTCCACCAAGTGTGGTTGTTCTTCTACCACGGCCTCGAAAGGGCTGAGGTTTAAAGGATTTGAACGCTGGTCCAGAGTATTTCCGTCTAGGTACAGTCTTGTAGGGCGGACCTGAGTCCTGTTATCCAGACAAGCAGCGCCGTAGTTACCCAAATGCCAACCAAACGCGGTCGAAGCAACACCCCTGTTGCTGTATACATCGACTTTAGCATAGCTCCCATGGAGATGTCACCGACTCTGCAAAAGGGTAACTAGACTTAAATCGGCGAGGTTTAGAAACCTGTGTATCAGGATTCTATATTAACATCTTATGTAGAGATTCCGAAAAAAATAAGAAACACGCTGGAGATGTGTCGAGTAAAGACCACCTTATAATTTGTCAGAGGTTCCTCAGTCTCTGTAAACTTCAGAGACTGACGCACCCACACTATCTGACTGCTAGTCTATTCACCCTTCTCATATTCATCTTGCGCAGTTAGGCCTGGCCTAGAATCGTCAGGATTGCAACATAGCAAAAACTGGGAAATTATAAGGCAAATGATAACCATCTTTGCAAAATCGGAGATGAAATGGGAGTATAAAATATACTGTGCATGTGGTAGAACCCTCCGGGAACCCACTCTTACAGACATTGCAGTGAAACTACTTTTTCGTTTTTGCTGGTGACTTACTCATTATGTAACCAGACAAAGTCCACCTCAGTAAATTACTAAAATGTGTATATGGCCAAAGTGCAGTGCACGTGGGCAGACTATAAGAAACCTGATCCAAAATTCCTACTAACACCCCTGCGCCATCCAGTGGAGCAGTGTTGTAGGACAGGCACGTTCTGGAAAAGAAACAGAAAGTATGATTAAAATGGCCTCCAGCCATGTGCTTATAGTCAAAGAACATATAGCATATTTCCTTACGTGACCATATATACCTATAGCATTTTATATAAATTTTCTATGGTATAATAAGTGCTTGTATAATACGTATGCATATATAACACAATGCAGCCCTTTCTTTAGCAGAGGCTGTCTATTGCTGCTGCTGTGGCATAATCTCCCCTCTCCCCCCCAGCTGCGCTGCATGTAATAGGGACAGGGAAAACTCCTGACTGCCCAGCATGAGCCCACTATCTACTAGAGGGCTGTTTTATAGGGACAGACCGCGGCAGCAGTGAGCGCTGTCCGCGGTCTGAGTGATCAGAGGCGCCGGCAGCTTCCCCCACAGCGTGTGCAGGGAGCGCTGGAAGCGACTGTTACGCTGAGCTGCCGGCCGTTAACAAGACAATCCGCGGCAGCAGTGAACGCTGTCAGCGGTCTGAGTGAGCAGAGACGCCAGGCAGCTTCCTTCCCCTAAGTGACGGAGCCTCCGGCCGTTACAGGGACAGACCGCGGCAGCACTGAACGCTGTCCCCGGTCTGATTGTGCACAACAGGCAGGGAGCGCCGACAACGGCGCTTGTAGCAGCCGATCAGTGCGTCCCTCTGAGCGGCGACCGGGAGTAGGGGAGCGGCGGCGGGGAGCTGTTATCAGCGGTGGCGGGGAGCGGAGCAGCGGGATGACCTCGGGCGACGCACATAACAGTCCCCCCCACACGGCGGGGCGGCAGAGTGAGCTGACCGCACCGGTCATAAATACATGTGTTCCTGTGCTCTGACGGGGCTTCTCTAGTAAGCTCCGTTCTGTAGCCTCATCTGAAGGTAGCGGACCTGTGCTCTTGGGCTCTAACGGGGCTTCTCCAGCAAGCTCCGTCCAGTCCTTTCTGCAGCCTCACCTGAAGTTAGCTGAGCTGCTTGTGGCTGTGAGGGGGCTCCTATTGTGAGGACCGACACGCCAAGACTGCACGCAGCAGTTTCTGTAATCCCGGACCCAGAGCTTTTGTGTAACCTGGGAAGGGATTGTAATTAGAAAAATAAAATAAAATAAAATAATCTAAAAGTAAAATATATGGAGGAGCTCCACGCTTTGTGCTTCTATCCATGTGAGCACCGAAAAAACACTGAGGTATTCTGGGAGAAAGGAGGGGAGGAGTGTTACTAAATTTAAATATTCAGTGCCTGTCTTTGCTAACACCGTCCATATCCCAAGAGTACTCCAGTGACCCCTAGTGGATGAAAAAGAAATGGCGAGCTCTGAAAGCCGATTTAAAAGCATCAATATTTTATAAGAAGTCGGAATACTGACGCCAGGATCCCGACATGTTGGTGGTGGTGGGAGGGGTTTAGGCTGTGGGTGATAGTGATCCGGATCCCGATACCATCCCATATAAACACTATCAGCTAGTCCAGTGGTTCTCAAACTCGGTCCTCAGAACCCCACACAGTGCATGTTTTGCAGGTAACCCAGCAGGTGCACAGGGGTATTAATTACTCACTGACACATTTTAAGAGGTCCACAGGTGGAGCTAATTATTTCACTTGCGATTCTGTGACGGGACCTGGAAAACATGCACCGTGTGGGGTCCTGAGGACCGAGTTTGAGAACCTGTGAGCTAGTCTAATAATGCAGCCACCTGTTTTGCAACACAAGTCCTTATCGAGGGGAGAAAAGCTACAGATATTACATCAGCAGCCACATTAGGAATTCTGCAATGTAAGGAAAGCCGGTCACTTTCCATGTTCTGCAGTGTTGTGACTGGCGGATCTTGTCGTATCCTTATAATAGTTTAGAATGGACTTGAATATTTGCAGACAACGGAACCTGTAAGAGTGAGCTGCGATCTACCCGACTCACCTTCACTTCCTCGCTACGTGACGCCCGAGCAGCTCGGTCAGCCTGTGACAGTCGGAGGATCTCCACCTCTTGCTCCCTCTCGCGCTCCGGGTCACGGCTCCTGACCAGCTGCTCCCGGCAGCGATCCAGTTCCTGCAGCAACCGGTCCTTCTCTGCCATCCACGACTTCTCATTGGCTCGGCCTTCAAACTTCAGCTGTAGGAAGTCCCTTGTGCTCTCATACAGGAGTTTCTGTGTCTTGTTCAACCTGGGAGAAAGAGTCCGAGCAGTTACCCTCTGCAGGATGAGGAAGGGGGTGTATTTCAGCTTAACCCAGACCTCTGGTGTAAACAGTGGGAGCCGACAGCGCAGTCCACACACAGTGTCAGAATAACAAACATCTCATTTATACACAGCAGGAGAAACGCGTTAGTCCGCTCACTTATCGGTCATCCCTTTGATTTTGTCCTGGTCCCTCTGGTGCTGCACCTCTGCCTCTTCCATACGGATCCTCCGGTCATCCAAGAGGGCCTCCACCTGCTCTTTGGAGAGGCGGGTCTGCTCCTCTAGCTGGGCTTGCAGTGCCTCCACCTGGCGGAAGAGAGGCCACTTAAGAGCATACTAAACACATCCTACAGTGACGCACAAGGTAATATATTGATTTTGTAACATACACATCCTTAAGCTAGAACGTTTCCACAATTAAGTAGAAAAGCTTGAATATTTCCAGATGTCTAGGCCTCCAAAACTTCTAATTAAAAAGGTTAGCGGAAGAGTCACCAAGGCGGCCGTAATGTCCTATGAACGGAAAAAGGCTGCAGTCTTGTAAATGATGATGCAGCCCACAAAAAAGCAGCCACCACTATGTATTGTCCGTAGGTACACTTAAAGCATGGAGAATATAATGGCATTTGCCGAGTAGAACACTAACAGTGCTAATAGGACAACGGGAAGAAAACATCTTATGTCTCAGGTAATAGTCTCCAGGGTGACAAGGCTCCGAGTGCCGAGACAAGAAGCTTTTATTGCATATTAAATATGGAGGCGATTGACATTGCGGAGCATTACAAGGACATGTGACACAGTTGTCAGGGTCATGTGATTAAATCCCACATGTTGTGCTATATGGAACGGCCTCGCCTCACCTGGAGCAGAAGTGTTTGGTCGTCAGGTTTGTGTGGAGCCCGCTCACTCTTCCCAGTTGGTTTAATTATCCCCCGTTTCCCGGCTGCAGGGAGAAGGACATTCAGTGACTATCTAGCACATACATTGCCTGTATATAAGCGTGCATCGCCACGGTGGTTTAACAGGGGTTTATAAAAAAGCACATGTACGATTCTTATACGTGCTGTGTTTACGTCTTTACAAGGGACAAAGCCTCATTTAATACAGCTTGAAGTAACCGTATTACAAAGGACACTTCTTGCGCAGGTATTAATGCCGCTGTCCCCCCACCTGCTCCTGGCCGCTGCGGTTTCCTTTCATGCGGATCTCCAGATTGGATGGGGCGCTGGGGTATGGTGACCTACAAGAGAAACCTACAGTTCATCCTCTAAGTAACTTTCATTATGCAGGTATAGTAACAGTGACACCTACAGGCCACAAACAGATGCTGCTTTACAAGATGTTCCACTGTCACCAGACACTGGGAAATATAAACACACACACACAATATATTTTATATATTCACACACACACACACCAATGACGATTGTATATTCTGCTGGAGACACAATCCATTCCTTGTATTTCAAGCTCTTGTAAATGAAGCTGCCAAATCCGCTATTCTCACCTTGTTCGGTGGTTCCTTATGGAAATAAGTAACTTCTCCACTGCTGGTTCCAACCAATGCAAGAAGTTGCTGGATCTTCTTCCTGTCCTCTAGTTCTCTGCATTGCAACAAAATACACAGAATACGCTGATAACACAGACACTGACGTTTCCTATAGCAACTGTGTATATTAGCTACACTATGGGGTCAATCCAATTGTTTGCGAAGAGTGCGAGTTGCCAATTACACAGCGCTTTAACGCCGGCTGCGGCATCCAAACTTGTACCCCTTGCGGCCTGATTGCTGCCAGAATTTGCTCAAAATAACTAGCAGCCCTAAGGGGCATTGAGCACTTTTGAGCACGTTCGGGCTGCCATAAAGTGCCGCTGCTGCAATGACTATGGGGGGTCATTCCGACCCGTTCGCACGCTGCTTTTTTTCGCAGCCGTGCGAGCGGGTCCGGAATGTGCAGCGGTCGCAATGCGCAGGCGTGTTATTGCCCGGCGATGGGGAGCGCCGGGCAGCGACTGAATTAAAGAAGAAAACGATCGCTGCCGCAATCGCGACGTGATTGACAGGAGGAAGGTGTTCCGTGGTGGCATCTGACCGTTTTCGGAGAGTGGAGATCCGAATGCAGGCGTGTCCAGGAGTTTGCAGAGCGGGTGTCTGACGTCAATTCCGGGACCTGAGACGCTGAAGTCATCGCAATGGGTAAGTAAGTCCAGACCTACTCCTCATCTGCACAAAATATTTTTGCATAGTTCGGCTGCACAAGCGATCGCAGCCTTGCTGTGCAAAAATACACTCCCCCATAGGCGGCGTCTAGTTGATCGTACAGGCTGCAAAAAGTTGCAGCGTGCGTTCAACTCAGAATGAGGGCCTATAAATTAACCTTCTGGGAGTAATCAACTAACATTTCTAAAACAAAACAGTACATCTAGGTGGGTTTCCTTTACAAACACCCCACCCCTTCCCCCCCACAAACAAAAAATATAGTGAATGGTGTGTAAACATCCTTTCTATATGTTGTCTGACAGACTGCACTCATCGCAACCTCACCTGATTTTCAGCCTGTCGTTTTCCGAGTAGAGCCGCAGCACGTGCTCCCGCTCCTGGAACAGGTACACTTGCATATCGCTCAGCGCCTTCTGCAGCTCCGCAATCTCCTCCTCTCTCTGACGCATCTCCCACTGCAGCTTGTGCTGGGAGCGAGACACAACACATGACTGAGCAGCTCATATACCACCTGGAAGGCTGACACCCAGCAAAATACACGGAAATAAAAGCAAGGCCGAAGTGCACAGAGATATTGTGACTGAGTGAAGCGAAGGCGAGGACGTTCATCGTTCAGGGGAGCTTAAACAGAGCCTGGTGTCTTATCGCTAAACATGACCGTAAAGGTAGACGTATCCTTTATCATACTTCAGAAGTGTCATCAAGATTGTCTGACCATCCCATCCAGAGCCACCAAATGACATCCTAACGCAACCAAACGTATGGGCTCACCTGCTCCTCATATGTGCCCTTATACTGCTCCAATCTCTTCGCCAGATCTTCATGCTCCTCATCAAACTCTGCAATCTTCCTGCGGTAATACTCCAGCAGTTCCCGGGAAGGACGGAGGTAAGCCAGACGCTCATTAATGGGGGGCAGAGGGGTGGTGTCCACTTTCTGTGGGACATAGTCGGAGGATACGGAGGAATCCGGAGTGTGAGGAGCTTGGTATCTGAGCGCGAGGGCAGGAGGTATAAATAACATTTTTTATATGCGTACATCAGGCATTTAGTGTAAAATAAAAATATACATAATAGTGGACTAAAATAAAGTGTTTATATATGTATGGCCAAGTATTACAGGGATCCAGCCACCCGATAGTCAGGCCAGACGGCCGAGTGGAGCAACTTTAGATGGGGACTGGCTGGACAAGCCTTCCCAACAACAGAAGTGGAAGGACTTATAGCGACTTACCGTCTTCCTCTGGTGTCTCGGCGAGTCGACAGATCCATAACTTAGTTTGCAAAACGCACCAAACACGTCTGCAAGAAATGAATTGGAATAACAATCAGTTTAGCTTACAATATTTGCCACAGAACCCTATGGGGGTCAATTCAATTGGGGTCATGCCACCTATGCCCGTGAGTAAGTGCCACCTATCTGGTAGTCCCGAGACTGCAGATTTGTTTTCACGTGGCTCTATAAGGGGGAAAGCATGGCATTTTTGGGATGATCTGGCGTGCCGTTACTAGTGTTTCTATGCCACATCACCCGAAATTGAACGGACCCCAATATATATTACCTGTGCTGCAAATAATGTGAGTGAGCGGTCGCAGAGCAGGTCCCCGACACAGGGACAAAAAATAAGATTTTACTTACCGATAAATCTATTTCTCGTAGTCCGTAGTGGATGCTGGGACTCCGTCAGGACCATGGGGATTAGCGGCTCCGCAGGAGACAGGGCACAAAAATAAAAGCTTTAGGACTAGGTGGTGTGCACTGGCTCCTCCCCCTATGACCCTCCTCCAAGCCTCAGTTAGGATACTGTGCCCGGACGAGCGTACACAATAAGGAAGGATTTTGAATCCCGGGTAAGACTCATACCAGCCACACCAATCACACCGTACAACTTGTGATCTGAACCCAGTTAACAGTATGACAAACGTAGGAGCCTCTGAACAGACGGCTCACAACAATAACAACCCGATTTTTTTGTAACAATAACTATGTACAAGTATTGCAGACAATCCGCACTTGGGATGGGCGCCCAGCATCCACTACGGACTACGAGAAATAGATTTATCGGTAAGTAAAATCTTATTTTCTCTGACGTCCTATTGGATGCTGGGACTCCGTCAGGACCATGGGGATTATACCAAAGCTCCCAAACGGGCGGGAGAGTGCGGATGACTCTGCAGCACCGAATGAGAGAACTCCAGGTCCTCTTTAGCCAGGGTATCAAATTTGTAGAATTTTACAAACGTGTTCTCCCCCGACCACGTAGCTGCTCGGCAGAGTTGTAATGCCGAGACCCCTCGGGCAGCCGCCCAAGATGAGCCCACCTTCCTTGTGGAATGGGCCTTGATAGATTTAGGCTGTGGCAGGCCTGCCACAGAATGTGCAAGTTGAATTGTGCTACAAATCCAACGAGCAATCGCCTGCTTAGAAGCAGGAGCACCCAGCTTGTTGGGTGCATACAGTATAAACAGCGAGTCAGATTTTCTGACTCCAGCCGTCCTTGAAATATATATTTTCAATGCCCTGACAACGTCCAGCAACTTGGAATCCTCCAAATCGCTAGTAGCCGCAGGCACCACAATAGGCTGGTTCAGGTGAAACGCTGAAACCACCTTAGGCAGAAACTGAGGACGCGTCCGCAGTTCTGCCCTGTCCGAATGGAAAATCAGATATGGGCTTTTATACGATAAAGCCGCCAATTCTGACACTCTCCTGGCTGAAGCCAGGGCCAGTAGCATGGTTACTTTCCATGTAAGATATTTCAAATCCACCGATTTGAGTGGCTCAAACCAATGGGATTTGAGAAAATCCAAAACTACATTAAGATCCCACGGTGCCACTGGGGGCACAACCGGGGGCTGTATATGTAGTACTCCTTTTACAAAAGTCTGGACTTCAGGAACTGAAGCCAATTCTTTCTGGAAGAAAATCGACAGGGCCGAAATTTGAACCTTAATGGACCCCAACTTGAGGCCCATAGACACTCCTGTTTGCAGGAAATGTAGGAATCGACCCAATTGAAATTCCTCCGTGGGGGCCTTCCTGGCCTCACACCACGCAACATATTTTCTCCAAATGCGGTGATAATGTTGTGCAGTCACCTCCTTCCTGGCTTTTACCAGGGTAGGGATGACCTCTTCCGGAATGCCTTTTTCCCTTAGAATTCGGCGTTCAACCGCCATGCCGTCAAACGCAGCCGCGGTAAGTCTTGGAATAGACACGGTCCCTGCTGAAGCAGGTCCCGTCTTAGAGGTAGAGGCCACGGATCTTCCGTGAGCATCTCCTGAAGTTCCGGGTACCAAGTTCTTCTTGGCCAATCCGGAGCCACGAGTATCGTTCTTACTCCCCTTTGCCGTATAATTCTCAGTACTTTTGGTATGAGAGGCAGAGGAGGAAACACATACACTGACTGGAACACCCACGGTGTTACCAGAGCGTCCACAGCTATTGCCTGAGGGTCTCTTGACCTGGCGCAATACCTGTCCAGTTTTTTGTTGAGGCGGGACGCCATCATATCCACCTTTGGTTTTTCCCAACGGTTCACAATCATGTGGAAGACTTCTGTATGAAGTCCCCACTCTCCCGGGTGTAGATCGTGTCTGCTGAGGAAGTCCGCTTCCCAGTTGTCCACTCCCGGAATGAACACTGCTGACAGTGCTATCACATGATCTTCCGCCCAGCGAAGAATCCTTGCAGCTTCTGCCATTGCCCTCCTGCTTCTTGTGCCGCCCTGTCTGTTTACGTGGGCGACTGCCGTGATGTTGTCCGACTGGATCAACACCGGCTGACCCTGAAGCAGGGGTTTTTCCAGGCTTAGAGCATTGTAAATCGCTCTTAGCTCCAGTATATTTATGTGAAGAGACATCTCCAGGCTTGACCACACTCCCTGGAAGTTTCTTCCCTGTGTGACCGCTCCCCAGCCTCTCAGACTGGCATCCGTGGTCACCAGGACCCAGTCCTGTATGCCGAATCTGCGGCCCTCTAACAGATGAGCACTCTGCAACCACCACAGAAGAGACACCCTTGTCCGTGGAGACAAAGTTATCCGCTGATGCATCTGCAGATGCGATCCGGACCATTTGTCCAGCAGATCCCACTGAAAAGTTTGTGCGTGGAATCTGCCGAATGGAATCGCTTCGTAAGAAGCCACCATTTTTCCCAGGACTCTTGTGCATTGATGCACAGACACTTTTCCTGGTTTTAGGAGGTTCCTGACAAGTTCGGATAACTCCCTGGCTTTCTCCTCCGGAAGAAACACCTTTTTCTGAACCGTGTCCAGAATCATTCCCAGGAACAGCAGACGTGTCGTCGGGGTCAATTGAGATTTTGGAAAATTCAGAATCCACCCGTGCTGTTGCAGCACTACTTGGGTTAGTGCTACTACGTCCCCCAGCTGTTCTCTGGACCTTGCCCTTATCAGGAGATCGTACAAGTAAGGGATAATTAATACGCCTTTTCTTCGCAGAAGAAACATCATTTCGGCCATTACCTTGGTAAAGACCCGAGGTGCCGTGGACAATCCAAACGGCAGCGTCTGAAACTGATAATGACAGTTTTGCACCACGAACCTGAGGTACCCTTGATGTGAAGGGCAAATTGGGACATGCAGGTAAGCATCCTTGATGTCCAGGGACACCATAAAGTCCCCTTCTTCCAGATTCGCTATCACTGCTCTGAGTGACTCCATCTTGAACTTGAATTTTTATATGTACAGGTTCAAAGATTTCAGATTTAGAATAGGTCTTACCGAGCCGTCCGGCTTCGGTACCACAAATAGTGTGGAATAATACCCCTTTCCCTGTTGTAGGAGGGGTACCTTGACTATCACCTGCTGAGAATACAGCTTGTGAATGGCTTCCAATACCGTCGCCCTGTCTGAGGGAGACGTTGGCAGAGCAGACTTTAGGAACCGGCGAGGGGGAGACTTCTCGAATTCCAACCTGTAACCCTGAGATACTACCTGCAGGATCCAGGGGTCCACCTGTGAGTGAGCCCACTGTGCGCTGAAATTCTTGAGTCGACCCCCCACCGCCCCTGAGTCCGCTTGTAAAGCCCCAACGTCATGCTGAGGGCTTTGCAGAAGCCGGGGAGGGCTTCTGCTCCTGGGAGGGAGCTGCTTGGTGCACTCTCTTACCCTTTCCTTTGCCTCGGGGCAGATATGACTGTCCTTTTGCCCGCTTGTTCTTATAGGAACGAAAGGACTGCGGCTGAAAAGACGGTGTCTTTTTCTGTTGGGAGGGGACCTGAGGTAAAAAGGTGGATTTCCCGGCTGTTGCCGTGGCCACCAAATCCGATAGACCGACCCCAAATAATTCCTCCCCTTTATACGGCAATACTTCCATATGCCGTTTGGAATCCGCATCACCTGACCACTGTCGCGTCCATAAACTTCTTCTGGCAGATATGGACATCGCACTTACTCTCGATGCCAGAGTGCAAATATCCCTCTGAGCATCTCGCATATAAAGAAAAGCATCCTTTAATTGCTCTATAGTCAATAAAATACTGTCCCTATCCAGGGTATCAATATTTTCAGTCAGGGAATCCGACCAAACCACCCCAGCACTGCACATCCATGCAGAGGCGATGGCTGGTCGCAGTATAACACCAGTATGAGTGTATATACTTTTCAGGGTAGTTTCCAGCCTCCTATCAGCTGGATCCTTGAGGGCGGCCGTTTCTTGTTTTGATAAGCGTGTGAGTGCCTTATCCACCCTAGGGGGTGTTTCCCAGCGCGCCCTAACCTCTGGCGGGAAAGGATATAATGCCAATAACTTCTTTGAAATTAGCAGTTTTCTATCGGGGTTAACCCACGCTTCATCACACACTTCATTCAATTCCTCTGATTCAGGAAAAACTACAGGTAGTTTTTTCAGACCCCACATAATACCCCTTTTTGTGGTACTTGCAGTATCAGAGATATGCAAAGCCTCCTTCATTGCCGTGATCATATAACGTGTGGCCCTACTGGAAAATACGTTTGTTTCTTCACCGTCGACACTAGATTCGGTGTCCGTGTCTGGGTCTGTGTCGACCGACTGAGGTAAAGGGCGTTTTACAGCCCCTGACGGTGTCTGAGACGCCTGGACAGGTACTAACTGGTTTGCCGGCCGTCTCATGTCGTCAACTGATTTTTGTAACGTGCTGACATTATCACGTAATTCCATAAACAAAGCCATCCATTCCGGTGTCGACTCCCTAGGGGGTGACATCACCATTACCGGCAATTGCTCCGCCTCCACACCAACATCGTCCTCATACATGTCGACACACACGTACCGACACACAGCAGACACACAGGGAATGCCCTTATCGAAGACAGGACCCCACTAGCCCTTTGGGGAGACAGAGGGAGAGTTTGCCAGCACACACCCAAGCGCTATAAATATATAGGAACAACCCTACAGAAGTGTTGTTTCCTTTATAGCAGCTTAATATATCAATATCGCCAAAAAAGTGCCCCCCCTCTCTGTTTTACCCTGTTTCTGTAGTGCAGTGCAGGGGAGAGTCCTGGGAGCCTTCCTCGCAGCGGAGCTGTGCAGGAAAATGGCGCTGTGTGCTGAG
The DNA here is from genome assembly GCF_028390025.1 of Pseudophryne corroboree. Lineage (NCBI taxonomy): Eukaryota > Metazoa > Chordata > Amphibia > Anura > Myobatrachidae > Pseudophryne > Pseudophryne corroboree. Next base: position 823,750,372 of record NC_086449.1, on the reverse strand, counting down.
GAGATAGGCCCCGCCCCCTATTTCGGCGGGCTCTTCTCCCGGTGTTTGCGAGACCTGGCAGGGGTTAAATACATCCATATAGCCCCAGGGGCTATATGTGATGTATTTTTAGCCAGAACAAGGTATTATCATTGCTGCCCAGGGCGCCCCCCCCCCAGCGCCCTGCACCCTCAGTGACCGCTGGTGTGAAGTGTGCTGACAACAATGGCGCACAGCTGCAGTGCTGTGCGCTACCTCATGAAGACTGAAAAGTCTTCTGCCGACGGTTTCTGGACCTCTTCACTTTTCGGCATCTGCAAGGGGGTCGGCGGCGCGGCTCCGGGACCAGACTCCATGGCTGGGCCTGTGTTCGATCCCTCTGGAGCTAATGGTGTCCAGTAGCCTAAGAAGCCAATCCATCCTGCACGCAGGTGAGTTCACTTCTTCTCCCCTAAGTCCCTCGATGCAGTGAGCCTGTTGCCAGCAGGACTCACTGTAAAATAAAAAACCTAAAAACTTTTTCTAAGCCGCTCTTTAGGAGAGCCACCTAGATTGCACCCTGCTCGGACGGGCACAAAAGTAGGATTTTGGTACTTACCAGGTAAATCCTTTTCTTTGAATCCATAGGGGGCACTGGAGTACTCTTGGGATATGGACGGCTTCCACCGGAAGAAGGCACTGAATAAATTAATTTTTGAGACTACTCCTCCCCTCCATATCCTCGAGCACTTCAGTGTTTTTTACTGAGCCGAACAGGATCGATAGAGAGATTGACAAAAGGAGAATTACCTATAATCTCACGGACAACAATAAAGTTGACACAAAACGTAACAGACAACTAAACAGTTGACACCCTAACTGATTAACCTTTGTTAAATTTAAACCAGTCGTGAAAGTGTGTTACCATAAGAACCACTGAACTTCCTAAAACAGATAAACTGCTCTGGGTGGGCGTCCAGTGCCCCCTATGGATTCAAAGAAAAGGATTTACCTGGTAAGTACCAAAATCCTACTTTCTTTTTCATCCACTAGGGGTCACTGGAGTACTCTTGGGATGTACCAAAGTTTCCTCCGTGGCGGGAGAGCTGTTTGGCACTTGTAACACTAAACGGCCAAAGCTAGATGCTGATGCCGCGAACGTATCAAACTTGTAAAAGCGCACAAACATGTGCACTGAAGACCAAGTAGCCGCCCGGCAAAGCTGTGTCGTAGAAGCCCCACGACTCGCTGCCCATGACGTTCCCACAGAACGTGTGGAATGAGCTGTTACTGATGTAGGTGGCTGTAACCTAGCATGAAGGTAAGCCTGACGTATAGTCAGTTTGATCCATCTGGATAAGGTCTGCTTAGAGGCTGGCCAACCCCTCTTAGCCGCATCATAGAGAACAAACAACGTATCCGTCTTACGAACCGTAGACGTTCGGGATACATAGACGCGTAATGCGCGAACCACATCCAACGTTTCAGCATTCTCTGTTAATACCGGAACTACTATTGGTTGATTGATGTGAAAAGACGACACTACCTTTGGTAGAAAAGCGGGATTCGTCCGAAGTTCCGCTCTGTCATCATGAAAAACTAAATACGGTGACTTGCACGACAAGGCACCCAGATCTGAAACTCGCCTAGCCGAAGCTAAGGCTAAAAGAAAAATCGTTTTCCAAGTGAGAAATTTAATATCCACTTGTTGTAAGGGTTCAAAGTAATCGGACTGTAAGAAATCTAAAACCAGATTCAAGTCCCATGGTGCTGTAGGTGGAATGAAAGGAGGCTGTATCCTCATTACACCCTGTAGAAACGTATGTATTGACGGCAACGAGGCCAATTTCCTTTGAAAGTAAATTGACAACGCAGATACCTGCCCCTTTAGTGTGGAAAGACGTAGTCCTCCATCTAACCCCATCTGTAAAAATAACAAAAGACTGGATAAATTAAAAGATGATGTCGGAAACTTCCGAGCTTCACACCAACCTATATAAGTACGCCAGATTCTGTAATAATGAGCTGCCGTAACCGGCTTCCTAGCTCGTACCATGGTTGGTATAACAGACTCCGGAATGCCCTCTCTTCTCAAGATGGCCTTTTCAACAGCCACCCCGTCAAACGCAGCCGCGCTAAATCGGGGTAAAGGAACGGACCCTGTTGTAACAGGTCCGGACGTAGTGGGAGTGGCCACGGATCGTCTGCGAGTAAACCGAGGAGATCCGAGAACCAAGTTCTCCGAGGCCAATGAGGCGCTATTAGTATGACTGTGACGGACCCTCTCTTGATCCGTTTTAGCAACAGCGGGAGCAGCGGAAACGGTGGAAACAGATACACGAGGCTGTACGGCCACGCGGCTGTGAGAGCATCCACCGCCACTGCCCCTGGATCTCTTGTTCTGGACACATATCGTGACACCTGATGATTGTGGCGGGATGCTATCAGATCCACCTGAGGGTAACCCCACCTCTGGATCAACATCTGAAACACTTCTGGATTTAATGCCCACTCTCCTGGATGAAAATCCCGACGACTGAGAAAATCTGCCTCCCAGTTGTCCACTCCCGGAATGAACACTGCCGACAATATCACCTGGTGATATTCGGCCCATCTGAGGATCCGAGCTACTTCCCGCATTGCCATGCGGCTTCTCGTTCCTCCTTGTTTGTTTATGTATGCGACTGCCGTCGCATTGTCTGACTGCACCTGAACAGTCTGAAAACGAAACATGTACACTGCTTGTCTTAGAGCATTGTAAATCGCCCTGAGTTCCAGAACATTTATGGATAGCGATCTTTCGTGATCTGCCCAGAGGCCCTGGAGCCGATAACTCTGAACTACAGCTCCCCAACCTCTGAGACTTGCGTCTGTTGACAGAATTATCCAATTCACGACGCCGAATCGTCTCCCTGCAGATAGATTGTGTATTTTTAACCACCAGAGAAGAGACACCCTGACTTGTGGCGACAATCTCACCCTGTGGTGCATCTGCAGATGTGATCCCGACCATTGCGCTAACACCTCCAGTTGAAACGGACGCGAGTGAAATCTTCCGAACTGAAGTGCTTCGAAAGCCGCCACCATTGTGCCTAAAAGGCGAATGCACAAATGTACTGAGACTGTGCGTGGCTTGAGCACTAATTGCACCAGATGACGAATGACCTGTACTTTCTGTTGTGGCAGGTAAACCTTTTGATTTACTGTATCGAGAATCATCCCTAGGAATTGAAGTCGTTGACACGGAATTAGATGTGATTTCTTTAAACTGACTATCCAACCGTGCTGAACTAGTACATTGTACGTTAGCAAAGCATGCTGGAGAAGCAATTGTTGAGACGGAGCCTTTATGAGTAGATCGTCCAAATACGGAACAATTATTACTCCTAGGGACCTGAGATGAGCTATCATCACGGACATTACCTTGGTGAATACCCGAGGCGCTGATGAGAGGCCAAACGGCAGAGCCTGAAACTGGTAATGGTCTCGCCTTATTGCAAACCTTAAGAAACTCTGGTGAGGTGGCCAAATCGGAATGTGTAAGTACGCATCTTTGAGATCCAGTGCAATCATGAATTCCTGCGGCTCTAACCCTGCAATTACTGACCTGAGAGATTCCATCTTGAATCTGTGGTAAGTGACGTAATGATTGAGACCTTTTAGGTTCAATATTGGCCTGACTGAGCCATCTGGTTTTGGTACCAGAAACAGACTGGAATAATAACCCTGCCCCTGTTCCTGCACGGGGACCGGAATTACAACTGCAGCATTCAGCAGAGACTGAATGGCCACCTGCAGAACTGCTTTCTTGTCGTCCGACACAGGCAGTCCTGTCGTGAAAAATCTTCCTGTCGGAAGATAATCGAACTCTATTTTGTAACCCTCTAATACTAAATTGCGGATTCACCCATCTGTGGACGTCTGCAGCCACGCCCCCTGAAAGCTCTGAAGGCGTGCTCCCACAATTGGAGATCCGAGATGGGCTGGGAGCCCGTCATGCCACTGGTTTGTTAGTGGTCTTAGTGTCTTGACGACGTGCATTGGATTGTCGGGCACTACGTCCCCGACCTCTTCTACCAGGCGTGACTGCTCCTGTGCCCTGCCCACGAAAGGGCTGAGTTCTAAAGGATTTGAACGCCGGACCAGAATATTTCCGTTTAGGTATAGTTGTAGGCAATGGAAGAAACACAGACTTTCCTCCAGTAGCCTCAGAAATCCATTTGTCCAATTCAGGACCGAAAAGCTTCTCGCCATCATAAGGCAATGCCTCTATACCTTTTTTAACCTCCGTCTCCGCCTGCCAAGAACGCAGCCAAAGTGCTCGTCGTACTATGACTAGCGATGAAGAAAGGCGAGAAGTAAGCTGACAGACGTCAGTAGAAGCTGTACATAGATATTCAGCAGCTTCCCAGATTTGATCCGCGAGAAGTATAAGATGGTCATCTTGCAGAGCCGACTTGAGCTCTTTTATCCATACCATTAATGCTTTAGTAACCCAAATGCCAACCAACCCAGGTCTCAGCAGCACTCCAGCTGCTGTATACATGGACCTTAGCATAGCCTCTATTTTACGATCTGCAGGGTCTTTAAGCGTAGTAGCAGTTGGTACTGGTATGGTTAACTTCCTTGTAAGTTTAGATACGGATGAATCCACCGATGGTGGGTTCTCCCATGTAGCTGTCATGGACTCTGGAAACGGGTAACTCGATTTAAATCTACGAGGTATAGAAAACCGTTTATCCGGATTCTTCCGTGTTTCCAGTAACATTTTATTAAGAGATTCCGAAATAGGGAAACACATCGGAGATCTCTGTCGTTTAGTAAAGACTACCTCATCATTCGTCAGGGGCTCCTCAGTTTCCGTAAACTCCAGCGACTGACGTACTGCTCTGATGAGATTATCAATACCTGGGCTGTCAAAATCGTCACTATCTGACTGTTGGTCTATTTCGCCCTCCTCATACTCATGTTCAGTGAGGTCTAGTATCCCAGAGACTGGAAAATTATTAGGAAAAGGAAACTTATCTTTTCCACTCAAGGTGGACCTCTGACCAGATTGAGACTCCCCTGGTAACTCAAATGGTCTCATTTTAAACTCAGATCTTGCCGCTTCTCTTTCTTCACGAGAGGCGGCCAGCTCTGATTGTAAACCAACTAATACATCTGCAAGTAAAGCCCATGGAGGGTCCAGAGATGCTGGCTTTACTTCTGTGGAAATCGTATTTGTGGCTGTATTAACAACACATGCTGTACATGTGGTGGATCCATCAGGCAACACACTCTTACAGACATGACATGAAAAATGTTTCTTAGATTTTGCTGGTGTCTTACTCATTATAAAGACAGACAATACAAACTACACACAGACAGTCTGCACGACTCAGTAATAACACCAAAGTTCCTTGTATATATCAGGCAAGTGCAGTGCCTGCCAGCAATAAGAAAACTGACCCCCAAATTCCCCTAGTACCACTCTTAAGCCGAGATGTAATATAGGAATCCTGGAACAGACAGGAGAACATTAAACATGTTAAGTACCAAGTTTTTCTACAAAGCTTAACACTGCCAATACTGCTAATGTCTCCCCCCACCCCCACGACCTCCGTGTACAGCACCGGGTCGGGGCCTGTGGAACTTTGCATAGGGCCGTGTGAGCGGCCTGTACCTGTATGCCAAGGCAGCGGGGAACTCCTCGGCTGATGCGGGCGGTCAGCGGGAGCAGAGAGCGTACTGCATAGAGCCGTGGAGCGGCCTATGCACACGCGCTCCCGGCCCGCCACACACAGCATAGAGTGGAGTGGCCTCCTGTGTAGCCAGGCAGCGGGGAACATATCGGCTGCTGCGGCGCAGGGAGCAGCGGTCTGCTAGGTAACTTAAGATGCTGGGAGCGGCGGAGAGTGAGAGCGCGCTGCATAGAGCCGTGAAGCGGCCTATGCACACGCGCTCCGGGCAGCGGTCGTTAGTGAGTAAAACATGCCCAATACAATCCCCAATAGTGGGGCGGCAGCATAAGCTGACCGCCCCTACCCAACATACCTGGACCGTAACAAAAGTCTATGACGGGGCTTCTCATCCAAGCTCCGTCCAGCTTTTTGCAGGCAGCCTGCAGGTGGAGTGAGGGAGCTCTTTACAGAGAGGTCCGACACCCACGGCTGTTCTCAGCCGCTTCCACTGTCCCTGACCCACGCCTGTTAGAAGGGGGGAAAGGACGTGGAAATCCTTGAAAGGAAAAAAAAAAAACTTAGAAAAAATTCCAATACTTTGTGGACGAGCTCCACTATGCCTTCTAACTGTGTCGAGCACAGAAAAAACACTGAAGTGCTCGAGGATATGGAGGGGAGGAGTAGTCTCAAAAATTAATTTATTCAGTGCCTTCTTCCGGTGGAAGCCGTCCATATCCCAAGAGTACTCCAGTGACCCCTAGTGGATGAAAAAGAAAACCTAACTGAGGCTTGGAGGAGGGTCATAGGGGAAGGAGCCAGTGCACACCACCTAGTCCTAAAGCTTTTATTTTTGTGCCCTGTCTCCTGCGGAGCCGCTAATCCCCATGGTCCTGACGGAGTCCCAGCATCCACTAGGACGTCAGAGAAATAATACAAAATGCTAATTTATAAAGGAAATCACCGTGACCCGGACAGATGCATTTATCGAGCATGTCCCATAGATTGTAAGCTTGCGAGCAGGGCCCTCCTACCTCTATGACTGTTTGTTATTACCCAGTTTTGTCTTATCGGTGTGTCCAGTTGTAAAGCGCAACGTATTGTGCTGCGCTATATAAGAAACTGTTAATAAATAAATGTTCAGCAATTGCCCTAAACACCAAATAATACAACGTGCTCCGGCGCATAACGCAGCAAACACATCACTCAGGTCCGCGTATAAAAGTAACTTTTCCCAGGGACACTTTGCTATTCTGACAGCGGATCTGCTCGCGTTATCTGTGACGGCCGTGCACGCTGATGCACTACAACTCCCAGCATCTCATGCATGTACTGTGACATATATATATATATATATATTCGCAGTATAATGCATATGGGACCTTAGTGCACTTTATGGGTCCAGCTGCAATGGTGAAAAGTGGGGACAGGACATTAAATCGCCGGGACAGCTGTCAGCTATGCTGCCTGTGTACAGTATAATGTATATAGCAGGGTATAGGGGCTGCAGGAAGCACCGGGCGCCTGTATACCCCGGATATATGCATGACCTGCGGGAGCCGTTACCTGGGCCGGTGTCCGCGGGTCTGCAGCCGCTTCACTCTCCTCTCTCCTCCCCGGCTACAACTGTAACCAAACCAGCCGCCCGGAGCGCCACAGCCAATCACCGAGGCCGATCATTCCGCGGCCAATCACAGGGGACGTCACTGCGCGCCGCCGCCCGCTGCATGCCGGGAGTCGTAGTTTTAGGCTGCTTTTGTCATAGGGAGTGATAGCACCAGTGGAAGTGAGGGGAAGGCTGGCTAATTAATGTGAGACTTAGTGACCACTAACCAGTGACTTTACACGTCACAGGCATCTATATCAATTATTATGTATATATAATAATTTGTTAAGGTCTGTCCAGTCTCCAGCATGCATGTGAAGTGGGACTTTGGGCGCGCCCCTGCCCAGCGGTTACCACTAGGGAGACAGGGCAGACCTAGGAGGTTCTGTTGTCGGCGTGGAACACGTTATATATATATTAACAGTTACTATATAGCGCAGCATATTCCGTTGTCCTGTACAATTGGAAACACAACAGTAATAAACCAGAACAGGGTAATGACAAACAAAGAGGTAGGAGGGCCCTGCTCTTAGGTTTACACTCTACAGGAACACAATAATTCTGACATCCGGCGGCACTCTGGTGGCTTGGAAAAGGAATAGGCCACAACCATTTCTAATCTGACGTTTCGGTTATCATAAAACTTTCCCCAGGTAGGGGGTGCCGCATGGTTTATGCCATCGTTAGTATCTGGACTTGCACCCACTCCATGCTAGGTGCAAAAGGTCCCCCTGAGACAGGCGTCTCACCTCCGTCCGAATGCTACGACTGAGCAAGGACGTCGTCCAACACACCCATGGCGCTCTCATGAGGCGGAACAGTTCTGTGTTGGCTAGGTCACCACCCAGAAACGCCTATTCCTCGTAAAATGCGGTCTGTTACATCCGTTCGCAGTAGTATCTGTCAGCAAATTTGTGGCTGATCCTGAGCATCAGTTCAGATAGTCGCCGCCCAAGGGGAGTGTAAATTTGCCCGTGCAAGTGTGCGATCGCATGTGTACGCTGTGCTACAGATATCCCTCAGTCAGCGGACAGCTGTAAATCCATTCGCACCTCACTCACCAGTGAATGATTTTTTCACTGTGTGCAGTGTGCGCAGCCCAGGACTTATACAGTGCGATGAAAACAGGCTGATCGGGGCCAGAGCGGACGTCACACACCCTCCCTTAAAACGCTTGGGAACATCTGCGTTTTCCCTGACACTCCCAGAAAACGGTCAGTTACCACCCACAAACGGCCTCCTCCTGTCATTCAGCATGCGAATGGCTGCACAATTAAAATTTTCGCACCAGCCTGTCACTGTTCAGCGATGCCTGTTGTTGTTTGGTGACACGCGTGCGCATTGCGGTGCATAAGCATGCGCAGTCTATCGATAATTGCCCGCTGTGCAATCAGGTCTGAATCAGGCCCAGTGTGCAAACTGTCTCTCACTTATTACAGCGTACGTCGAGGCTTGTTGGTCCACCGTTCCCTATTACATAATCCTCTTCTGTCATTCACGTTCGGTCTTGTCTTACGTCTCTTGGGAGTTCCTTCCTTAGCTGATCAGCTCCTGTCCCTGTACACGGCTTCATGCTTATAATGACAGCGTTGTGAGACGGTCTCTGTATTTATTGTGTTTTGCTTCCAAAACGTTTGACGAAATGACTCAGGCTCAGCAAATTATACAGAGTGAGGCAAGAACACCTCACAGATTATTAAAGATTAAGAAACAAGGCCTGGTAAATGCTCTTCAGAATTTTAGTACATAACGTAAAAGTGCACGGAATACAGTTTATTTTCACTTGGTTGTGAATATATCATCAACCAGACGGTGGCCTTCATTCATAGTACACATTTGTAGCTGATTTCGGAAGTGTTGCATCCCTCGGCGGGTCACTTCCAATGTTATCGCTGCAAATACCTGACGAAACTCACTTTTCATTTGTCTGGCTACGCTAACATGCAGAGCTGGACCCGCCCTCCCCCCCTCCCCAGGCCCCTCCAACAGGCCCTGGCTCAGGTAAAGAGTATCCGCCACCCCCACTCTCTCGGCACCACTGCGTGCAACCTTCTACCAGCCGAAAACAGTTAACTAAGTTGGTACTGCGGACTATCCAATGCAGATCACGGACTGAGCCTAGCCGAAACCGAATAGAGCAGAACCAATATAGACAGGCAGAGGAGCATAAAGAACAGTCCAAAGTCAAATGCACGTGATACAGGAATGCTGGGGCTCAGGGATCATGCGCCCAATGCATTGGCACAGATCAGAGTGCAGAGCAGCTATATAAAGAGGGTCATTCCGAGTTGATTGCTAGGCAAAAAAAAAGGCACTTCTGCGTTGTAGTTTCACACAGGGTCTAGCGAAGCTTTCCAGCCGCACTGGCTGCCGCAGAGTGATTGACAGGAAGAGGGCGTTTCTGGGTGTCAACTGACCGTTTTCAGGGAGTGTTCCGAAAAACGCAGGCGTGCCAGAGTAAAAGCAGGCGTGGCTGGGCGAACGCAGGGCCTGTTTGTGACGTCAAAACAGGAACTGAACAGTCTGAAGTGATCGCAAGCGCTGAGTAGGTATTGAGCTACTCAGAAACTGCACAAAAAAACTTTGTAGCAGCTGTGCGATCCTTTCGTTCGCACTTCTGCTAAGCTAAAATACACTCCCAGTGGGAGGCGGCATAGCGTTTGCACGGCTGCTAAAAACTGTTCGCGAGCGAACAACTCGGAATGACCACAAAGGGCGGCCATCTCAAATCAGGCGGCCTTGTGACATGCCTCCGCCCCTTTAAATTCCCGGCAGAGTCGCACGCCTGCCTGCACACAGACACTGGAACACCTCAGAAGAGGGGGAGAGAAGGCGCCGGTCAGAGGCTGAGCCATTGAAACTTGCTCCAACCCCATGCAAGGTGCATATTCTCCATCAAGGAAAGGCCTCTAATGTGAGCAATAAAGTGCCTGAAACCAGTTATGCGGCAATCAGAAACATGTGACATTGGGGGCTATTCAGATCCCGAAGAATCTGCGTCGGGATGCGCAAAGTACCAATGATCTATTTTTAAAGGAAGCAGCAGTGATAGCGTTTCCAACCAAAGCTGAATCAGGCCCATTGGCCATTTGTGCAATATCGCATTGCGTGCAACTCAGAGTCAGCACCAAGCAGCACAAATGAAGTGAAAGATATGGCTCTCCCCACGTGTTATGGTGATCTACAAGATAGTCAGGCTTTGCAACTAGGAGATCCAGCTTCAGCTGACGGCGACTTGCATAGACCTGCACGCCTTGCTTCATTCAGGTTGGAGTCTCGCCCAAACGCATAAATCTGCATCGGAAATGATCGGGGGAGGTGGCCCTGGCCGTCCAGGCCAGGGCCGTCTCAGGAGTGTAGTAATATTACTTTCCAGGCAGACAGAAGGGGTGTGGTTCGTTTTATCGACAGTGTCTAGGTCAACAATGTTTAGGTCGACCACTATAGGTCGACAGTCACTAGGTCGACATGGATGGAAGGTCGACAGGGTTTCTAGGTCGACATGTGCTAGGTCGACAGGTCTAAAGGTCGACATGAGGATTATTATTTTTTTGTGTCGTTTTCTTCGTAAAGTGACCGGGATCCCAAATTAGTGCACCGCGTCCCCTCGCATGGCTCGCTTCGCTCGCCATGCTTCGGGCATGGTGCCTTCGCTCCGCTACCGCTTCGCTCGGCACACTTTACCGTTCCAATCGTAGTCCACGTGGATCGTTAAGTATGAAAAAATCCCCCCCCCCCCCCAAAAAGTGTGAAAAACTCATGTCGACCTTTAGACCTGTCGACCTAGCACATGTCGACCTAGAAACCCTGTCGACATTCCATCCATGTCGACCTAGTGACTGTCGACCTAAACATTGTCGACCTAGACACTGTCGATCTTCAGACCGGATCCCGACAGAAGAGCCCCATTTGTAGGATATTCCATATTCTCTCTGAACTTTAAATTGGGGACTTGAACGCTCGCTAGTAACTTTTTGCAGCGCTGCGATCAGGTCAAAACTCGGCAAAACTGCGCATGCATTGCAATGCGCAAGCGCATCGTGCGAGTACAAACAGGATCGGTGCTGGGCGATGGATTTTAGGAAGAATCCATTCACACAGCCGATCGCAAGAAGATTGACAGGAAGAAGACGTTTATGGCTGTCAACTGACCGTTTTCTGGGAGTGGTAGGGAAAACGCAGGCGTGTCCAGGTGTTTGCAGGGCGGGTGTCTGACGTCATTCTGGGACCAAAAAGACTGAAGTGATCGCAACGGCTGAGTAAGTCCAGAGCTACTCAGAAAACTGCAAAAAACGTTTTTGTGCCGCTCGGCTGCAAAAACTTTCGTCCACTCGCAAAGCGAAAATACACTCCCCCGTGGGCGGCGACTATCTGATCGCTGCGCTGCAAAAAGTAGCTAGCGAGCGATCAACTCGGAATGACCCCCTTGATTGCATGCCCTCTGATTAGGGAAGGTAACAGGCATACGCAGCATCGACGCAACAACGAGAAACATCGACTACTATGGCTACGGAGACTGGCTGCAGCAGAAGTGACGCTGGCTGGCGCCATGTTTCTCTACGTACATGATCACAGCTGAAGGCAGAGACATGCCTTGAAAATGACCATATACTCGTCTGCATTTCTGCCACCACTCCCCATTACCCCTCCCAAACTGTCCCTATCAATCACTCGCCTGTGCGAACGCAACTGCAAAGGTACATTGACACGTGCACCATTCGATCGCGACACATGCGCAGTCTGCGGATAATCGCTCCACTGCGAAAACATCAGCATTGCGCGCAAAAGTGAATTAGGTGCAGAGTCCCTTCCCACGCGGAGCAGCTGAGGTTGAAGACCCACCCCTTGTCACATAGGCTCCTCCTCTCGCTCCTTGTTCCACACACCCTTCCTCCTGCTGTCATTGGATGGGAGTCATGTGACAAGAGGAGGCCGTGCTGTGGACATAATAAATACGCTTATCATTTATTTTTCAGGCGCCGCTAAATTTCCAAAGCAGCTTTATACAGGCACCAGCGAAAACAGACGTCTCCAAGGGGCAGTAAATGTACTCTGACATAACTTCCGAACATTACAAAGCAAGTGCCCGACAAACTAGATAGGGTGCGAATTGGGCGGCTTTGGGAGACGCACTATGGGGCTCATTCCGACCCGATCGCTCGATGCAGTTTATCGCAGTGCAGCGATTGGGTCGGAATAGCGCATGCCGGACGGCTGAAGGCCGTCGTTTCTTTGCGATCGCCTTTGCCTGTTTGACAGGCAGAGGCGGTCGCTGGGCGGGAGGGGGCGGCACGGCGGCGTTTGGCCGCCGTTATGGGGGTGCGGTCCGGCCAACGCAGCCGCTGCGGGCCGGGGAGCGACGAGTAGCTCCCGGCCAGCACGCTAAAGCTGCGCTGGCCGGGAGCTACTCTTGAAGTGCAAAAGCATCGCCGCTGTGCGATGCCTTTGCACTTCTGCAGGGGGGGGGGTGGCACTGACATGCGGGGCGGAATAGCCCTGTGCTGGGCGTCCCCCCGCATGTCTATTGTCATGATCGTAGCTGTGCTAAATTTTGCAGGGCTACGATCAACTCGGAATGACCCCCAATATCCAGACAAGCGTGGAACGTCCAGGCACAGGGGAACGGAAGGCAGCTCAGCATACAATGAGACTACACACAGTCAGGGGCAGCATGCAAAGTCGCTGAATGGGACTAAGCGGGTCATTCAGAGTTGATCGCATGCTGCCATTTTTCGCAGCGCAGCGATCAGGTTAGTACTGCGCATGCGTATGCACCACAATGCGCACACGCGTCGTACGGGTACAAACAGCATCGTTGCTGTGCAAGGCTTCTAGCGACAAATCCATTCGCACAACCGATCGCAAGGAGATTGACAAGAAGAGGGCGTTTGTGGGTGTCAACTGACCGTTTTCTGGGAGTGGTAGGGAAAACGTCAATTCCGGGCCCGGGCAGGCTGATGTGATCGCAGTGGGTAAGTAAGTCGGCTGCACAGGCGATCGCACACTTGCAAAGCAAAAATACACTCCCCCGTGGGCGGCGAATATCTGATCGCTGCTCTGCAAAAAATAGCTAGCGAGCGATCAACTCGGAATGAGGGACCATGTGCACTGCAGGTGGGGCAGATGTAACATGTGCAGAGAGAGTTAGATTTGGGTGGGGTGTGTTCAACCTGAAATCTAAATTGCAGTGTAAAAATAAAGCAGCCAGTATTTACCCTGCACAGAAACAATATAACCCACCCAAATCTAACTCTCTCTGCACATGTTACATCTGCCCCACCTGCACTGCACATGGTTTTGCCCAACTGCCAACAAATTTGCTGCTACGATCAACTCTGAATTACCCCCTAAGAGCACTAAAAGCAATGAAAGTGTATGGGAGGAACGCGAGGAAGGAGGGCCCTGCCTGTGACAGCTTACAAGCTAAGGGGACAATGTGACCTTTGGCCCAGAGAAGTGTAACAGGGCCAGGTGTGTATATTAACTCTCTAATTACCATTAGATTGTGAGCTCTCTCAGGGAATGTGCTGTAATAATACTTAGAGGTAAATATTTAATCAAGAAATTAAAAAAGTCCAATCCCATCTGTGACCGGCCGTGCCTCGCCGCTTGTGCCAAGTGATCACAGATTGGTTTTCGTGTCTCACCAGACCTGGGCCATTAGGGGATTCCCTCTTGCCTTCAGCGTTTTGCTGCCACCACCAGGCTCCAACCATCGGCCCCTGAAACCACTTGCTGCTGTGTATGAGTGGATATGGTGCTGTAACCTCTCCTGACTGGCGTCAGTTGACACCCACTGGCTACTTGCCTGCGCGGTAGCTGGCAGAGGGCGGAGCTTGGAGATGCTGAGTTCAGACCAGAACAGGCGGAGAACGGGACTACATGTGATGCATTCCTGTCGGTCACAAGATGTAAGGCAGTTGTCTTGAAGGTTAGATGTTTATTGCTCAAAAAAGTCTTAAAAAAATACTCTACCCTTTTTCAAGGGGGTACAGCATACAGACGTTACAGCGGCTCAACACTTCTAGATGTCACAGAAGGGATGCACCCTTAAACAGGCTTGCAGGCCTTTTCATACTCATCCAACACCCAATACCACCGGGGGTTGTTCCGCCCTGGGTTTTTTTTAACTTAATCGGGCTATGGGGGTAATTCCAAGTTGATCGCAGCAGGAAATTTTTTAGCAGTTGGGCAAAACCATGTGCACTGCAGGGGAGGCAGATATAACATGTGCAGAGAGAGTTAGATTTGGGTGGGTTATTTTGTTTCTGTGCAGGGTAAATACTGGCTGCTTTATTATTACACTGCAATTTAGATTGCAGATTGAACTCACCCCACCCAAATCTAACTCTCTCTGCACATGTTATATCTGCCTCCCCTGCAGTGCACATGGTTTTGCCCAACTGCTTAAAAATTTCCTGCTGCGATCAACTTGGAATTACCCCCTATGTTACAAAATATAAAGAAAAGACAGTTCAGTTCAGTTTGCATTCCTACAGTATAGCAGTCTGATTTAACATACTGTCTCTTTCACACATGTAAATGGGTGTGGATCATTGGGTCGACAGTAACTAGGTTGACAGTCATTAGGATGACCACTATTGGTGTCGTTTTCTTCATAAAGGGGGTCGTTCTGACCCGTTCACTCACTGCTTTTTGTCGCAGCCGAGCGAACGGGTCCGTAGTGCGCCGGCGCATGCCAGACGGCCGAAGGCCGTAGCAGGGCAGAGGCGATCGCTGGGCGGGAGGGGGCGGAACAGCGGCGTTTGGCCGCCGTTTCGTGGGAGCGGTCCGGCCAACGCAGGCGTGGCCGCGAACGGGGGGCGGGCTGCAGCAGCTGCGTGACGTCACACGTAGCCGCTGCGGGCCGGGGAGCGACGAGGAGCTCCTGGCCGGCACGCTATGGGCTGTAACACACACTCCGGTTTTTCCCGGATGGCAAAAAGCCGGACAAACTTTGTCCGGCTTTTTGCCATCCGGGAGAAACCGGCAGTGTCTGTCACACAGGACGGCTTTGAGCCGTGTGTGATGCTGTGCGCATGCGCAGCATCAGACACGGCTTCAGAAAAAACCGTTGTGTGTGAAAGCTCCCCTTCACACACATGGTTTACTGGCTCCAAAGACGGCCCGGCGGCCGCCCGGCCGCTGGACCCTCCAGTGGTGAGACCCGGCTGCAACCCGGCAGCCGGGCCGGGGCCGTGCAGTGTGAAGGCACCCTAGCCCTCACACTGTTAACTACAATGCCGGCACGGGGAAAAGCCGTCCGGCTTTTTCCCGGCCGGCAAAAGCCGTGTAGTGTGTTTCAGCCCTAAAGCTGCGCTGGTCGGGAGCTTCTCTAGAAGTGCAAAGGCATCGCCGCTGTGCGATGCCTTTGCACTTCTGCGGGGGGGGGGGGGGGGGCGGCACTGACATGCGGGGCAGGATAGCCCTGTGCTGGGCGTCCCCCCGCATGTCAGTGAATAATCGTAGCTGTGCTAAATTTAGCACAGCTAGGATCAACTCGGAATGACCGCCAAAGTTGTAGTCCAACGTGGATCATAAAGTATGAAAAAGTTAAAAAGATGAAAAAAAAATAAAAAAAAAAAATAAGATTTTAAGCCTCCCGGTAAATCTTTTTCTCCTAGTCTGTAGAGGATGCTGGGGACTCTGTAAGGACCATGGGGTATAGACGGGCTCCGCAGGAGACATGGGCACTCTAAGACTTTAGATGGGTGTGAACTGGCTCCTCCCTCTATGACCCTCCTTCAGACATCAGTTAAAGAACTGTGCCCAGAGGAGACGGACAGTACGAGGAAAGGATTTTTGTTAATCTAAGGGCGAGATACATACCAGCCCACACCATACACACCGTACAACCTGGTATATACTAAACCAGTTAACAGCATGAACAAAACAGCATCAGCCAAAGACTGATCTCAACTGTAACATAACCCTTATGTAAGCAACAACTATATACAAGCCTTGCAGAAATAGTCCGCACAGGGACGGGCGCCCAGCATCCTCTACGGACTAGGAGAAAAAGATTTACCGGTAGGTTTAAAATCTTATTTTCTCTTACGTCCTAGAGGATGCTGGGGACTCCGTAAGGACCAAGGGGTTTATACCAAAGCTCCAGACCGGGCGGGAGAGTGCGGATGACTCTGCAGCACCGATTGAGCAAACATGAGGTCCTCATCAGCCAGGGTATCAAACTTGTAGAACTTTGCAAAAGTGTTTGAACCCTACCAAGTAGCTGCTCGGCAAAGCTGTAATGCCGAGACGCCTCGGGCAGCCGCCCAAGAAGAGCCCACCTTCCTAGTGGAATGGGCCTTTACCGAATTAGGTACCGGCAATCCAGCCGTAGAATGAGCCTACTGAATCGTGTTACAGATCCAGCGAGCAATAGTCTGCTTCGAAGCTGGAGCGCCAACCTTGTTGGCTGCATACAGGACAAACAGTGCCTCTGTTTTCCTAACCCGAGCCGTCCTGGCTACATAAATTTTTAAGGCCCTGACCACATCCAGGGACTTGGAATCCTCCAAGACCCCCGTAGCCAACGGCACCACAATAGGTTGGTTCATATGAAACGACGAAACCACCTTAGGTAGAAACGGAGAACGAGTTCTCAACTCTGCCCGATCCACATGGAAAATCAGATAGGGGCTCTTGTGAGACAAAGCCGCCAATTCGGACACCCACCTCGCAGATGCCAAGGCCAACAACATGACCACTTTCCAAGTAAGAAACTTGAATTCAACCGTTTGAAGTGGTTCAAACCAGTGTGATTTAAGGAACTGTAACACAACGTTAAGGTCCCACGGTGCCACTGGGGGCACAAAAGGAGGTTGGATGTGCACCACTCCCTTTACAAAAGTCTGGACTTCTGGGAGAGAAGCCAATTCCTTCTGAAAGAATATAGACAAGGCCGAAATCTGCACTTTAATGGAGCCTAACTTTAGGCCCATATCCACTCCTGTCTGTAGAAAATGGAGAAAACGGCCCAGGTGAAAATCTTCCGTAGGAGCATTCTTGGCTTCACACCAAGATACATATTTCCTCCAGATACGGTGATAATGCTTCGCCGTTACCTCCTTCCTAGCTTTGATTAGAGTAGGGATAACTTCCCCCGGAATATCTTTCCTAGCTAGGATTTGGTGTTCAACCGCCATGCCGTCAAACGTAACCGCGGTAAGTCTTGGAACACACAGGGCCCCTGTTGCAACAGGTCCTCCCTGGGAGGAAGAGGCCACGGATCTTCTGTGAGCATTTCCTAAAGATCTGAATACCAGGCTCTCCGAGGATAATCTGGAACAATGAGTATTGTCTGCACTCTTGTTCGTCTTATGATTCTCAATATTTTTGAGATGATTGGAAGTGGAGGGAACACATAGACCGACTGAAACACCCACGGTGTCACTAGGGCGTCCACCGCCACTGCCTGAGGGTCCCTTGACCTGGAACAATACCTCTGAAGCTTTTTGTTGAGGCGTGACGCCATCATGTCTATTTGAGGAAGTCCCCACCGACTTGTTATCTCTGCAAAAACTTCTTGATGAAGTCCCGACTCTCCTGGATGGAGATCGTGTCTGCTGAGGAAGTCTGCTTCCCAGTTGTCCACTCCCGGAATGAAGACTGCTGACAGAGCGCTTACGTGATTTTCCGCCCAGCAAAGAATCCTGGTGGCTTCTGCCATTGCCGCTCTGCTCCTTGTCCCGCCTTGGCGGTTTACATGCGCCACAGCCGTGACGTTGTCTGACTGAATCAGAACGGGTAGGGTGCGAAGAAGATTCTCCGCTTGTTGTAGGCCGTTGAATATGGCCCTTAATTCCAGCATGTGTAGACAAGTCTCCTGGCTTGATCATATTCCCTGAAAATTTCTTCCTTGTGTGACTGCTCCCCATCCTCGGAGGCTCGCGTCCGTGGTCACTAGAACCCAGTCTTGAATGCCGAACCTGCGACCCTCTAGAAGGTGAGCACTCTGAAGCCACCACAGGAGAGACACTCTGGCCCTGGGGGACAGGCTTATTTTCTGATGTATTTGTAGATGGGACCTTGACCACCTGTCCAGAAGGTCCCACTGAAACGTCCTCGCATGGAACCTGCCGAATGGGATGGCCTCGTAGGCCGCCACCATCTTTCCCAGTATTTGAGTGCATTGATGAACTGACACTCTTTTTGGTTTTAGCAGGTCCCTGACCATGTTCTGGAATTCCTGGGCTTTTTCCGTTGGGAGGAAAACCCTCTTCTTTTCCGTGTCCAGAACCATGCCCAAAAATGACAGTCGAGTCGTCGGAATCAACGGTGACTTTGGTAGATTCAGAATCCAGCCGTGTTGCTGTAGCACTCTCAGGGAGAGCGACACGCTTTTCAGTAACTGATCTCTCGATCTCGCTTTTATCAGGAGATCGTCCAAGTATGGGATAATTGTGACTCCTTGCCTGCGCAGGAGCACCATCATTTCCGCCATTACCTTGGTGAAAATCCTTGGGGCCGTGGAAAGCCCAAACGGCAACGTCTGAAACTGGTAATGACAATCCTGTACAGCGAATCTCCGGTACGCCTGATGAGGGGGATAAATGGGGACATGAAGGTATGCATCCTTTATGTCCAGCGACACCATAAAATCCCCCCCTTCCAGGCTGGAGATCACCGCCCGGAGAGATTCCATCTTGAATTTGAACCTTTTCAAATACAGGTTTAGGGATTTTAGATTCAGAATGGGTCTGACCGAGCCATCCGGCTTCGGGACCACAAATAGGGTTGAATAATACCCCTTCCCCTGTTGTATTAGGGGAACCTTGATAATTACTTGCTGTTGACACAGCTTTTGTATGGCAGCTGAAACTATTTCCCTCTCTGGGGGAGAAGCTGGCAAAGCCGATTTGAAAAATCGGCGAGGAGGCACTTCTTCGAACTCTAGTTTGTAGCCTTGGGATACAATGTCGACCGCCCAAGGATCCAAATCCGACTGAACCTAAACCTGGCTGAAGAGTCGAAGACGTGCCCCCACCAGTGCGGACTCCCTCAGCGGAGCCCCAGCATCATGCGGTGGATTTTGTAGAGGCCGGGGAAGACTTTTGTTCCTGGGAACTAGCCGTAGCAGGCGTTCTTTTCCCTCTACCTCTGGCGAGGAAGGAAGAGCCCCGACCCTTTCTGAACTTATGCGACCGAAAGGACTGCATCTGATATTGAGGTGTTTTCTTTTGCCGAGGGGGAACGTAAGGCAAAAAAGAATACTTACCCGCGGTAGCTGTGGACACCAGGTCCGCGAGTCCCTCTCCAAATAAAACCTCACCCTTGTAAGGTAAAGTCTCCATATGTCTCTTTGAATCGGCATCACTTGTCCATTGGCGGGTCCACAGGGACCTTCTAGCCGAAACTGCCATGGCATTGGCTCTTGAACCCAACAGCCCAATATCTCTCGCAGCCTCTCTCATATACAATGCTGCATCCTTAATGTGACCCAAGGTCAACAAAATACTATCTTTATCGAGGGTGTCAATGTCAGATGACAAGTTATCTGCCCACGCTGCAATCGCGCTACCCACCCATGCCGACGCTACGGCCGGTCTGAGCAGGGCACCTGTATGTGTATAAATTTATTTTAAGATAGTTTCCGGTCTGCGATCAGCAGGATCCTCGAGGCCTGCCATGTCTAGAGAAGGTAGCGCCACCTTTTTGGAGAAGCGCGTCAAAGCCTTGTCCACCGTGGGCGAGGATTCCCATCGTAACCTGTCCTGTGAGGGGAAAGGATACGCCATAAGAATTCTCTTGGGAACCTGCAGTCTTTTGTCTGGAGTTTCCCAAGCTTTTTCAAATAAAGCGTTCAGCTCATGAGATGGGGGAAACGTTACCTCAGGTTTCTTTTCCTTAAACATGCAGACCCTCGTGTCAGGGACAGAGGGGTCCTCTGTGGTATGCAAAACATCTTTTATTGCAATAATCATATAATGTATACTCTTGGCCACCCTTGGGTGTAACCTTGCATCATCATAGTCGACACTGGAGTCGGAATCCGTGTCGGTATCAGTGTCTGCTATCTGGGAAAGGGGACGTTTATGAGACCCCGAAGGGCCTTGTGACACAGTCAAAGCCATGGATTGACTCCCTGCATTTTCCCTGGACTCTGCTTTGTCCAATCTTTTATGTAATAAGGTCACATTTGCATTTAAAACATTCCACATATCCAACCAATCAGGAGTTGGCGGTGCCGACGGAGACACCACAATCATCTGCTCTGCCTCCTCCCTAGACGAGCCTTCCGCTTCAGACATGCCGACACACACGTACCGACACCCCCACACACACTGGGATATACGTATATGGGGACAGCCCCCCAATAAGGCCCTTTGGCGAGACAGAGAGAGAGTATGCCAGCACACACCCAGCGCCGCTGGACACTGGAAACAAAGTCCCAGTCTGTGCAGCGCTTTATATATATATATATATATATATATATATATATATATATATATACACATACACACTTTTTTGCGCCAAATCAATGTGCCCTCCCCCTCCCCTCCCCTCGTTTTTGCCCACTGTTACTTGGTTCAGCAGGGGATAGTCCGGGAGCAGTTTCTCTGCAGCTTGCTGTGGAGAAAATGGCGCTGGTTAGTGCTGGAGGATCAAGCTCCGCCCCCTCGACGGCAGGCTTCGGTCCCGCTCAAATTGTTTATACTGGCTGGGGTTTTATAATATACTGCCTCCGCAGTATCTGATACCTGTGCTAGTGTTATTTGAGGTAATTATTGCTGCCCATGGCGCCCCCCCCTGCGCCCTGCACCCTTGCTGTGCCTTGTGTGTGTGTGTGTGTGTGTGTGTGTGTGTGAGCAATGGCAATGGTACCTCACTGAAGATCTGAAGCCTTCTGTCACCTGTGAAGTCTTCTTTCTTCTGAAACTCACCCGGCTTCTATCTTCCGGGTCTGTGAGGACGGCGGCGAGGCTCTGGGACGAACAGCGAGGACGACACCTGCGTTTCCGACCCTCTGTAGCTAATGGTGTCCAGTAGCCTAAGAAGCAGAGCCTATCAGTTAAGTAGGTCTGCTTCTCTCCCCTCAGTCCCACGATGCAGGGAGCCTGTTGCCAGTAGTGCTCCCTGAAAATAAAAAACCTAACAAAAGTATTTTCAGAGAAACTTAGTAGAGCTCCCCTGCAGTGCATCCAGTCTCCTCTGGGCACAGGATCTAACTGAGGTCTGGAGGAGGGGCATAGAGGGAGGAGCCAGTTCACACCCATCTAAAGTCTTAGAGTGCCCATGTCTCCTGCGGAGCCCGTCTATACCCCATGGTCCTTACGGAGTCCCCAGCATCCACTAGGATGTAAGAGAAAAATACATTTGAAAAACGCATATGTTGACCTTTTCAGGTGTTGACCTTTGCCAAGTCGACCTAGTGACCGTGCCGACCTAATACACGTCGGTCAATAGTGATCGACCTGAGTGTTGACCTAAAGACCGGATACCCATGTAAATCTAAACTGAACTTCAATTGCATTCTTCCATTCCCATAACTGTCATTTAAGCCCACCTGGATGGCAGTTAAAAAAAAAGTTCTTGGCTGCTTGACACCTATCCCCTTGCTGGAGCTACAGATGTGTCCTGATAAATCCTGCCTCAGTACGCCAGGCAGCTGGAGATGCCTAGCGTGAGCGAGCTGACAGGTCCCATCCAACTCTGCTAGCGTCGGGACCAGCAGACTCTGCTGATTAAAATGATATGCGGCATGCCTATATTCTGTATTCGGCTACGGCTGTATCCGCATACGGAATGCCGTTCTAGGAAAACACTGTAGCGTAGCATTTCATATGCAGATACAGCTGCAGTCGCACAGAGAATAGAGGCATGCCATATATCATTTTACTCAGCATAAGCTCCTTGTGCATCCTATTTGTATATCTTTGCAAATAAGAAGCATTTAAAAGGGAAAAAGTCACACGAAAAGACGCTCGGCTCTGCCAAGTTACGCCACGGCATGGCAAGACTTGAAGGGCTGCATAGTGTGCAGGGAGGTTAGAGGTAAGTGGACACATCTAGGCAAGATTGTCCCAAGAACGGTTTCCAAATGTCAATACCTGAGTGAATTATTTTACCTTTCAAATACATTTAAACACATCTTAGAAATACATTTAAACATGTCACAGACTAGTACATTTCCTCTGTATACACTAATACGGATCAGCTGCAGTGCTTTACAGCAATATATATATATTTTAGTGCAGTTTATTACAGCACTGGAACTTGTCTGTGCCTTGTCCCAGCATGACGCAGAGCCTTAAGCTGCAGCCTGGATCTAAGCGTTCCTGTCTGCAACAGCTATCACATGTATAACGGGCACCTCAGCGCTGGCTGGCCCATTCAAACCTGACGCAGAAGCACGAGGGTTAATCCGGAAACATTATCCAAAGCAACGCACAAAGCGTTTTACTTACAATAGTGTCGCCATTTTGAATTTCCTGATTAATCACGCAGAGAAGCAGTGGTTTATGTAAGCCGCCAGTTTGTAAATTTACCTCATTAAGATTAAGGTTACCAGATGTCCTGAGAGGCTCCTGAAACCGTGCCTGCACCTTCACCATGGCGGTCACGTGCTGTAATTGCGATATATATTTATGTTTACCCTTTGTACAGTGCCGTGGACACTTTGTGGCAAAACGTTTCTTGCAGCAAATAAAGTGGAGTAGTTCATGCATTCAAGCTGCTGGCGGCGTGCCGTCCCTTTCTGATCATATATCATCCGCTTGTTCTAGCGCCTGACAGAATATCATACTTACCTAACCTCCCGGGAGCTGCGGGAGACTCATGATTTTTTAGGTAGTTCCCCGCAGTCCCGGAAGGGTAGGTGGTTCTCCAGCATCCTGACGCTTCCCAGTGAAGCAGGCAGGGATGAAGTAAAAAAAAACACTGCAAGACGTGATCGCTACATGACAGTCCGTACCTACGCCTCGAAGTGTCACGCTGCGTCTCCTCTCCGGCTTCTCCTGGAGAAGAGACGCAAAAAGTAGGGTACCTATGCAGAATATATAGTGTAAGCTCCAATGAGCAGGGCCCTCCTCCCTCATGTGATCTTCCTCTCCTTACTTATATCATCATCATCTCCCCACTGCTACCAGCAGCACCAGGCCCGCTATCAGGGCGGGCCCGGTGCCGCTGGTAGCAGTGGTGAGGGGAGGGCCCAGGCCGATCATACCGCTGCCCACCTGCCCCCGTCCGTTCGCCACCATTGTTGTGCGCTCGGTGCCCGCAGGCTCTATTGAAAATGTCCCTCTCAAGATGGCCGCCAACTCATTAGAGACAGTTAAGTTACTAGAGGAGGATTTACTGTTCTTAATAACTGTCTCCTCTGAGGCAGTGGCCATTTTGGGTGGGATTTTTTCAATAGTTTTTACTTGAAGCAGGCGGCCGAACAGTCTGCTGCGGCAGCGGGGGAGGGAGACGGACGAGCAGAACCCCTGACAACGATAAGAATCCCTGACAATGATCAGGTACTGAGGCATTACTGCGTGGGGCATAATATGGTGCTAGGGGAATAACCTCCTTTCCAGCTACCCCACTTTCATTCACCTCTGCCCCATGGTCCTGCTATCCCACAACTCAGCCCTGCTCCCTCTCTCCCTTCCTTGTCACCTCCCCACACCCCCCATCCACATCACACTGACCTCCCTCCCTGCCCACCTCCTGCAGTTTCCCCTCCTAGCTCAGGCACACGTACCATCACTACTCTATCATCATCCCTGTTCTCAAAGTTACTCACCTCATCCTTACAGAAACCTTGATAATCTCATTCACATCTTTCCCACAAACTCATACCCCCTATCCTGTGCCCTGTGGAATGCTAGATCTGTTTGTAACAAACTGGTCCCCACTCAAGACCTTTTCATTTCCAACTCCCTACACATACTAGCCATTACTGACACCTGGATTACCCCCCCCCCCCCCGACACTACTTCTCCAGCTGCTCTCTCTGCTTGGGGCCTCACATTCACACACACACCCCGACCTGGGGGTCACCCTGGTGGTGGTGTTGGGGTCCTTTTACCTTCTAGTTACTCCTACCAACTCATACCACCAGAACCATCCCTTACATTCTCTACATTTGAGGTTCATGCTATACGCCTCTTCCAACCTGTCCATCTTAGAGTAGCTGTCATTTACCGCCCCCCTGGCACTGCTTCCAAATTCATCGACAACTTTGCTTCCTCACTTCCTTTCTTCTGACATTCCCTCCATTATCCTAGGCGATTTCAACATCCCTATTGACATCCCCACACAATCCCCTGCCTCTAAACTCCTTAACCTCACCTCTTCACTTGGTCTCTCCCAGTGGACCTCCTCACCCTCCTATGTTAATGGGAGCTCACTGGATCTGGTCTTTACTCACCGCTGTGATATTTCTGATTTTTCCAACTCCCCATTTCCCCTCTCTGACCACCACCTGCTCTCTTTTAACCTATCTCTCCCTGCTTCCCCATCTCTACCTCCTAAGGCTACCATCACTAAGCGTAACATTGAAGCTATTGACACCACTTTCCTTTCCTCCCTGTTTGACTCACTTCTCTCTCCTATTCTCTCTCATGCCCTGAACAAGCCACTTCCACATACAATGCATCCCTTACTTCTGCTCTTGACTCTGTTGCTCCACCAACCACTATTCACCCTTGCAAATTAACACCTCAACCCTGGCACACCAAATGCACCAGATATCTGCAAAAATGCTCACGTACTGCTGAGCGACACTGGAGGAAATCACGCTCTAAGGCAGACTTCCACCATTTCAAACTTATGCTCTCATCCTTCAGTGCTGCCCTTTCCCTCGCTAAACAGTCTTCAAGAACCTCATCTCCACCCAGTCTTCCAACCCCCGGCGCCTCTTTACCACTCTCAACTCACTCCTCTGCCCACCTCCACCTCGTCTCCCTTCCTCGCTCTCTGCTCTTGACTTTGCCACTTACTTCACATCCAAAATTGACTCCATACGTCAGGACATCACATCACACCAGACCATCAGTAACCAGCCTTCTCCCATCCCTTACCAACCCTCCCCATCCCTCGCACCTACTCTGACATCTTTCTTCCATGCATCTGGAGAGGAAGTCATGGCCCTCATTCGTTCCTGTCCCCTCACCACCTCCCCACTTGACCCTATCCCCTCCCGCCTCCTCCGCTATCTCTCTCCTTCTGCTTGTTCCCATCTTTCCCACCTTCTCAAGCTCTCCCTCTCATCATGCACTGTCCCCTCTGCCTTCAAGCATGCACTCATCTCTCCTATTCTTAAAAAACCTACCCTTGATCCAAACACTCTCTCCAACTACCGACCCATCTCTATCCTCCCTTTTGCCTCCAAACTCCTTGAGCGTATTGTCTACAACCGCCTTACTTCCTTTCTTTCCTCACACTCACTGCTTGACACATTCCAGTCTGGCTTCCATCCTCTCCACTCCACTGAAACTGCCCTTACAAAAGTATGCAATGACCTCCATGCTGCTAAATCTAAGGGACACTACTCTCTACTTATTCTACTTGATCTTTCTGCTGCTTTTGACACTGTGGACCATCCTCTCCTACTGCAAATCCTTCACTCCATAAGTCTGCGTGACACTACCCTCTCTTGGCTGTCCACCTACCTTTCTGGCCGTTCATTCTCTGTCTCCTCTCGTGACTCCACCTCCCCCTCACTTCCACTAACTGTAGGGGTACCCCAAGGTTCTGTCCTTGGTCCTCTTCTCTCTCTATACGTCCTCACTAGGTAAGCTCATTAGTTCTTTTGGTTTCCAATATCATCTCTATGCTGATGACACCCAAATCTATCTTTCCTCTCCAGACTTAACATGTCTTGGAGTAATCCTTGACTCCTCCCTCTCCTTCAAACCACACATTCAGCACCTCTCACAAACCTGCCGTTTTCATCTAAAAAAAATCTCCAGGATCAGACCCTTTCTGACCCAGGATGCTACTAAGACTCTTATCCACTCACTGGTCATCTCCAGACTTGACTACTGTAATCTCCTCCTGACTGGCATTCCTGACAAATACCTCTCTCCACTCCAATCTATCCTCAATGCTGCTGCCCGGCTCATTTTCCTCACCAAATGCACTACGTCCACCTCTCCTCTCCTACTAGACCTTCACTGGCTCCCCTTCCCTTTCAGAATCCATTTCAAGCTTCATTAGCTCAACAGTGACTTGGTCGACACCCAAAATAGGTCGACACAGTTATGTCGACGTGGAAAAAGGTCGACATGAGTTTTTTTTTTTTTTTTTAAATGTCGTTTTCCTTGTAAAGTGACCAGGAACGCCAGTTAGTGCACCGTGTCCACTTGCATGGCGAGCGCGGGGCAAGTTTGTAGCAGTGGCGGCTCTTGGCAGGGGCAAGCAGGCTTTTTGCCCGGGGCGCCGCTGTCTTGAGGGCAAAAAGCCTGCTTGCCCCTGCCGGTGCTTTTCATTGTGGGAGCAGACGCTAGGGGTCATAATTGACCTCTAGTGTCTATGCAGTGTGCGGCGCTATGGGAGAGACGTCCTGACGTCTCTCCCATAGATCCGAGGAGCAGTGGCCGGAGATGGAGCATAGCAGCAGCGGTCGGGTAACAGGAGCGGGGCTGGTATTTTTTTTTCAAGCACTGCTACTAGGGGCACAGCGACAGAGGGCACAACTACAGAGGGCACAGTAACAGGGGGCACAACTACAGGCAGAGCTGCCACCAGAAATTGTGGCAGCCCTGCCCCCCCCCTCATGGAGGTAATAGCCACGTTAGTAAAGCAGTCCCCGCATCACAACCTACCAGCAGCAGCAGCGGTGGAGGGCGGTCTCTCACACTCAGTCAGTGCTGCTGCTGCTCGGACGGCACGGCCCGCGGAAGTACAGGCGTGGACCCAGCGCCGCTGGCGGTGGCTTCAATTCTCAAATCTGCCACTGACTAGCAGCAGGCCAGCCGCGGTCAGTGTCACCGGCGGCCAGTGGTGCAAGTAGAAAAAATGTCTTACAGGTACTGTGTGCTCGCGCTGAAAGCACGCGCGCCAAAAAATGGGTGTGGCTAATGAAAGTGGGGGCGTGATACACATATGGGGGGAGCGGCAGATACACATATGACCCCAATAGTGCCAGATACACGTTGCCCCACAGTGCCAGATATACGTTGCCCCACAGTGCCAGATACACATTGCCCTACAGTGCCAGATACACATTGCCCTACAGTGCCAGATACACATTGCCCCAGAGTGCCAGATACACATTGCCCCAGAGTGCCAGATACACAAATGTCCCCAGAGTGCCAGATACACAAATGCTCCCACAGTGCCAGATACACATTGCCCCCACAGTGCCAGATGCACAAATGCTCCACAGTGCCAGATGCACATCGCCCCACAGTGCCAGATACACATCGCCCCACAGTGCCAGATACACAAATGCCCCCACAGTGCCAGATATGCCCCCAGTGCCAGGTACACATGTAACCCCAGTGCCAGATACACATGTCCCCACAGTGCCGGATATGCCCCCAGTGCCAGATACACATGTCCCCCCAGTGTCAGATATGCCCCCAGTGCCAGATACCCATGTCCCCACAGTGCCGGATATGCCCCCAGTGCCAGATATGCCCCCAGTGCCAGGTATACATGCCCCCCCATGCCATATATGCCTCCAGTGCCAGATATGCCCCCCCCGAGTGCCAGATATGTCCCCAGTGCCAGATATACAGGAAGACCCCCCTGCTGCTGCTCACCTGTGTCTGTGTGAGGGGAGGAGAGCGCAGCCGGCGCCTCTCCTTCCCCTCAGTCTCCAGCGGGTGCGAGTGTCTCCGTTCAATTCAGCTCCGATCCGTGAGCCAATCAAAGGTTGCGGTCCGCGAGCTCTGATTGGCTCACGGGCGGCGCTGAATTGAAGACACAGAGGGGCAGGAGAGGCGCAGGGCTGCGCTCTCCTCCCCTCACATCAGCGGTGAACAGCAGAGGGAGGGGGGAGGGACGGGGAGCGGCGGCCCGTGGGTACAGTGGCGGCAGCTGCCGCCGGATATATCCACGGGTGGCTGTGTGTGCAGCCCGGGCCCTTCACTCTGTCAGAGTGGCCGGGCCCGGGATAACTGTACACAGGGCACCCCCTTGATGGCGACCCTGACCACAGGACACTACACACAGCTACAGGGGGCACAACTGTGACCACGCCCATTCCATATGAAGCCACGCCCCTGTTCACCTTTCGTTTGGGGGGGGGGGGGGGGGGGGGCGCCACAAGGTCTAGAAACGGCCCTGGTTCGTAGTCCGCGTGGATTGTAAAGTATGAAAAGTTTAAAAAAAAAAAAGAAAAAAAAAGTGAAAAACTAATGTCAACCTTTTCAAATAACCTAGTGACCATGTTGACCAATAGTCGACCTGGCGGCTGCTCATCGCACTGCTATTACCGGCTATCTCTAGCTCCCCCTGGTGGCCGCTCCCCTCACTGCTATAACCGGCTGATAGTGTTGCTGGATGTCGGTGTGTCTGGCTCCCCCTGGCGGCCGCTCCGCGCGCTGCTGTAACCCGGTGTCTCTGGATGTTGGTGTCTCTGGCTCCCCCTGGCGGCCGCTCCTCGCACTGCAGCGCTGCTGTAACCCGGTGTCTCTGGCTCCCCCTGGCGGCCGCTCCTCGCACTGCTGTAACTCGGGGATAACGCGGAGGGATACGGTTCCATCCCGTCCTTCACACCTCTCCACCCGCTGCACCGTTCCCTGTACCGCCGGGGGCTTCCCTCATCCCCGGCCCCGTGCTGAGCCCTCCGGGGAGCCGCCGGCAGCTCCGGTCCCCCCGCCAGCTGCGCACTACATGCCCTCCCCTGTATGTGTTGCGGAGGGTGACAGTTCCGGTTCCGGTGACCGCGACTTCCGGCTTCAGACTGAGAGAGGAAAACAAACCGGTGAGCGGAGGTGTCAGGCCTAGAGTGACCGGGGAGAGAGGCCGGCGGGACGGGCCCCATCACACCTGGGAGCAGAGGCCCCGGACTGCGGCCCAGGGAGAGCTCCGCCCCCTCCTACCTACCTGAGAGAGGCCCTCACCTACCTACCTGCCTGACCGGGGCCCTCACCTAACGGCCCGAGCGGGGGACCCATCTACCTGAGCTCCACACCTCCCTGCCTGACCGGGGCCCTCACCTACCTATCCCATAGGGGCCCTGACCTGCCTGCCAGACCGGGGGCCCCTACTGGACCGGGGCCCGCACCTACTCAGCTCCACACACATCTGCCTGACCTGGGCCCTCACCTGTCTGGCTGACAGGGGACCTCCCCTAAGTGGGCTCTGCACCTACCTACCTGCCTGAGAGGCACCACCACCTACCTGGACTCCGCCCCCACTGCCTGAGCTGGCTCCTCGCCTACCTGTCTGAGCTGGATTCTCACCTACCTGCCTGAGCTGGGTCCACTCCTCACCCACCTGCCTGAGTTGCGAATATACCTACCTGCCTGAGAGGCACCACCACCTACCTGGACTCCGCCTGAGCAAATCACCAACTACCTGAGCGATCTTGGGTTGTCTGGCAGGGGGAGGGATCTCGGGGTGTTTGACAGGGGGAGGCATCTCGGGGTGTCTGGCAGGGGGAGGGATCTCGGGGTGTTTGACAGGGGGGGGGGTTTGGGGTGTTTGACAGGGGGAGGCACCTTGGGGTGTCCCCTTTGGGGGTTTCCTGTTGCCAGGAGTGATCGTGGAGTGTTGTTTTGTTTGGGTAGGGGGTCTTGATGGTCAGTGGGGATCTTGGGGTTTCTGACAGGAGGAGGGATCTCCTACCACTTACCTCTCAGGACTTTGCAGGCTAGGGGTGTTGGAGTGACAGAAGTCATTTGGTGGTGCCCTATTTATAGGAGGGACAAGGGGTGGGGTGGGGTAGTTAGATGTCGTACAGTATGGGGTCACCCCATTAACAAGAGTTATGTAATATTGTCCCTTTTTGGGAGACACCCGGGGATGTCCTGTCGCTAGGCCAGCTGGGCTGTTCCTGCGGGGGAAGAACGGTGTCCCTGAGGCCGGGTGACAGAGATGTTTGGAGAGCAAAGAGGAGACGCTGTGTGATAGAGCGCGGGCCTCTGTGTGCCATCACCTCTCCATCTAATCCTTTTATATGTTACCCAATGCTGAGGCGTTAACGCCGCCCCCTGCAATGGCTCATTACAACGAGTTCCTGCCCCCTCCGGAGTGCCCGGTGTTTGAGCCCAGCTGGGAGGAATTCTCGGACCCTCTGAGCTTCATCGGACGCATCAGGCCCATTGCAGAGAGGACTGGAATATGCAAAATAAGGCCTCCCAAGGTAAGCGTGACACTGGGCCGGTGCCGGCCCCAGCCAGCTCCTGGGAGATTTGTTTAGCAGGGGGTGTTTTGCATGGAGCTGGGAGATGCTACAGGCTGGATTCAGCTTACATAAGCTACACAGGCCACTATTGTGCTCCCTGCTGCTGAGCGCTACTCTCCATCCTGCAATAGCCCAGGATTAGGAAATGCTGCCAGGAGTGGCTGTATGTGTCACAACGCATCTTGGAATGTACGGTTTTCCTGCACGTTTATTATTATCCTTTATATGGTGCCACAAGGGTTCCGCAGCGCCCAATGTATATAAGTGCTACAATTACTTTCTGTCTTTGTTGCTTCAGCCCTTTCCAAAGCTCTTACATATAATCACGGTGCGTGCTGTAGTCTGGGCTGGAGAAATAAATCCAAACCTTAGGAGCTGACAATTTGTAATGTAAACACTTACAGGGTTACAAGTAATACGTGTCTTATAGCAGCCACCGTGCCAATATGATATATATTATACTGCCCTAATGATCTGCATTCTGTACCAGACTGTGCACCAGCTCCTTCCCAGTTACACTGAGGTCATCAGATGGGGCTTAATTCTCTGTAAATTACTAATAAGCTGTCTGAGACCCTGGCTCATTACATGTGACCGGTCCCTTTTCTCCCCCCCCCAAGGTGGTTTGTTTACCACCATCACAGGAGAGGAGACCCGGGGGTACAGGATATATCCCTGCGCCTCCTCTGTTGGTTCATGGACGGAACATTTCCCATCCCTATGTAGAAATGACTGACACCCTACATAGTTGTCACACAGTCTCCATTTCCCAGTAGCCTTTGCTGCAATTGTTTACTGATTACCTTCTATTACAGCGATGCACAAGGTTGTTTTATATGCTTAAATATCAGCTGTCTCCCATAAATGATTAACGTTATAAAGCGCCACAGAGCGTATGCAGCGGTGTACAGGGATTATTATAAAACCTACTAAAGAAACCTTCATCAGGATTGTTAAAATGAAAAGTTATTTTAATGTCTTTGTTCTGCTGGTAAATAGATACTTGTTATTCCTACACATCAGTCATAGTGTCGCCTCTGACACAATGTAACTAAAAGGACGACTGTTTATTAAAATACTTATTTGTAATGGCAAAAGCAATGTAGGTTTACTGCTTTATATCCCCGTCCCATATTTCTAAGGAGCCTTTTACAAGCGTTTCAGATGCAGAGTAGATCCAATCCTGAGTAATCTGGATGGGTTTTGTTGAATCTATGGGGGTCATTCCAAGTTGATCGCTAGCTGCATTCGTTCACTGTGCCGTGATGAGGCAAAAAAACTGCACTTCTGCGCATGCGACGCAAAGCGCCCGCGCGACGTACTATTACAACGAATGATGTAGTTTCACACGGGGTCTAACGAAGCTTTTCAGTTGCACTGCTGGCCGCAGAGTGACTGATAGGAAGGGGGCGTTTCTGGGTGTCAACTGACCGTTTTCAGGGTGTGTTTGCCAGGAAAAACGCAGGCGTGGCTGGGCGAACGCAGGGCGTGTTCGTGACTTCAAAACAGGAACTGAACAGTCTTAAGTGATCGCAAGCGCTGAGTAGGTCTGGAGCTACTCTGACACTGCACAAAAAAAACTTTGTAGCCGCTCTGCGATCGTTCGCACTTCTGCTAAGCTAAAATACACTCCCAGTGGGCGGCGGCATAGCGTTTGCACGGCTGCTAAAAACTGCTAGCGAGCGAGCAACTCGGAATGACCACCTAAGTACCTGTCTAGAGACGTTAGGACTCAGCCAATCCTAAATGCAACTCTCTATGCGAGTAATACATTAGTATATAGCTATGTCTTCTATTCATATAATAACCATTCTCCACGATGACCCTCCGGTGGAGGCACCATGGAGATTAAAGCGTTACATCTGCAGGTCAAGTAGTTTGTTGCCTGACAGTGGTTTTATTATCCAGAGAAATACTTTTGTCTATTCTGCGTCGCTGAGCCTGGATAGATAAATATTTATTACCGGTTATTGATATAGCGCACACATATTCCGCAGCGCTTTACAGAGAATATTTGGCCATTCACATCAGTTCCCGGACCACTGGAGCTTACACTCTCTATTTCCTACCACTTGTACACGCTCACACATTCACGCTAGGATTTATTTTTGTTGGGAGCCAAGTAACATACCAGTATATATTTGGGAGGAAACCCACACAAGCACGGGGAGAATATACAAACTCCACACAGTTAAGGACATGGTGGGAATCAAACCCATGACCTCAGTGCTGCCAACCATTACTCCGTCCGTACAGGCAAGGAACAAGTCATACGTGTAAATGGGACATTTTGTTCCGCATGTCACATGACATCACGGCCTGTCCTGTCTGTGTTGCGTATTGTCTGTATATCCAGTGAAATACAGAGACATCCAGGGCCAATCTTTTATTTATTCCAAGCAACTGTCCTTCATTTAATGTTTTGTATACATTGTGAATGGGTTTATGTTCCATTATTGCTGGACGGAATAAGTGACAGGTTTCTTTGTCCCTGTAAAATAACCTGGGGTGTACGTGGTGGCACGGTCTGTGTATACACTTTGCTGTGGCATTTGGCATATTGACCGTGTTTTTGGTAAAAGCCTGTGTGTGATAGGAGCCACAGTCGATGCATCTGATTGGGCAAGCTGCTGCAGTCGTCCAATCAGATGCATGGACGAGTGATCAGTGTAGTCTGTGTACTTTCAAACCACTCCATGCCATTAGACCAGGGGAGATGACCATCCACATTGCAGCCTGGCGACGGTGAGCCACAGGGGTTGTGTTCATCGATTCCCAATGCTCTGTGTGTTGCGGTCTGGTCTGCCGGTTTCTCATTCGTCCAGCGGGAAAGTTGGTTCAGCCTCCACCTCAATTTTACTCCCCTCCCAACATGGAAATCGCACTGCTTTATGGTGGATCAGGTTCGAGATCTGCCGCTGCTTATGGTTACTTTATTACCATGTTTTGTTTTGTTATGTGCAATGTAGCCTGACACACAAAGTGTGATGGGTGGGATTGGAATTGAGTTCTTATGTAAAATGCTGCTTGTATATAGCACAAAAGACTATTCCCTGAGTAGTATACTGCTGTAGTGTTCATTCTAGCACCCCGCACCTGTCACAACCTGTCCTCTTTACTGCCTGGGGAGTCTCTCGCTGTGCTCTGGTGCTTCTAGCACACTCTGGTCTGTATCTCTGAGCTGAGCAGAGAGTGACACCCCAGGCAGGAAAGAGGAACTGCACGGGTTGTGACAGGTGCAGGGTTCTAGAATGAACACTACTGCTGTACAAAATACATTTGCAGAAGTAACTGTTGTGTTTCTGCTGTATCCAGTTACCCCCATTGTATTCAGCTTCAGTAGTTACAGTGAGAGGGTAAATACTTCTGTAGTCAGGTTTTGTTTTTCATCCCCCTGGTTATAAATAAGCTAGCTGGCTGTAGGGGGTCCGTGCCGCCCTCCGCTGTATCACACACACACACACACACACACACACACACACACACACACACACACACACACACACACACACACACACACACACACACACACACTGTGCTCTCCAGGCTGCTGGTGAACCTTCTCCTCCTCCTCTTACAGGACTGGCAGCCCCCTTTCACCTGCGACGTGAAGAGCTTCAGCTTTACCCCTCGGGTGCAGCGTCTCAATGAGCTGGAGGTAAGGTGGAATTACGGCTAGGAATGATTTGCGTGTGTTGTATTGTGATGGCGTCTGTGTGACACCAGGGTTGTCTTTGTTGTGGAACTAATGGGATTTGTATTGGGGGATTTGCATATGTTATACAGTAATATATATTCCTGCCTGGGGGTCCCGGTCAGTGATGTAGAGCGGTCTGTAAGGGGTCTCTGCTATACTGGGGATGTGCTGCTGTTACAGGTTTGGATTGCCCAGACAACAGAACCCTACATCGCTCCTACATCGTGCATTTTACCTCCTCTTAGTAATATGCGCACTGCAAGCCTATCAGGATAAGTGGGCGCTGCATGTCACCCCCTAAGTGCTCCTAAATCCATTGCTGCACATCTCACTGACTTTCCCTCTGTGCACAGTCCTGGAAGGTGACATTTAATTACCTAGTATAAATGTCATATAATACTGAGGGGGACATCTACTAAGCCATGGGTCTTCAACCCTCGGCCCTCCAGCTGCTGTGGAACTGCACATCCCAGCATGCCCTGCCTCAGTTTTAGCATACCTTAATAGCAAAACTGGCAGGGCATGCTGGGATGTGTAGTTTCACAGCAGCTAGGGGGGCACAGGTTGAAGACCCATGTACTAAGCAGTAAAAAGAGTGGAGAAGTTGTCCATGGCAACCAATCAGCTGCTCTGAATAATATAGTATGCAAATTATAAATGTTACTTCAATGCTGATTGGTTGCCATGGGCAACTTCCCCACTCTTTTCACTGCTTAGTACATCTCCAAAGTGTTGCTGCATTATGCTTTGACCCCTTCTGATTCGTCTCTCTGCAGTACGCTTCTGACATGTAAGATGGTTTTTTATTACATACTAAAATGAATATATTTTGCCTCTATATAGAGTTATGTTTCATGTTAAATGGCCTCATCAGCAAATATTACCTCTGCTTTGGACTGGTTACTGCCTAAGCTTGGAGGAAGCGGCAACCTGTGGGCAGGATGAATAATCATCCTATCACAGAATGCCTCAAGCCTCGGTGAGGTCCCTAGTTCTCAGCAAATCGATGAGCTGCATCCTAGTGAACATTAATGTAGCCGACAAAATGGCTGCCTGCGCTGTGTGTCAGTGACTGTTACAGTATAATGGAAACGCAGCCTTAAATGTCTCAAATGTCTTAAATGCTTATTGCTCCAGCCATCCATTACTGAGAGGTAAGTGTATTGGGCCGCAGGTTTGGAAACCGCTGTTTTGTCGGCCATTTTTAAAAGGACAATGGCCCTCATTCCGAGTTGTTCGCTCGGTAAATTTCATCGCATCGCAGCGATTTTCCGCTTAGTGCGCATGCGCAATGTCCGCACTGCGACTGCGCCAAGTAAATTTGCTATGAAGATAGGATTTTTGCTCACGGCTTTTTCTTCGCTCCGGCGATCGTAATGTGATTGACAGGAAATGGGTGTTACTGGGCGGAAACACGGCGTTTTATGGGCGTGTGGATAAAAACGCTACCGTTTCCGGAAAAAACGCGGGAGTGGCTGGAGAAACGGAGGAGTGTCTGGGCGAACGCTGGGTGTGTTTGTGACGTCAAACCAGGAACGACAAGCACTGAACTGATCGCAGATGCCGAGTAAGTCTGAAGCTACTCTGAAACTGCTACGAGATGTGTAATCGCAATATTGCGAATACATCGTTCGCAATTTTAAGAAGCTAAGATTCACTCCCAGTAGGCGGCGGCTTAGCGTGTGTAACTCTGCTAAAATCACCTTGCGAGCGAACAACTCGGAATGAGGGCCAATGTTACCAAGGGCAAAGTACAGCATTTTTTGCCTTTTAATAACGTATGTAGTGTTTGCTTAGCTCTGTGTAATGAGTCTGACTCCTCTGAGTGTAAGAGGGGAAACCGGGGGACGGAGCCTTGCAGGGTCTTCCTGATTTATTCCCATCGTCAGAAGGTGCCCGTCTTCTGCTTGACGTGCCACTGACCAAATACTTTTTGGTCTTAAGATGGTCACAGATTCTGTTATATTAAACCCACCCAGTTGATTAAACCAAAATGAATGTATCGTTCTCTCATCCGTAGGCTATGACCCGCGTTAAGCTCGACTTTTTGGATCAGCTGGCAAAGTTCTGGGAGTTGCAAGGGTCTACGCTTCGGATACCAGTGGTCGATCGCAAACTCTTGGATGTGTACGCCCTGAGCAAGGTACGGGACGGCCGACCAGCCAGATACAATATATGAGATAGTTATTATGTGTGGCCATGGGCTCTGTATACTGTACTGAGAGCTCAGGACATTCTGTGGAAGCAGCGCTATAAAATCCTAATAAACTCTCCCATGTGGGATTATAAAATGTATCCCTAGGGATTTGCCGTGTCTCATCTGACCATTAATCATTTTTTACTTTGATACCCCAATAGGTTGTATTATAATGTATGTTATAT
The DNA here is from genome assembly GCF_028390025.1 of Pseudophryne corroboree. Classification (NCBI taxonomy): domain Eukaryota; kingdom Metazoa; phylum Chordata; class Amphibia; order Anura; family Myobatrachidae; genus Pseudophryne; species Pseudophryne corroboree. The sequence continues at coordinate 823,713,779 of NC_086449.1, read as the reverse complement.
GTGATTATGAAATTGTTATTATATGCTACAATACCTGTCTCCGTTTATTAGGATTTTATAGCGCTGTTATAGTCTTGTTGTATTACTACTGTCTTTGTAGACTATCTCCCTACATACCCGGGGCAACGCCCGATCACAATATATATTTGTTTATATATAATTTCTATGCTCTGGTTATATGTTATATATTCTATGTTCCATTATATGTCTGCTACACAAACAAGTAAAATGGCTATAGAGCTAATAAAGCAGTTTATTTACTGATTCAGGTAAGCAGTGAGATATGGCAGTGTGCAGTGAGCAATTTCTGGATGGTTTTCTGATTTAAAGCTGTTCTGGAACATGTGGAAAGAGCCATCTTCTGATTTACCCAAATATGTTTCATTTTCTTGTTTTGCTTTGACTGTAAATGCCCATCTGTTCTCTCTCTCTCAGTTCTTCTTCCCTCACTTCTCTGTGAACCTCCTTCCCCGTTATAGGTGGTTTCCAGTGAAGGAGGCTTCGAGGCTGTCCGTAAGGAGAAGAAATGGTCGAAGGTGGGCAGCCGCCTGGGGTACATGCCAGGGAAGGGCACGGGGTCACTCTTGAAGACGCACTATGAGCGTATCCTGTACCCCTACGAGCTGTTCCAGTCTGGGATTAGCCTCATGGTGAGAACAATTTAAAAAAAATCACATGGAATATATTTTGTATATTCAATGAAAGGAATGATGGTTTAATAAACTGCTTGACACTGTTCTCTCTCCTTGTGGCCACTCAGGGCATCCAGAAACCTAGCTTGAGAGCTGAGGAGAAAGTAGAAGTGACGGAACCTTGTGAGGACTCCAGAGATTCTACAAAGAGTGAGAAAACCAGTGTTCCCATGAAGAGGTCCCGGCGTATCAAGTCCGAGGTGAATTATTGTTTTGTTTTACTACCAACTGTTTGGACGTGGGATGGCCAGGAAGGATAATGTGATATAAGGTGGAAATAGTTTGTCCTTGTACTATTTCAAGGTTACTTCTAAGGCAATTTATAATCCATGCCCCTTGCATTCCTCACACCGACATTTAGTGTTAGTTGTGTGTTTTGTGTTTAGAAAATAATATACAAAATGACAGCTTTAGTGATATGTCACAGGCATCGTCAGTCACGTGATAATTAGGGTTTTATTTATCATTATATTTGTTATACTATGGTTACAATTAGGAGCTTTGTTTGTCTTACAATTGATTACGAATTGCTGATAAAATCTGCAGAAGTGTGATTGTGTTAAATTGTAATTAACATCCATGTTTGTGTTACGTAGCCGGAGCCGGTGGAGGTCAGTAAACCCGCAGAGGTGAAGAAGCTGCACGTTTTCGGAGGAGCTCCAAAGATAATTGGCATTGGCGACAGTGTTAAAGACCGAGCCGGTGAGAACTTGTGGGACGCAGGTGGGGGTGGGGGCTGGAGGTATTCGGTGTGCTTGTGAGCTAGCAAATTCTGTGGCCAGGACAGAGTGAATACTGCAGACATCTATGCAATGTTCGATATGTATAGCTCCTCTACTGCTACAGTATCCGTCTGTGAGAGTATAGCTCCTCTACTGCTACAGTATCCGTCTGTGAGAGTATAGCTCCTCTACTGCTACAGTATCCGTCTGTGAGAGTATAGCTCCTCTACTGCTAATGTATCTGTCTGTGAGGGTATAGCTCCTCTACTGCTACAGTATCTGTCTGTGAGGGTATAGCTCCTCTACTGCTACAGTATCTGTCTGTGAGAGTATAGCTCCTTTACCGCTACAGTGTCCGTCTGTGAGAGTATAGCTCCTCTACTGCTACAGTATCCGTCTGTGAGAGTATTGCTCCTCTGCTGCTACAGTGTCCGTCTGTGAGAGTATAGCTCCTCTACTGCTACAGTGTCCGTCTGTGAGAGTATAGCTCCTCTACTGCTACAGTATCCGTCTGTGAGAGTATAGCTCCTCTACTGCTACAGTATCCGTCTGTGAGAGTATAGCTCCTCTACTGCTACAGTATCCGTCTGTGAGAGTATAGCTCCTCTACTGCTACAGTGTCCGTCTGTGAGAGTATAGCTCCTTTACCGCTACAGTGTCCGTCTGTGAGAGTATAGCTCCTCTACTGCTACAGTATCCGTCTGTGAGAGTATTGCTCCTCTACTGCTACAGTATCTGTCTGTGAGGGTATAGCTCTTCTACTGCTACAGTATCCGTCTGTGAGAGTATAGCTCTTCTACTGCTACAGTATCCGTCTGTGAGAGTATAGCTCTTCTACTGCTACAGTATCCGTCTGTGAGGGTATAGCTCTTCTACTGGTACAGTATCAGTCTGAGAGTATAGCTCCTTTACCGCTACAGTATCTGTCTGTGAGAGTATAGCTCCTCTACTGCTACAGTATCTGTCTGTGAGAGAATAGCTCCTCTACTGCTACAGTATCCGTCTGTGAGAGTATAGCTCCTCTACTGCTACAGTATCCGTCTGTAAGAGTATAGCTCCTCTACTGTTACAGTATCCGTCTGTGAGAGTATAGCTCCTCTACTGCTACAGTGTCCGTCTGTGAGCGTATAGCTCCTCTACTGCTACAGTGTCCGTCTGTGAAAGTATAGCTTTTCTACTGCTACAGTATCCGTCTGTGAGAGTATAGCTCCTCTGCTGCTACAGTATCTGTCTGTGAGAGTATAGCTCCTCTACTGCTACAGTATCTGTCTGTGAGAGTATAGCTCCACTACTGCTACAGTATCTGTCTGTGAGAGTATAGCTCCTCTACTGCTACAGTATCTGTATGTGAGAGTATAGCTCCTCTATTTCTACAGTATCTGTATGTGAGAGTATAGCTCCTCTACTGCTACAGTATCCGTCTGTGAGAGTATAGCTCCTCTACTGCTACAGTATCCGTCTGTGAGAGTATAGCTCCTCTACTGCTACAGTATCCGTCTGTGAGGGTATAGCTCTTCTACTGGTACAGTATCCGTCTGTGAGAGTATAGCTCCTCTACTGCTACAGTATCTGTCTGTGAGAGTATAGCTCCTCTACTGCTACAGTGTCCGTCTGTGAGAGTATAGGTCCTCTACTGCTACAGTATCCGTCTGTAAGAGTATAGCTCCTCTACTGTTACAGTATCCGTCTGTGAGAGTACAGCTCCTCTACTGCTAAAGTATCTGTCTGTGAGAGTATAGCTCCTCTACTGTTAAAGTATCCGTCTGTGAGAGTATAGCTCTTGTACTGCTAATGTATCTGTCTGTGAGAGTATAGCTCCACTACTGCTACAGTATCTGTCTGTGAGAGTATAGCTCCTCTACTGCTACAGTATCTGTCTGTGAGAGTATAGCTCCTCTACTGCTACAGTATCCGTCTGTGAGAGTATAGCTCCTCTACTGCTACAGTGTCCGTCTGTGAGCGTATAGCTCCTCTACTGCTACAGTGTCCGTCTGTGAGAGTATAGCTCCTCTACTGCTACAGTATCTGTCTGTGAGAGTATAGCTCCTCTACTGCTACAGTAACCGTCTGTGAGAGTATTACTCCTCTACTGCTACAGTATCAGTCTGTGAGAGTATAGCTCCTCTACTGCTAATGTATCCGTCTGTGAGGGTATAGCTCCTCTACTGCTACAGTATCTGTCTGTGAGGGTATAGCTCCTCTACTGCTACAGTGTCCGTCTGTGAGAGTATAGCTCCTCTACTGCTACAGTATCCGTCTGTAAGAGTATAGCTCCTCTACTGTTAAAGTATCCGTCTGTGAGAGTATAGCTCTTGTACTGCTACTGTTTCTGTCTGTGAGAATATAGCTCCACTACTGCTACAGTATCTGTCTGTGAGAGTATAGCTCCTCTACTGCTACAGTATCTATCTGTGAGAATATAGCTCTTCTACTGCTACAGTATCTGTCTGTGAGAGTATAGCTCTTCTACTGCTACATTATCCGTCTGTGAGAGTATAGCTCCTCTACTGCTACAGTATCCGTCTGTGAGAGTATAGCTCCTCTACTGCTACTGTATCTGTCTGTGAGAGTATAGCTCCTCTACTGCTACAGTATCTGTCTGTGAGAGTATAGCTCCTCTACTGCTACAGTATCCGTCTGTGAGAGTATTGCTCCTCTACTGCTACTGTATCTGTCTGTGAGAGTATAGCTCCTCTACTGCTACAGTATCCGTCTGTGAGAGTATAGCTCCTCTACTGCTACAGTATCCGTCTGTGATAGTATAGCTCCTCTACTGCTACAGTATCCGTCTGTGAGAGTATAGCTCCATTACTGCTACAGTATCCGTCTGTGAGAGTATAGCTCCTCTACTGCTACAGTAACCGTCTGTGAGAGTATTACTCCTCTACTGCTACAGTATCCGTCTGTGAGAGTATAGCTCCTCTACTGCTACAGTATCTGTCTGTGAGGGTATAGCTCCTCTACTGCTACAGTATCTGTCTGTGAGAGTATAGCTCCTTTACCGCTACAGTGTCCGTCTGTGAGAGTATAGCTCCTCTACTGCTACAGTATCCGTCTGTGAGAGTGTAGCTCTTCTACTGCTACAGTATCCGTCTGTGAGAGTATAGCTCCTCTACTGCTACAGTATCTGTCTGTGAGAGTATAGCTCCTCTACTGCTACAGTATCTGTCTGTGAGAGTATCGCTCTTCTACTGCTACATTATCCGTCTGTGAGAGTATAGCTCCTTTACTGCTACAGTATCCGTCTGTGAGAGTATAGCTCCTCTACTGCTACTGTTTCTGTCTGTGAGAGTATAGCTCCTCTACTGCTACAGTATCCGTCTGTGAGAGTATAGCTCCTCTACTGCTACAGTATCCGTCTGTGAGAGTATAGCTCCTCTACTGCTACAGTGTCCGTCTGTGAGAGTATAGCTCCTCTACTGCTACAGTGTCCGTCTGTGAGAGTATAGCTCCTCTACTGCTACAGTGTCCGTCTGTGAGAGTATAGCTCCTCTACTGCTACAGTATCTGTTTTTGAGAGTATAGCTCCTCTACTGCTACAGTATCTGTATGTGAGAGTATAGCTCCTCTACTGCTACAGTATCTATCTGTGAGAGTATTACTCCTCTACTGCTACTGTATCCGTCTGTGAGAGTATAGCTCCTCTACTGCTAATGTATCCGTCTGTGAGGGTATAGCTCCTCTACTTGTACAGTATCTGTCTGTGAGAGTATAGCTCCTTTACCGCTACAGTGTCCGTCTGTGAGAGTATAGCTCCTCTACTGCTACAGTATCCGCCTGTGAGAATATAGCTCCTCTACTGCTACAGTATCTGTCTGTGAGAGTATAGCTCCTCTACTGCTACAGTATCCGTCTGTGAGAGTATAGCTCCTCTCCTGCTACAGTATCCGTCTGTGATAGTATAGCTCCTCTACTGCTACAGTATCCGTCTGTGAGAGTATAGCTCCTCTACTGCTACAGTATCCGTCTGTGAGAGTATAGCTCCTCTACTGCTACAGTAACCGTCTGTGAGAGTATTACTCCTCTACTGCTACAGTATCCGTCTGTGAGAGTATAGCTCCTATACTGCTAATGTATCCGTCTGTGAGGGTATAGCTCCTCTACTGCTACAGTATCTGTCTGTGAGGGTATAGCTCCTCTACTGCTACAGTGTCCATCTATGAGAGTATAGCTCCTCTACTGCTACAGTATCCGTCTGTAAGAGTATAGCTCCTCTACTGCTACAGTATCCGTCTGTGAGAGTATAGCTCCTCTACTGCTACAGTATCTGTCTGTGAGAGTATAGCTCCTCTACTGCTAATGTATCCGTCTGTGAGAGTATAGCTCCTCTACTGCTACAGTGTCCGTCTGTGAGAGTATAGCTCCTCTACTGCTACAGTGTCCGTCTGTGAGAGTATAGCTCCTCTACTGCTACAGTATCCGTCTGTGAGAGTATAGCTCCGCTACTGCTACAGTATCTGTATGTGAGAGTATAGCTCCTCTACTGCTACAGTATCCGTCTGTGAGAGTATAGCTCCTTAACTGCTACAGTATCCGTCTGTGAGAGTATTACTCCTCTACTGCTACTGTATCCGTCTGTGAGAGTATAGCTCCTCTACTGCTAATGTATCCGTCTGTGAGGGTATAGCTCCTCTACTGCTACAGTATCCGCCTGTGAGAATATAGCTCCTCTACTGCTACAGTATCTGTCTGTGAGAGTATAGCTCCTCTACTGCTACAGTATCCGTCTGTGAGAGTATAGCTCCTCTACTGCTACAGTATCCGTCTGTGATAGTATAGCTCCTCTACTGCTACAGTATCCGTCTGTGAGAGTATAGCTCCTCTACTGCTACAGTATCCGTCTGTGAGAGTATAGCTCCTCTACTGCTAATGTATCCGTCTGTGAGGGTATAGCTCCTCTACTGCTACAGTATCTGTCTGTGAGGGTATAGCTCCTCTACTGCTACAGTGTCCGTCTATGAGAGTATAGCTCCTCTACTGCTACAGTATCCGTCTGTAAGAGTATAGCTCCTCTACTGCTACAGTATCCGTCTGTGAGAGTATAGCTCCTCTACTGCTACAGTATCTGTCTGTGAGAGTATAGCTCCTCTACTGCTACAGTATCTGTCTGTGAGAGTATAGCTCTTCTACTGCTACATTATCCGTCTGTGAGAGTATAGCTCTTGTACTGCTAATGTATCTGTCTGTGAGAGTATAGCTCCACTACTGCTACAGTATCCGTCTGTGAGAGTATAGCTCCTCTACTGCTACAGTATCCGTCTGTGAGAGTGTAGCTCTTCTACTGCTACAGTATCCGTCTGTGAGAGTATAGCTCCTCTACTGCTACAGTATCTGTCTGTGAGAGTATAGCTCCTCTACTGCTACAGTATCTGTCTGTGAGAGTATAGCTCTTCTACTGCTACATTATCAGTCTGTGAGAGTATAGCTCCTTTACTGCTACAGTATCCGTCTGTGAGAGTATAGCTCCTCTACTGCTACTGTTTCTGTCTGTGAGAGTATAGCTCCTCTACTGCTACAGTATCCGTCTGTGAGAGTATAGCTCCTCTACTGCTACAGTGTCCGTCTGTGAGCGTATAGCTCCTCTACTGCTACATTATCCGTCTGTGAGAGTATAGCTCCTCTACTGCTACAGTGTCCGTCTGTGAGAGTATAGCTCCTCTACTGCTACAGTATCTGTCTGTGAGAGTATAGCTCCGCTACTGCTACAGTGTCCGTCTGTGAGCGTATAGCTCCTCTACTGCTACAGTATCTGTATGTGAGAGTATAGCTCCTCTACTGCTACAGTATCCGTCTGTGAGAGTATAGCTCCTCTACTGCTAATGTATCCGTCTGTGAGGGTATAGCTCCTCTACTGCTACAGTATCCGTCTGTGAGAGTATAGCTCCTCTACTGCTAATGTATCCGTCTGTGAGGGTATAGCTCCTCTACTGCTACAGTATCTGTCTGTGAGAGTATAGCTCCTTTACCGCTACAGTGTCCGTCTGTGAGAGTATAGCTCCTCTACTGCTACAGTATCTGTCTGTGAGAGTATAGCTCCTCTACTGCTACAGTATCCGTCTGTGAGAGTATAGCTCCTCTACTGCTACAGTGTCCGTCTGTGAGCGTATAGCTCCTCTACTGCTACATTATCCGTCTGTGAGAGTATAGCTCCTCTACTGCTACAGTGTCCGTCTGTGAGAGTATAGCTCCTCTACTGCTACAGTATCTGTCTGTGAGAGTATAGCTCCGCTACTGCTACAGTGTCCGTCTGTGAGCGTATAGCTCCTCTACTGCTACAGTATCTGTATGTGAGAGTATAGCTCCTCTACTGCTACAGTATCCGTCTGTGAGAGTATAGCTCCTCTACTGCTAATGTATCCGTCTGTGAGGGTATAGCTCCTCTACTGCTACAGTATCCGTCTGTGAGAGTATAGCTCCTCTACTGCTAATGTATCCGTCTGTGAGGGTATAGCTCCTCTACTGCTACAGTATCTGTCTGTGAGAGTATAGCTCCTTTACCGCTACAGTGTCCGTCTGTGAGAGTATAGCTCTTCTACTGCTACATTATCCGTCTGTGAGAGTATAGCTCCTTTACTGCTACAGTATCCGTCTGTGAGAGTATAGCTCCTCTACTGCTACTGTTTCTGTCTGTGAGAGTATAGCTCCTCTACTGCTACAGTATCCGTCTGTGAGAGTATAGCTCCTCTACTGCTACAGTATCCGTCTGTGAGAGTATAGCTCCTCTACTGCTACAGTGTCCGTCTGTGAGAGTATAGCTCCTCTACTGCTACAGTGTCCGTCTGTGAGAGTATAGCTCCTCTACTGCTACAGTGTCCGTCTGTGAGAGTATAGCTCCTCTACTGCTACAGTATCCGTCTGTGAGAGTATAGCTCCGCTACTGCTACAGTATCTGTTTTTGAGAGTATAGCTCCTCTACTGCTACAGTATCTGTATGTGAGAGTATAGCTCCTCTACTGCTACAGTATCTATCTGTGAGAGTATTACTCCTCTACTGCTACTGTATCCGTCTGTGAGAGTATAGCTCCTCTACTGCTAATGTATCCGTCTGTGAGGGTATAGCTCCTCTACTGCTACAGTATCTGTCTGTGAGAGTATAGCTCCTTTACCGCTACAGTGTCCGTCTGTGAGAGTATAGCTCCTCTACTGCTACAGTATCCGCCTGTGAGAATATAGCTCCTCTACTGCTACAGTATCTGTCTGTGAGAGTATAGCTCCTCTACTGCTACAGTATCCTTCTGTGAGAGTATAGCTCCTCTACTGCTACAGTATCCGTCTGTGATAGTATAGCTCCTCTACTGCTACAGTATCCGTCTGTGAGAGTATAGCTCCTCTACTGCTACAGTATCCGTCTGTGAGAGTATAGCTCCTCTACTGCTACAGTAACCGTCTGTGAGAGTATTACTCCTCTACTGCTACAGTATCCGTCTGTGAGAGTATAGCTCCTCTACTGCTAATGTATCCGTCTGTGAGGGTATAGCTCCTCTACTGCTACAGTATCTGTCTGTGAGGGTATAGCTCCTCTACTGCTACAGTGTCCGTCTATGAGAGTATAGCTCCTCTACTGCTACAGTATCCGTCTGTAAGAGTATAGCTCCTCTACTGCTACAGTATCCGTCTGTGAGAGTATAGCTCCTCTACTGCTACAGTATCTGTCTGTGAGAGTATAGCTCCTCTACTGCTAATGTATCCGTCTGTGAGAGTATAGCTCCTCTACTGCTACAGTGTCCGTCTGTGAGAGTATAGCTCCTCTACTGCTACAGTGTCCGTCTGTGAGAGTATAGCTCCTCTACTGCTACAGTATCCGTCTGTGAGAGTATAGCTCCGCTACTGCTACAGTATCTGTCTGTGAGAGTATAGCTCCTCTACTGCTATAGTATCTGTATGTGAGAGTATAGCTCCTCTACTGCTACAGTATCCGTCTGTGAGAGTATAGCTCCTTAACTGCTACAGTATCCGTCTGTGAGAGTATTACTCCTCTACTGCTACTGTATCCGTCTGTGAGAGTATAGCTCCTCTACTGCTAATGTATCCGTCTGTGAGGGTATAGCTCCTCTACTGCTACAGTATCCGCCTGTGAGAATATAGCTCCTCTACTGCTACAGTATCTGTCTGTGAGAGTATAGCTCCTCTACTGCTACAGTATCCGTCTGTGAGAGTATAGCTCCTCTACTGCTACAGTATCCGTCTGTGATAGTATAGCTCCTCTACTGCTACAGTATCCGTCTGTGAGAGTATAGCTCCTCTGCTGCTACAGTATCTGTCTGTGAGAGTATAGCTCCTCTACTGCTACAGTATCTGTCTGTGAGAGTATAGCTCCACTACTGCTACAGTATCTGTCTGTGAGAGTATAGCTCCTCTACTGCTACAGTATCTGTATGTGAGAGTATAGCTCCTCTATTTCTACAGTATCTGTATGTGAGAGTATAGCTCCTCTACTGCTACAGTATCCGTCTGTGAGAGTATAGCTCCTCTACTGCTACAGTATCCGTCTGTGAGAGTATAGCTCCTCTACTGCTACAGTATCCGTCTCTTGAGGGTATAGCTCTTCTACTGGTACAGTATCCGTCTGTGAGAGTATAGCTCCTCTACTGCTACAGTATCTGTCTGTGAGAGTATAGCTCCTCTACTGCTACAGTGTCCGTCTGTGAGAGTATAGCTCCTCTACTGCTACAGTATCCGTCTGTAAGAGTATAGCTCCTCTACTGTTACAGTATCCGTCTGTGAGAGTACAGCTCCTCTACTGCTAAAGTATCTGTCTGTGAGAGTATAGCTCCTCTACTGTTAAAGTATCCGTCTGTGAGAGTATAGCTCTTGTACTGCTAATGTATCTGTCTGTGAGAGTATAGCTCCACTACTGCTACAGTATCTGTCTGTGAGAGTATAGCTCCTCTACTGCTACAGTATCTGTCTGTGAGAGTATAGCTCCTCTACTGCTACAGTATCCGTCTGTGAGAGTATAGCTCCTCTACTGCTACAGTGTCCGTCTGTGAGCGTATAGCTCCTCTACTGCTACAGTGTCCGTCTGTGAGAGTATAGCTCCTCTACTGCTACAGTATCTGTCTGTGAGAGTATAGCTCCTCTACTGCTACAGTAACCGTCTGTGAGAGTATTACTCCTCTACTGCTACAGTATCAGTCTGTGAGAGTATAGCTCCTCTACTGCTAATGTATCCGTCTGTGAGGGTATAGCTCCTCTACTGCTACAGTATCTGTCTGTGAGGGTATAGCTCCTCTACTGCTACAGTGTCCGTCTGTGAGAGTATAGCTCCTCTACTGCTACAGTATCCGTCTGTAAGAGTATAGCTCCTCTACTGTTAAAGTATCCGTCTGTGAGAGTATAGCTCTTGTACTGCTACTGTTTCTGTCTGTGAGAATATAGCTCCACTACTGCTACAGTATCTGTCTGTGAGAGTATAGCTCCTCTACTGCTACAGTATCTATCTGTGAGAATATAGCTCTTCTACTGCTACAGTATCTGTCTGTGAGAGTATAGCTCTTCTACTGCTACATTATCCGTCTGTGAGAGTATAGCTCCTCTACTGCTACAGTATCCGTCTGTGAGAGTATAGCTCCTCTACTGCTACTGTATCTGTCTGTGAGAGTATAGCTCCTCTACTGCTACAGTATCTGTCTGTGAGAGTATAGCTCCTCTACTGCTACAGTATCCGTCTGTGAGAGTATTGCTCCTCTACTGCTACTGTATCTGTCTGTGAGAGTATAGCTCCTCTACTGCTACAGTATCCGTCTGTGAGAGTATAGCTCCTCTACTGCTACAGTATCCGTCTGTGATAGTATAGCTCCTCTACTGCTACAGTATCCGTCTGTGAGAGTATAGCTCCATTACTGCTACAGTATCCGTCTGTGAGAGTATAGCTCCTCTACTGCTACAGTAACCGTCTGTGAGAGTATTACTCCTCTACTGCTACAGTATCCGTCTGTGAGAGTATAGCTCCTCTACTGCTACAGTATCTGTCTGTGAGGGTATAGCTCCTCTACTGCTACAGTATCTGTCTGTGAGAGTATAGCTCCTTTACCGCTACAGTGTCCGTCTGTGAGAGTATAGCTCCTCTACTGCTACAGTATCCGTCTGTGAGAGTGTAGCTCTTCTACTGCTACAGTATCCGTCTGTGAGAGTATAGCTCCTCTACTGCTACAGTATCTGTCTGTGAGAGTATAGCTCCTCTACTGCTACAGTATCTGTCTGTGAGAGTATCGCTCTTCTACTGCTACATTATCCGTCTGTGAGAGTATAGCTCCTTTACTGCTACAGTATCCGTCTGTGAGAGTATAGCTCCTCTACTGCTACTGTTTCTGTCTGTGAGAGTATAGCTCCTCTACTGCTACAGTATCCGTCTGTGAGAGTATAGCTCCTCTACTGCTACAGTATCCGTCTGTGAGAGTATAGCTCCTCTACTGCTACAGTGTCCGTCTGTGAGAGTATAGCTCCTCTACTGCTACAGTGTCCGTCTGTGAGAGTATAGCTCCTCTACTGCTACAGTGTCCGTCTGTGAGAGTATAGCTCCTCTACTGCTACAGTGTCTGTTTTTGAGAGTATAGCTCCTCTACTGCTACAGTATCTGTATGTGAGAGTATAGCTCCTCTACTGCTACAGTATCTATCTGTGAGAGTATTACTCCTCTACTGCTACTGTATCCGTCTGTGAGAGTATAGCTCCTCTACTGCTAATGTATCCGTCTGTGAGGGTATAGCTCCTCTACTGCTACAGTATCTGTCTGTGAGAGTATAGCTCCTTTACCGCTACAGTGTCCGTCTGTGAGAGTATAGCTCCTCTACTGCTACAGTATCCGCCTGTGAGAATATAGCTCCTCTACTGCTACAGTATCTGTCTGTGAGAGTATAGCTCCTCTACTGCTACAGTATCCGTCTGTGAGAGTATAGCTCCTCTCCTGCTACAGTATCCGTCTGTGATAGTATAGCTCCTCTACTGCTACAGTATCCGTCTGTGAGAGTATAGCTCCTCTACTGCTACAGTATCCGTCTGTGAGAGTATAGCTCCTCTACTGCTACAGTAACCGTCTGTGAGAGTATTACTCCTCTACTGCTACAGTATCCGTCTGTGAGAGTATAGCTCCTCTACTGCTAATGTATCCGTCTGTGAGGGTATAGCTCCTCTACTGCTACAGTATCTGTCTGTGAGGGTATAGCTCCTCTACTGATACAGTGTCCGTCTATGAGAGTATAGCTCCTCTACTGCTACAGTATCCGTCTGTAAGAGTATAGCTCCTCTACTGCTACAGTATCCGTCTGTGAGAGTATAGCTCCTCTACTGCTACAGTATCTGTCTGTGAGAGTATAGCTCCTCTACTGCTAATGTATCCGTCTGTGAGAGTATAGCTCCTCTACTGCTACAGTGTCCGTCTGTGAGAGTATAGCTCCTCTACTGCTACAGTGTCCGTCTGTGAGAGTATAGCTCCTCTACTGCTACAGTATCCGTCTGTGAGAGTATAGCTCCGCTACTGCTACAGTATCTGTCTGTGAGAGTATAGCTCCTCTACTGCTACAGTATCTGTATGTGAGAGTATAGCTCCTCTACTGCTACAGTATCCGTCTGTGAGAGTATAGCTCCTTAACTGCTACAGTATCCGTCTGTGAGAGTATTACTCCTCTACTGCTACTGTATCCGTCTGTGAGAGTATAGCTCCTCTACTGCTAATGTATCCGTCTGTGAGGGTATAGCTCCTCTACTGCTACAGTATCCGCCTGTGAGAATATAGCTCCTCTACTGCTACAGTATCTGTCTGTGAGAGTATAGCTCCTCTACTGCTACAGTATCCGTCTGTGAGAGTATAGCTCCTCTACTGCTACAGTATCCGTCTGTGATAGTATAGCTCCTCTACTGCTACAGTATCCGTCTGTGAGAGTATAGCTCCTCTACTGCTACAGTATCCGTCTGTGAGAGTATAGCTCCTCTACTGCTAATGTATCCGTCTGTGAGGGTATAGCTCCTCTACTGCTACAGTATCTGTCTGTGAGGGTATAGCTCCTCTACTGCTACAGTGTCCGTCTATGAGAGTATAGCTCCTCTACTGCTACAGTATCCGTCTGTGAGAGTATAGCTCCTCTACTGCTACAGTATCCGTCTGTGAGAGTATAGCTCCTCTACTGCTACAGTATCTGTCTGTGAGAGTATAGCTCCTCTACTGCTACAGTATCTGTCTGTGAGAGTATAGCTCTTCTACTGCTACATTATCCGTCTGTGAGAGTATAGCTCTTGTACTGCTAATGTATCTGTCTGTGAGAGTATAGCTCCACTACTGCTACAGTATCCGTCTGTGAGAGTATAGCTCCTCTACTGCTACAGTATCCGTCTGTGAGAGTGTAGCTCTTCTACTGCTACAGTATCCGTCTGTGAGAGTATAGCTCCTCTACTGCTACAGTATCTGTCTGTGAGAGTATAGCTCCTCTACTGCTACAGTATCTGTCTGTGAGAGTATAGCTCTTCTACTGCTACATTATCAGTCTGTGAGAGTATAGCTCCTTTACTGCTACAGTATCCGTCTGTGAGAGTATAGCTCCTCTACTGCTACTGTTTCTGTCTGTGAGAGTATAGCTCCTCTACTGCTACAGTATCCGTCTGTGAGAGTATAGCTCCTCTACTGCTACAGTGTCCGTCTGTGAGCGTATAGCTCCTCTACTGCTACATTATCCGTCTGTGAGAGTATAGCTCCTCTACTGCTACAGTGTCCGTCTGTGAGAGTATAGCTCCTCTACTGCTACAGTATCTGTCTGTGAGAGTATAGCTCCGCTACTGCTACAGTGTCCGTCTGTGAGCGTATAGCTCCTCTACTGCTACAGTATCTGTATGTGAGAGTATAGCTCCTCTACTGCTACAGTATCCGTCTGTGAGAGTATAGCTCCTCTACTGCTAATGTATCCGTCTGTGAGGGTATAGCTCCTCTACTGCTACAGTATCCGTCTGTGAGAGTATAGCTCCTCTACTGCTAATGTATCCGTCTGTGAGGGTATAGCTCCTCTACTGCTACAGTATCTGTCTGTGAGAGTATAGCTCCTTTACCGCTACAGTGTCCGTCTGTGAGAGTATAGCTCCTCTACTGCTACAGTATCTGTCTGTGAGAGTATAGCTCCTCTACTGCTACAGTATCTGTCTGTGAGAGTATAGCTCCGCTACTGCTACAGTGTCCGTCTGTGAGCGTATAGCTCCTCTACTGCTACAGTATCTGTATGTGAGAGTATAGCTCCTCTACTGCTACAGTATCCGTCTGTGAGAGTATAGCTCCTCTACTGCTAATGTATCCGTCTGTGAGGGTATAGCTCCTCTACTGCTACAGTATCCGTCTGTGAGAGTATAGCTCCTCTACTGCTAATGTATCCGTCTGTGAGGGTATAGCTCCTCTACTGCTACAGTATCTGTCTGTGAGAGTATAGCTCCTTTACCGCTACAGTGTCCGTCTGTGAGAGTATAGCTCTTCTACTGCTACATTATCCGTCTGTGAGAGTATAGCTCCTTTACTGCTACAGTATCCGTCTGTGAGAGTATAGCTCCTCTACTGCTACTGTTTCTGTCTGTGAGAGTATAGCTCCTCTACTGCTACAGTATCCGTCTGTGAGAGTATAGCTCCTCTACTGCTACAGTATCCGTCTGTGAGAGTATAGCTCCTCTACTGCTACAGTGTCCGTCTGTGAGAGTATAGCTCCTCTACTGCTACAGTGTCCGTCTGTGAGAGTATAGCTCCTCTACTGCTACAGTGTCCGTCTGTGAGAGTATAGCTCCTCTACTGCTACAGTATCCGTCTGTGAGAGTATAGCTCCGCTACTGCTACAGTATCTGTTTTTGAGAGTATAGCTCCTCTACTGCTACAGTATCTGTATGTGAGAGTATAGCTCCTCTACTGCTACAGTATCTATCTGTGAGAGTATTACTCCTCTACTGCTACTGTATCCGTCTGTGAGAGTATAGCTCCTCTACTGCTAATGTATCCGTCTGTGAGGGTATAGCTCCTCTACTGCTACAGTATCTGTCTGTGAGAGTATAGCTCCTTTACCGCTACAGTGTCCGTCTGTGAGAGTATAGCTCCTCTACTGCTACAGTATCCGCCTGTGAGAATATAGCTCCTCTACTGCTACAGTATCTGTCTGTGAGAGTATAGCTCCTCTACTGCTACAGTATCCGTCTGTGAGAGTATAGCTCCTCTACTGCTACAGTATCCGTCTGTGATAGTATAGCTCCTCTACTGCTACAGTATCCGTCTGTGAGAGTATAGCTCCTCTACTGCTACAGTATCCGTCTGTGAGAGTATAGCTCCTCTACTGCTACAGTAACCGTCTGTGAGAGTATTACTCCTCTACTGCTACAGTATCCGTCTGTGAGAGTATAGCTCCTCTACTGCTAATGTATCCGTCTGTGAGGGTATAGCTCCTCTACTGCTACAGTATCTGTCTGTGAGGGTATAGCTCCTTTACCGCTACAGTGTCCGTCTGTGAGAGTATAGCTCCTCTACTGCTACAGTATCCGCCTGTGAGAATATAGCTCCTCTACTGCTACAGTATCTGTCTGTGAGAGTATAGCTCCTCTACTGCTACAGTATCCGTCTGTGAGAGTATAGCTCCTCTACTGCTACAGTATCCGTCTGTGATAGTATAGCTCCTCTACTGCTACAGTATCCGTCTGTGAGAGTATAGCTCCTCTACTGCTACAGTATCCGTCTGTGAGAGTATAGCTCCTCTACTGCTACAGTAACCGTCTGTGAGAGTATTACTCCTCTACTGCTACAGTATCCGTCTGTGAGAGTATAGCTCCTCTACTGCTAATGTATCCGTCTGTGAGGGTATAGCTCCTCTACTGCTACAGTATCTGTCTGTGAGGGTATAGCTCCTCTACTGCTACAGTGTCCGTCTATGAGAGTATAGCTCCTCTACTGCTACAGTATCCGTCTGTGAGAGTATAGCTCCTCTACTGCTACAGTATCCGTCTGTGAGAGTATAGCTCCTCTACTGCTACAGTATCTGTCTGTGAGAGTATAGCTCCTCTACTGCTAATGTATCCGTCTGTGAGAGTATAGCTCCTCTACTGCTACAGTGTCCGTCTGTGAGAGTATAGCTCCTCTACTGCTACAGTGTCCGTCTGTGAGAGTATAGCTCCTCTACTGCTACAGTATCCGTCTGTGAGAGTATAGCTCCGCTACTGCTACAGTATCTGTCTGTGAGAGTATAGCTCCTCTACTGCTATAGTATCTGTATGTGAGAGTATAGCTCCTCTACTGCTACAGTATCCGTCTGTGAGAGTATAGCTCCTTAACTGCTACAGTATCCGTCTGTGAGAGTATTACTCCTCTACTGCTACTGTATCCGTCTGTGAGAGTATAGCTCCTCTACTGCTAATGTATCCGTCTGTGAGGGTATAGCTCCTCTACTGCTACAGTATCCGCCTGTGAGAATATAGCTCCTCTACTGCTACAGTATCTGTCTGTGAGAGTATAGCTCCTCTACTGCTACAGTATCCGTCTGTGAGAGTATAGCTCCTCTACTGCTACAGTATCCGTCTGTGATAGTATAGCTCCTCTACTGCTACAGTATCCGTCTGTGAGAGTATAGCTCCTCTACTGCTACAGTATCCGTCTGTGAGAGTATAGCTCCTCTACTGCTAATGTATCCGTCTGTGAGGGTATAGCTCCTCTACTGCTACAGTATCTGTCTGTGAGGGTATAGCTCCTCTACTGCTACAGTGTCCGTCTATGAGAGTATAGCTCCTCTACTGCTACAGTATCCGTCTGTAAGAGTATAGCTCCTCTACTGCTACAGTATCCGTCTGTGAGAGTATAGCTCCTCTACTGCTACAGTATCTGTCTGTGAGAGTATAGCTCCTCTACTGCTACAGTATCTGTCTGTGAGAGTATAGCTCTTCTACTGCTACATTATCCGTCTGTGAGAGTATAGCTCTTGTACTGCTAATGTATCTGTCTGTGAGAGTATAGATCCACTACTGCTACAGTATCCGTCTGTGAGAGTATAGCTCCTCTACTGCTACAGTATCCGTCTGTGAGAGTGTAGCTCTTCTACTGCTACAGTATCCGTCTGTGAGAGTATAGCTCCTCTACTGCTACAGTATCTGTCTGTGAGAGTATAGCTCCTCTACTGCTACAGTATCTGTCTGTGAGAGTATAGCTCTTCTACTGCTACATTATCCGTCTGTGAGAGTATAGCTCCTTTACTGCTACAGTATCCGTCTGTGAGGGTATAGCTCCTCTACTGCTACAGTATCCGTCTGTGAGAGTATAGCTCCTCTACTGCTAATGTATCCGTCTGTGAGGGTATAGCTCCTCTACTGCTACAGTATCTGTCTGTGAGAGTATAGCTCCTTTACCGCTACAGTGTCCGTCTGTGAGAGTATAGCTCTTCTACTGCTACATTATCCGTCTGTGAGAGTATAGCTCCTTTACTGCTACAGTATCCGTCTGTGAGAGTATAGCTCCTCTACTGCTACTGTTTCTGTCTGTGAGAGTATAGCTCCTCTACTGCTACAGTATCCGTCTGTGAGAGTATAGCTCCTCTACTGCTACAGTATCCGTCTGTGAGAGTATAGCTCCTCTACTGCTAATGTATCCGTCTGTGAGGGTATAGCTCCTCTACTGCTACAGTATCTGTCTGTGAGGGTATAGCTCCTCTACTGCTACAGTATCTGTCTGTGAGAGTATAGCTCCTTTACCGCTACAGTGTCCGTCTGTGAGAGTATAGCTCCTCTACTGCTACAGTATCCGTCTGTGAGAGTGTAGCTCTTCTACTGCTACAGTATCCGTCTGTGAGAGTATAGCTCCTCTACTGCTACAGTATCTGTCTGTGAGAGTATAGCTCCTCTACTGCTACAGTATCTGTCTGTGAGAATATAGCTCCTCTACTGCTACAGTATCTGTCTGTGAGAGTATAGCTCTTCTACTGCTACAGTATCCGTCTGTGAGAGTATAGCTCCTCTACTGCTACAGTATCCGTCTGTGAGAGTATAGCTCCTCTACTGCTACAGTATCCGTCTGTGAGAGTATAGCCCCTCTACTGCTACAGTATCCGTCTGTGAGAGTATAGCTCCTCTACTGCTACAGTATCCGTCTGTGAGAGTATAGCTCCTCTACTGCTACTGTATCTGTCTGTGAGAGTATAGCTCCTCTACTGCTACAGTATCCGTCTGTGAGAGTATAGCTCCTCTACTGCTACTGTTTCTGTCTGTGAGAGTATAGCTCCTCTACTGCTACAGTATCCGTCTGTGAGAGTATAGCTCCTCTACTGCTACAGTGTCCGTCTGTGAGCGTATAGCTCCTCTACTGCTACATTATCCGTCTGTGAGAGTATAGCTCCTCTACTGCTACAGTGTCCGTCTGTGAGAGTATAGCTCCTCTACTGCTACAGTATCTGTCTGTGAGAGTATAGCTCCTCTACTGCTACAGTATCTGTCTGTGAGAGTATAGCTCCGCTACTGCTACAGTGTCCGTCTGTGAGCGTATAGCTCCTCTACTGCTACAGTATCTGTATGTGAGAGTATAGCTCCTCTACTGCTACAGTATCCGTCTGTGAGAGTATAGCTCCTCTACTGCTAATGTATCCGTCTGTGAGGGTATAGCTCCTCTACTGCTACAGTATCCGTCTGTGAGAGTATAGCTCCTCTACTGCTAATGTATCCGTCTGTGAGGGTATAGCTCCTCTACTGCTACAGTATCTGTCTGTGAGAGTATAGCTCCTTTACCGCTACAGTGTCCGTCTGTGAGAGTATAGCTCCACTACTGCTACAGTATCCGTCTGTGAGAGTATAGCTCCTCTACTGCTACAGTATCCGTCTGTGAGAGTACAGCTCCTCTACTGCTACAGTATCCGTCTGTGAGAGTATAGCTCCTCTACTGCTACAGTATCTGTCTGTGAGAGTATAGCTCCTCTACTGCTACAGTATCTGTCTGTGAGAATATAGCTCCTCTACTGCTACAGTATCCGTCTGTGAGAGTATAGCTCCTCTACTGCTACAGTATCCGCCTGTGAGAATATAGCTCCTCTACTGCTACAGTATCTGTCTGTGAGAGTATAGCTCCTCTACTGCTACAGTATCCGTCTGTGAGAGTATAGCTCCTCTACTGCTACAGTATCCGCCTGTGAGAATATAGCTCCTCTACTGCTACAGTATCCGTCTGTAAGAGTATAGCTCCTCTACTGCTACAGTATCCGTCTGTGAGAGTATAGCTCCTCTACTGCTACAGTGTCCGTCTGTGATAGTATAGCTCATCTACTGCTACAGTATCCGTCTGTGAGAGTATAGCTCCATTACTGCTACAGTATCCGTCTGTGAGAGTATAGCTCCTCTACTGCTACAGTAACCGTCTGTGAGAGTATTACTCCTCTACTGCTACAGTATCCGTCTGTGAGAGTATAGCTCCTCTACTGCTAATGTATCCGTCTGTGAGGGTATAGCTCCTCTACTGCTACAGTATCCGTCTGTGAGAGTATAGCTCCTCTACTGCTACAGTATCCGTCTGTGAGAGTATAGCTCCTCTACTGCTACAGTATCTGTCTGAGAGTATAGCTCCTCTACTGCTACAGTATCTGTCTGTGAGAGTATAGCTCCTCTACTGCTACAGTATCTGTCTGTGATGGTATAGCTCCTCTACTGCTACAGTATCTGTCTGTGAGAGTATAGCTCCTTTACCGCTACAGTGTCCGTCTGTGAGAGTATAGCTCCTCTACTGCTACAGTATCCGTCTGTGAGAGTGTAGCTCTTCTACTGCTACAGTATCCGTCTGTGAGAGTATAGCTCCTCTACTGCTACAGTATCTGTCTGTGAGAGTATAGCTCCTCTACTGCTACAGTATCTGTCTGTGAGAGTATAGCTCCTTTACTGCTACAGTATCTGTCTGTGAGAGTATAGCTCCTCTACTGCTACAGTATCTGTCTGTGAGGGTATAGCTCCTCTACTGCTACAGTATCTGTCTGTGAGAGTATAGCTCCTTTACCGCTACAGTATCCGTCTGTGAGAGTATAGCTCCTCTACTGCTACAGTATCCGTCTGTGAGAGTATAGCTCCTCTACTGCTACAGTATCTGTCTGAGAGTATAGCTCCTCTACTGCTACAGTATCTGTCTGTGAGAGTATAGCTCCTCTACTGCTACAGTATCTGTCTGTGAGAGTATAGCTCCTCTACTGCTACAGTATCCGTCTGTGAGAGTATAGCTCCTCTACTGCTACAGTATCCGTCTGTGAGAGTATAGCTCCTCTACTGCTACAGTATCCGTCTGTAAGAGTATAGCTCCTCTACTGTTACAGTATCCGTCTGTGAGAGTATAGCTCCTCTACTGCTACTGTATCTGTCTGTGAGAGTATAGCTCCTCTACTGCTACAGTATCCGTCTGTGAGAGTATAGCCCCTCTACTGCTACAGTATCCGTCTGTGAGAGTATAGCTCCTCTACTGCTACAGTATCCGTCTGTGAGAGTATAGCTCCTCTACTGCTAATGTATCCGTCTGTGAGGGTATAGCTCCTCTACTGCTACAGTATCTGTCTGTGAGGGTATAGCTCCTCTACTGCTACAGTATCTGTCTGTGAGAGTATAGCTCCTTTACCGCTACAGTGTCCGTCTGTGAGAGTATAGCTCCTCTACTGCTACAGTATCCGTCTGTGAGAGTGTAGCTCTTCTACTGCTACAGTATCCGTCTGTGAGAGTATAGCTCCTCTACTGCTACAGTGTCCGTCTGTGAGCGTATAGCTCCTCTACTGCTACAGTGTCCGTCTGTGAGAGTATAGCTCTTCTACTGCTACAGTATCCGTCTGTGAGAGTATAGCTGCTCTACTGCTACAGTATCCGTCTGTGAGAGTATAGCTCTTCTACTGCTACAGTATCCGTCTGTGAGAGTATAGCTCCTCTACTGCTACAGTGTCCGTCTGTGAGCGTATAGCTCCTCTACTGCTACAGTATCTCTGTGAGAGTATAGCTCTTCTACTGCTACAGTATCCGTCTGTGAGAGTATAGCTGCTCTACTGCTACAGTATCCGTCTGTGAGAGTATAGCTCCTCTACTGCTACTGTATCCGTCTGTGAGAGTATAGCTCCTCTACTGCTACAGTATCCGTCTGTGAGAGTATAGCTCTTCTACTGCTACAGTAACCGTCTGTGAGAGTATAGCTCCTTTACCGCTACAGTGTCCGTCTGTGAGAGTATAGCTCCTCTACTGCTACAGTATCCGTCTGTGAGAGTGTAGCTCTTCTACTGCTACAGTATCCGTCTGTGAGAGTATAGCTCCTCTACTGCTACAGTATCTGTCTGTGAGAGTATAGCTCCTCTACTGCTACAGTATCCGTCTGTGAGAGTATAGCTCCTCTACTGCTAATGTATCCGTCTGTGAGGGTATAGCTCCTCTACTGCTACAGTGTCCGTCTGTGAGAGTATAGCTCCTCTACTGCTACAGTATCCGTCTGTAAGAGTATAGCTCCTCTACTGTTAAAGTATCCGTCTGTGAGAGTATAGCTCTTGTACTGCTAATGTATCTGTCTGTGAGAGTATAGCTCCACTACTGCTAAAGTATCTGTCTGTGAGAGTATAGCTCCTCTACTGCTACAGTATCTGTCTGTGAGAATATAGCTCTTCTACTGCTACAGTATCTGTCTGTGAGAGTATAGCTCTTCTACTGCTACATTATCCGTCTATGAGAGTATAGCTCCTCTACTGCTACAGTATCCGTCTGTGAGAGTATAGCTCCTCTACTGCTACTGTATCTGTCTGTGAGAGTATAGCTCCTCTACTGCTACAGTATCCGTCTGTGAGAGTATAGCTCCTCTACTGCTACAGTATCCGTCTGTGAGAGTATAGCTCCTCTACTGCTACAGTGTCCGTCTGTGAGCGTATAGCTCCTCTACTGCTACAGTGTCCCTCTGTGAGAGTATAGCTCCTCTACTGCTACAGTGTCCGTCTGTGAGAGTATAGCTCCTCTACTGCTACAGTATCTGTCTGTGAGAGTATAGCTCCTCTACTGCTACAGTATCCGTCTGTGAGAGTATAGCTCCTCTACTGCTACAGTATCCGTCTGTGAGAGTACAGCTCCTCTACTGCTACAGTATCTGTCTGTGAGAGTATAGCTCTTGTACTGCTTATGTATCTGTCTGTGAGAGTATAGCTCCTCTACTGCTACAGTATCTGTCTGTGAGAGTATAGCTCCTCTACTGCTACAGTATCTGTCTGTGAGAATATAGCTCCTCTACTGCTACAGTATCTGTCTGTGAGAGTATAGCTCTTCTACTGCTACAGTATCCGTCTGTGAGAGTATAGCTCCTCTACTGCTACAGTATCCGTCTGTGAGAGTATAGCTCCTCTACTGCTACTGTATCCGTCTGTGAGAGTATAGCTCCTCTACTGCTACAGTGTCAGTCTGTGAGAGTATAGCTCCTCTACTGCTACAGTATCTGTCTGTGAGAGTATAGCTCTTCTACTGCTACAGTATCCGTCTGTGAGAGTACAGCTCCTCTACTGCTACAGTATCTGTCTGTGAGAGTATAGCTCTTGTACTGCTACTGTATCTGTCTGTGAGAGTATAGCTCCTCTACTGCTACAGTATCTGTCTGTGAGAGTATAGCTCCTCTACTGCTACAGTATCCGTCTGTGAGAGTATAGCTCCTCTACTGCTACAGTGTCCGTCTGTGAGCGTATAGCTCCTCTACTGCTACAGTGTCCCTCTGTGAGAGTATAGCTCCTCTACTGCTACAGTGTCCGTCTGTGAGAGTATAGCTCCTCTACTGCTACAGTATCCGTCTGTGAGAGTATAGCTCCTCTACTGCTACAGTAACCGTCTGTGAGAGTATTACTCCTCTACTGCTACAGTATCCGTCTGTGAGAGTATAGCTCCTCTACTGCTACAGTATCCGTCTGTGAGGGTATAGCTCCTCTACTGCTACAGTATCCGTCTGTGAGGGTATAGCTCCTCTACTGCTACAGTATCTGTCTGTGAGAGTATAGCTCCTTTACCGCTACAGTGTCCGTCTGTGAGAGTATAGCTCCTCTACTGCTACAGTATCCGTCTGTGAGAGTATAGCTCCTCTACTGCTACAGTAACCGTCTGTGAGAGTATTACTCCTCTACTGCTACAGTATCCGTCTGTGAGAGTATAGCTCCTCTACTGCTAATGTATCCGTCTGTGAGGGTATAGCTCCTCTACTGCTACAGTATCCGTCTGTGAGGGTATAGCTCCTCTACTGCTACAGTATCTGTCTGTGAGAGTATAGCTCCTTTACCGCTACAGTGTCCGTCTGTGAGAGTATAGCTCCTCTACTGCTACAGTATCCGTCTGTGAGAGTGTAGCTCTTCTACTGCTACAGTATCCGTCTGTGAGAGTATAGCTCCTCTACTGCTACAGTATCTGTCTGTGAGAGTATAGCTCCGCTACTGCTACAGTATCTGTCTGTGAGAGTATAGCTCCTCTACTGCTACAGTATCCGTCTGTAAGAGTATAGCTCCTCTACTGCTACAGTATCTGTATGTGAGAGTATAGCTCCTCTACTGCTACAGTATCCGTCTGTGAGAGTATAGCTCCTCTACTGCTACAGTGTCTGTCTGTGAGAGTATAGCTCCTCTACTGCTACAGTGTCCGTCTATGAGAGTATAGCTCCTCTACTGTTAAAGTATCTGTCTGTGAGAGTATAGCTCCTCTACTGCTACAGTATCTGTCTGTGAGAATATAGCTTCGCTACTGCTACAGTATCTGTCTGTGAGAGTATAGCTCCTCTACTGCTACATTATCTGTATGTGAGAGTATAGCTCCTCTACTGCTACAGTATCCGTCTGTGAGGGTATAGCTCCTCTACTGCTACAGTATCTGTCTGTGAGAGTATAGCTCCTTTACCGCTACAGTGTCCGTCTGTGAGAGTATAGCTCCACTACTGCTACAGTATCCGTCTGTGAGAGTATAGCTCCTCTACTGCTACAGTATCCGTCTGTGAGAGTACAGCTCCTCTACTGCTACAGTATCTGTCTGTGAGAGTATAGCTCTTGTACTGCTAATGTATCTGTCTGTGAGAGTATAGCTCCTCTACTGCTACAGTATCTGTCTGTGAGAGTATAGCTCCTCTACTGCTACAGTATCTGTCTGTGAGAATATAGCTCCTCTACTGCTACAGTATCTGTCTGTGAGAGTATAGCTCCTCTACTGCTACAGTATCCGTCTGTGAGAGTATAGCTCCTCTTCTGCTACAGTATCCGCCTGTGAGAATATAGCTCCTCTACTGCTACAGTATCTGTCTGTGAGAGTATAGCTCCTCTACTGCTACAGTATCCGTCTGTGAGAGTATAGCTCCTCTACTGCTACAGTATCCGTCTGTGATAGTATAGCTCCTCTACTGCTACAGTATCCGTCTGTGAGAGTATAGCTCCTTTACTGCTACAGTATCCGTCTGTGAGAGTATAGCTCCTCTACTGCTACAGTAACCGTCTGTGAGAGTATTACTCCTCTACTGCTACAGTATCCGTCTGTAAGAGTATAGCTCCTCTACTGCTAATGTATCCGTCTGTGAGGGTATAGCTCCTCTACTGCTACAGTATCTGTCTGTGAGGGTATAGCTCCTCTACTGCTACAGTATCCGTCTGTGAGAGTATAGCTCCTCTACTGCTACAGTGTCCGTCTATGAGAGTATAGCTCCTCTACTGCTACAGTATCCGTCTGTGAGAGTACAGCTCCTCTACTGCTACAGTATCTGTCTGTGAGAGTATAGCTCTTGTACTGCTAATGTATCTGTCTGTGAGAGTATAGCTCCTCTACTGCTACAGGTTCTGTCTGGGAGAGTATAGCTCCTCTACTGCTACAGTATCCGTCTGTGAGAGTATAGCTCCTCTACTGCTACAGTGTCCGTCTGTGAGCGTATAGCTCCTCTACTGCTACAGTGTCAGTCTGTGAGAGTATAGCTCCTCTACTGCTACAGTATCTGTCTGTGAGAGTATAGCTCCTCTACTGCTACAGTATCTGTATGTGAGAGTATAGCTCCTCTACTGCTACAGTATCTGTCTGTGAGAGTTTAGCTCCTCTACTGCTACAGTATCCGTCTGTGAGAGTATAGCTCCTCTACTGCTACAGTATCCGTCTGTGAGAGTATAGCTCCTCTACTGCTAATGTATCTGTCTGTGAGGGTATAGCTCCTCTACTGCTACAGTATCTGTCTGTGAGGGTATAGCTCCTCTACTGCTACAGTATCTGTCTGTGAGAGTATAGCTCCTTTACCGCTACAGTGTCCGTCTGTGAGAGTATAGCTCCTCTACTGCTACAGTATCCGTCTGTGAGAGTATAGCTCCTCTACTGCTACAGTATCCGTCTGTGAGAGTATAGCTCCTCTACTGCTACAGTATCTGTCTGTGAGAATATAGCTCCTCTACTGCTACAGTATCTGTCTGTGAGAGTATAGCTCTTCTACTGCTACAGTATCCGTCTGTGAGAGTATAGCTCCTCTACTGCTACAGTATCTGTCTGTGAGAGTATAGCTCCTTTACCGCTACAATGTCCGTCTGTGAGAGTATAGCTCCTCTACTGCTACAGTATCCGTCTGTGAGAGTGTAGCTCTTCTACTGCTACAGTATCCGTCTGTGAGAGTATAGCTCCTCTACTGCTACAGTGTCCGTCTGTGAGCGTATAGCTCCTCTACTGCTACAGTGTCCGTCTGTGAGAGTATAACTCCTCTACTGCTACAGTATCCGTCTGTGAGAGTACAGCTCCTCTACTACTACAGTATCTGTCTGTGAGAGTATAGCTCCTCTACTGCTACAGTATCTGTCTGTGAGAATATAGCTCCTCTACTGCTACAGTATCTGTCTGTGAGAGTATAGCTCTTCTACTGCTACAGTATCCGTCTGTGAGAGTATAGCTGCTCTACTGCTACAGTATCCGTCTGTGAGAGTATAGCTCCTCTACTGCTACTGTATCCGTCTGTGAGAGTATAGCTCCTCTACTGCTACAGTATCCGTCTGTGAGAGTATAGCTCTTCTACTGCTACAGTAACCGTCTGTGAGAGTATAGCTCCTTTACCGCTACAGTGTCCGTCTGTGAGAGTATAGCTCCTCTACTGCTACAGTATCCGTCTGTGAGAGTGTAGCTCTTCTACTGCTACAGTATCCGTCTGTGAGAGTATAGCTCCTCTACTGCTACAGTATCTGTCTGTGAGAGTATAGCTCCTCTACTGCTACAGTATCCGTCTGTGAGAGTATAGCTCCTCTACTGCTAATGTATCCGTCTGTGAGGGTATAGCTCCTCTACTGCTACAGTGTCCGTCTGTGAGAGTATAGCTCCTCTACTGCTACAGTATCCGTCTGTAAGAGTATAGCTCCTCTACTGTTAAAGTATCCGTCTGTGAGAGTATAGCTCTTGTACTGCTAATGTATCTGTCTGTGAGAGTATAGCTCCACTACTGCTAAAGTATCTGTCTGTGAGAGTATAGCTCCTCTACTGCTACAGTATCTGTCTGTGAGAATATAGCTCTTCTACTGCTACAGTATCTGTCTGTGAGAGTATAGCTCTTCTACTGCTACATTATCCGTCTATGAGAGTATAGCTCCTCTACTGCTACAGTATCCGTCTGTGAGAGTATAGCTCCTCTACTGCTACTGTATCTGTCTGTGAGAGTATAGCTCCTCTACTGCTACAGTATCCGTCTGTGAGAGTATAGCTCCTCTACTGCTACAGTATCCGTCTGTGAGAGTATAGCTCCTCTACTGCTACAGTGTCCGTCTGTGAGCGTATAGCTCCTCTACTGCTACAGTGTCCCTCTGTGAGAGTATAGCTCCTCTACTGCTACAGTGTCCGTCTGTGAGAGTATAGCTCCTCTACTGCTACAGTATCTGTCTGTGAGAGTATAGCTCCTCTACTGCTACAGTATCCGTCTGTGAGAGTATAGCTCCTCTACTGCTACAGTATCCGTCTGTGAGAGTACAGCTCCTCTACTGCTACAGTATCTGTCTGTGAGAGTATAGCTCTTGTACTGCTTATGTATCTGTCTGTGAGAGTATAGCTCCTCTACTGCTACAGTATCTGTCTGTGAGAGTATAGCTCCTCTACTGCTACAGTATCTGTCTGTGAGAATATAGCTCCTCTACTGCTACAGTATCTGTCTGTGAGAGTATAGCTCTTCTACTGCTACAGTATCCGTCTGTGAGAGTATAGCTCCTCTACTGCTACAGTATCCGTCTGTGAGAGTATAGCTCCTCTACTGCTACTGTGTCCGTCTGTGAGAGTATAGCTCCTCTACTGCTACAGTGTCAGTCTGTGAGAGTATAGCTCCTCTACTGCTACAGTATCTGTCTGTGAGAGTATAGCTCTTCTACTGCTACAGTATCCGTCTGTGAGAGTACAGCTCCTCTACTGCTACAGTATCTGTCTGTGAGAGTATAGCTCTTGTACTGCTACTGTATCTGTCTGTGAGAGTATAGCTCCTCTACTGCTACAGTATCTGTCTGTGAGAGTATAGCTCCTCTACTGCTACAGTATCCGTCTGTGAGAGTATAGCTCCTCTACTGCTACAGTGTCCGTCTGTGAGCGTATAGCTCCTCTACTGCTACAGTGTCCCTCTGTGAGAGTATAGCTCCTCTACTGCTACAGTGTCCGTCTGTGAGAGTATAGCTCCTCTACTGCTACAGTATCCGTCTGTGAGAGTATAGCTCCTCTACTGCTACAGTAACCGTCTGTGAGAGTATTACTCCTCTACTGCTACAGTATCCGTCTGTGAGAGTATAGCTCCTCTACTGCTACAGTATCCGTCTGTGAGGGTATAGCTCCTCTACTGCTACAGTATCCGTCTGTGAGGGTATAGCTCCTCTACTGCTACAGTATCTGTCTGTGAGAGTATAGCTCCTTTACCGCTACAGTGTCCGTCTGTGAGAGTATAGCTCCTCTACTGCTACAGTATCCGTCTGTGAGAGTATAGCTCCTCTACTGCTACAGTAACCGTCTGTGAGAGTATTACTCCTCTACTGCTACAGTATCCGTCTGTGAGAGTATAGCTCCTCTACTGCTAATGTATCCGTCTGTGAGGGTATAGCTCCTCTACTGCTACAGTATCCGTCTGTGAGGGTATAGCTCCTCTACTGCTACAGTATCTGTCTGTGAGAATATAGCTCCTCTACTGCTACAGTATCTGTCTGTGAGAGTATAGCTCCTCTACTGCTACAGTATCTGTATGTGAGAATATAGCTCCTCTACTGCTACAGTATCTGTCTGTGAGAGTATAGCTCCTCTACTGCTACAGTATCCGTCTGTGAGAGTATAGCTCCTCTACTGCTACAGTATCTGTCTGTGAGAGTATAGCTCTTGTACTGCTTATGTATCTGTCTGTGAGAGTATAGCTCCTCTACTGCTACAGTATCTGTCTGTGAGAGTATAGCTCCTCTACTGCTACAGTATCTGTCTGTGAGAATATAGCTCCTCTACTGCTACAGTATCTGTCTGTGAGAGTATAGCTCCTCTACTGCTACAGTATCTGTATGTGAGAATATAGCTCCTCTACTGCTACAGTATCTGTCTGTGAGAGTATAGCTCCTCTACTGCTACAGTATCCGTCTGTGAGAGTATAGCTCCTCTACTGCTAATGTATCCGTCTGTGAGGGTATAGCTCCTCTACTGCTACAGTGTCCGTCTGTGAGAGTATAGCTCCTCTACTGCTACAGTATCCGTCTGTAAGAGTATAGCTCCTCTACTGTTAAAGTATCCGTCTGTGAGAGTATAGCTCTTGTACTGCTAATGTATCTGTCTGTGAGAGTATAGCTCCACTACTGCTAAAGTATCTGTCTGTGAGAGTATAGCTCCTCTACTGCTACAGTATCTGTCTGTGAGAATATAGCTCTTCTACTGCTACAGTATCTGTCTGTGAGAGTATAGCTCTTCTACTGCTACATTATCCGTCTATGAGAGTATAGCTCCTCTACTGCTACAGTATCCGTCTGTGAGAGTATAGCTCCTCTACTGCTACTGTATCTGTCTGTGAGAGTATAGCTCCTCTACTGCTACAGTATCCGTCTGTGAGAGTATAGCTCCTCTACTGCTACAGTATCCGTCTGTGAGAGTATAGCTCCTCTACTGCTACAGTGTCCGTCTGTGAGCGTATAGCTCCTCTACTGCTACAGTGTCCCTCTGTGAGAGTATAGCTCCTCTACTGCTACAGTGTCCGTCTGTGAGAGTATAGCTCCTCTACTGCTACAGTATCTGTCTGTGAGAGTATAGCTCCTCTACTGCTACAGTATCCGTCTGTGAGAGTATAGCTCCTCTACTGCTACAGTATCCGTCTGTGAGAGTACAGCTCCTCTACTGCTACAGTATCTGTCTGTGAGAGTATAGCTCTTGTACTGCTTATGTATCTGTCTGTGAGAGTATAGCTCCTCTACTGCTACAGTATCTGTCTGTGAGAGTATAGCTCCTCTACTGCTACAGTATCTGTCTGTGAGAATATAGCTCCTCTACTGCTACAGTATCTGTCTGTGAGAGTATAGCTCTTCTACTGCTACAGTATCCGTCTGTGAGAGTATAGCTCCTCTACTGCTACAGTATCCGTCTGTGAGAGTATAGCTCCTCTACTGCTACTGTGTCCGTCTGTGAGAGTATAGCTCCTCTACTGCTACAGTGTCAGTCTGTGAGAGTATAGCTCCTCTACTGCTACAGTATCTGTCTGTGAGAGTATAGCTCTTCTACTGCTACAGTATCCGTCTGTGAGAGTACAGCTCCTCTACTGCTACAGTATCTGTCTGTGAGAGTATAGCTCTTGTACTGCTACTGTATCTGTCTGTGAGAGTATAGCTCCTCTACTGCTACAGTATCTGTCTGTGAGAGTATAGCTCCTCTACTGCTACAGTATCCGTCTGTGAGAGTATAGCTCCTCTACTGCTACAGTGTCCGTCTGTGAGCGTATAGCTCCTCTACTGCTACAGTGTCCCTCTGTGAGAGTATAGCTCCTCTACTGCTACAGTGTCCGTCTGTGAGAGTATAGCTCCTCTACTGCTACAGTATCCGTCTGTGAGAGTATAGCTCCTCTACTGCTACAGTAACCGTCTGTGAGAGTATTACTCCTCTACTGCTACAGTATCCGTCTGTGAGAGTATAGCTCCTCTACTGCTACAGTATCCGTCTGTGAGGGTATAGCTCCTCTACTGCTACAGTATCCGTCTGTGAGGGTATAGCTCCTCTACTGCTACAGTATCTGTCTGTGAGAGTATAGCTCCTTTACCGCTACAGTGTCCGTCTGTGAGAGTATAGCTCCTCTACTGCTACAGTATCCGTCTGTGAGAGTATAGCTCCTCTACTGCTACAGTAACCGTCTGTGAGAGTATTACTCCTCTACTGCTACAGTATCCGTCTGTGAGAGTATAGCTCCTCTACTGCTAATGTATCCGTCTGTGAGGGTATAGCTCCTCTACTGCTACAGTATCCGTCTGTGAGGGTATAGCTCCTCTACTGCTACAGTATCTGTCTGTGAGAGTATAGCTCCTTTACCGCTACAGTGTCCGTCTGTGAGAGTATAGCTCCTCTACTGCTACAGTATCCGTCTGTGAGAGTGTAGCTCTTCTACTGCTACAGTATCCGTCTGTGAGAGTATAGCTCCTCTACTGCTACAGTATCTGTCTGTGAGAGTATAGCTCCGCTACTGCTACAGTATCTGTCTGTGAGAGTATAGCTCCTCTACTGCTACAGTATCCGTCTGTAAGAGTATAGCTCCTCTACTGCTACAGTATCTGTATGTGAGAGTATAGCTCCTCTACTGCTACAGTATCCGTCTGTGAGAGTATAGCTCCTCTACTGCTACAGTGTCTGTCTGTGAGAGTATAGCTCCTCTACTGCTACAGTGTCCGTCTATGAGAGTATAGCTCCTCTACTGTTAAAGTATCTGTCTGTGAGAGTATAGCTCCTCTACTGCTACAGTATCTGTCTGTGAGAATATAGCTTCGCTACTGCTACAGTATCTGTCTGTGAGAGTATAGCTCCTCTACTGCTACATTATCTGTATGTGAGAGTATAGCTCCTCTACTGCTACAGTATCCGTCTGTGAGGGTATAGCTCCTCTACTGCTACAGTATCTGTCTGTGAGAGTATAGCTCCTTTACCGCTACAGTGTCCGTCTGTGAGAGTATAGCTCCACTACTGCTACAGTATCCGTCTGTGAGAGTATAGCTCCTCTACTGCTACAGTATCCGTCTGTGAGAGTACAGCTCCTCTACTGCTACAGTATCTGTCTGTGAGAGTATAGCTCTTGTACTGCTAATGTATCTGTCTGTGAGAGTATAGCTCCTCTACTGCTACAGTATCTGTCTGTGAGAGTATAGCTCCTCTACTGCTACAGTATCTGTCTGTGAGAATATAGCTCCTCTACTGCTACAGTATCTGTCTGTGAGAGTATAGCTCCTCTACTGCTACAGTATCCGTCTGTGAGAGTATAGCTCCTCTTCTGCTACAGTATCCGCCTGTGAGAATATAGCTCCTCTACTGCTACAGTATCTGTCTGTGAGAGTATAGCTCCTCTACTGCTACAGTATCCGTCTGTGAGAGTATAGCTCCTCTACTGCTACAGTATCCGTCTGTGATAGTATAGCTCCTCTACTGCTACAGTATCCGTCTGTGAGAGTATAGCTCCTTTACTGCTACAGTATCCGTCTGTGAGAGTATAGCTCCTCTACTGCTACAGTAACCGTCTGTGAGAGTATTACTCCTCTACTGCTACAGTATCCGTCTGTAAGAGTATAGCTCCTCTACTGCTAATGTATCCGTCTGTGAGGGTATAGCTCCTCTACTGCTACAGTATCTGTCTGTGAGGGTATAGCTCCTCTACTGCTACAGTATCCGTCTGTGAGAGTATAGCTCCTCTACTGCTACAGTGTCCGTCTATGAGAGTATAGCTCCTCTACTGCTACAGTATCCGTCTGTGAGAGTACAGCTCCTCTACTGCTACAGTATCTGTCTGTGAGAGTATAGCTCTTGTACTGCTAATGTATCTGTCTGTGAGAGTATAGCTCCTCTACTGCTACAGGTTCTGTCTGGGAGAGTATAGCTCCTCTACTGCTACAGTATCCGTCTGTGAGAGTATAGCTCCTCTACTGCTACAGTGTCCGTCTGTGAGCGTATAGCTCCTCTACTGCTACAGTGTCAGTCTGTGAGAGTATAGCTCCTCTACTGCTACAGTATCTGTCTGTGAGAGTATAGCTCCTCTACTGCTACAGTATCTGTATGTGAGAGTATAGCTCCTCTACTGCTACAGTATCTGTCTGTGAGAGTTTAGCTCCTCTACTGCTACAGTATCCGTCTGTGAGAGTATAGCTCCTCTACTGCTACAGTATCCGTCTGTGAGAGTATAGCTCCTCTACTGCTAATGTATCTGTCTGTGAGGGTATAGCTCCTCTACTGCTACAGTATCTGTCTGTGAGGGTATAGCTCCTCTACTGCTACAGTATCTGTCTGTGAGAGTATAGCTCCTTTACCGCTACAGTGTCCGTCTGTGAGAGTATAGCTCCTCTACTGCTACAGTATCCGTCTGTGAGAGTATAGCTCCTCTACTGCTACAGTATCCGTCTGTGAGAGTATAGCTCCTCTACTGCTACAGTATCTGTCTGTGAGAATATAGCTCCTCTACTGCTACAGTATCTGTCTGTGAGAGTATAGCTCTTCTACTGCTACAGTATCCGTCTGTGAGAGTATAGCTCCTCTACTGCTACAGTATCTGTCTGTGAGAGTATAGCTCCTTTACCGCTACAGTGTCCGTCTGTGAGAGTATAGCTCCTCTACTGCTACAGTATCCGTCTGTGAGAGTGTAGCTCTTCTACTGCTACAGTATCCGTCTGTGAGAGTATAGCTCCTCTACTGCTACAGTATCTGTCTGTGAGAGTATAGCTCCTCTACTGCTACAGTATCTGTCTGTGAGAGTATCGCTCTTCTACTGCTACATTATCCGTCTGTGAGAGTATAGCTCCTTTACTGCTACAGTATCCGTCTGTGAGAGTATAGCTCCTCTACTGCTACTGTTTCTGTCTGTGAGAGTATAGCTCCTCTACTGCTACAGTATCCGTCTGTGAGAGTATAGCTCCTCTACTGCTACAGTATCCGTCTGTGAGAGTATAGCTCCTCTACTGCTACAGTGTCCGTCTGTGAGAGTATAGCTCCTCTACTGCTACAGTGTCCGTCTGTGAGAGTATAGCTCCTCTACTGCTACAGTGTCCGTCTGTGAGAGTATAGCTCCTCTACTGCTACAGTGTCTGTTTTTGAGAGTATAGCTCCTCTACTGCTACAGTATCTGTATGTGAGAGTATAGCTCCTCTACTGCTACAGTATCTATCTGTGAGAGTATTACTCCTCTACTGCTACTGTATCCGTCTGTGAGAGTATAGCTCCTCTACTGCTAATGTATCCGTCTGTGAGGGTATAGCTCCTCTACTGCTACAGTATCTGTCTGTGAGAGTATAGCTCCTTTACCGCTACAGTGTCCGTCTGTGAGAGTATAGCTCCTCTACTGCTACAGTATCCGCCTGTGAGAATATAGCTCCTCTACTGCTACAGTATCTGTCTGTGAGAGTATAGCTCCTCTACTGCTACAGTATCCGTCTGTGAGAGTATAGCTCCTCTCCTGCTACAGTATCCGTCTGTGATAGTATAGCTCCTCTACTGCTACAGTATCCGTCTGTGAGAGTATAGCTCCTCTACTGCTACAGTATCCGTCTGTGAGAGTATAGCTCCTCTACTGCTACAGTAACCGTCTGTGAGAGTATTACTCCTCTACTGCTACAGTATCCGTCTGTGAGAGTATAGCTCCTCTACTGCTAATGTATCCGTCTGTGAGGGTATAGCTCCTCTACTGCTACAGTATCTGTCTGTGAGGGTATAGCTCCTCTACTGATACAGTGTCCGTCTATGAGAGTATAGCTCCTCTACTGCTACAGTATCCGTCTGTAAGAGTATAGCTCCTCTACTGCTACAGTATCCGTCTGTGAGAGTATAGCTCCTCTACTGCTACAGTATCTGTCTGTGAGAGTATAGCTCCTCTACTGCTAATGTATCCGTCTGTGAGAGTATAGCTCCTCTACTGCTACAGTGTCCGTCTGTGAGAGTATAGCTCCTCTACTGCTACAGTATCCGTCTGTGAGAGTATAGCTCCGCTACTGCTACAGTATCTGTCTGTGAGAGTATAGCTCCTCTACTGCTACAGTATCTGTATGTGAGAGTATAGCTCCTCTACTGCTACAGTATCCGTCTGTGAGAGTATAGCTCCTTAACTGCTACAGTATCCGTCTGTGAGAGTATTACTCCTCTACTGCTACTGTATCCGTCTGTGAGAGTATAGCTCCTCTACTGCTAATGTATCCGTCTGTGAGGGTATAGCTCCTCTACTGCTACAGTATCCGCCTGTGAGAATATAGCTCCTCTACTGCTACAGTATCTGTCTGTGAGAGTATAGCTCCTCTACTGCTACAGTATCCGTCTGTGAGAGTATAGCTCCTCTACTGCTACAGTATCCGTCTGTGATAGTATAGCTCCTCTACTGCTACAGTATCCGTCTGTGAGAGTATAGCTCCTCTACTGCTACAGTATCCGTCTGTGAGAGTATAGCTCCTCTACTGCTAATGTATCCGTCTGTGAGGGTATAGCTCCTCTACTGCTACAGTATCTGTCTGTGAGGGTATAGCTCCTCTACTGCTACAGTGTCCGTCTATGAGAGTATAGCTCCTCTACTGCTACAGTATCCGTCTGTGAGAGTATAGCTCCTCTACTGCTACAGTATCCGTCTGTGAGAGTATAGCTCCTCTACTGCTACAGTATCTGTCTGTGAGAGTATAGCTCCTCTACTGCTACAGTATCTGTCTGTGAGAGTATAGCTCTTCTACTGCTACATTATCCGTCTGTGAGAGTATAGCTCTTGTACTGCTAATGTATCTGTCTGTGAGAGTATAGCTCCACTACTGCTACAGTATCCGTCTGTGAGAGTATAGCTCCTCTACTGCTACAGTATCCGTCTGTGAGAGTGTAGCTCTTCTACTGCTACAGTATCCGTCTGTGAGAGTATAGCTCCTCTACTGCTACAGTATCTGTCTGTGAGAGTATAGCTCCTCTACTGCTACAGTATCTGTCTGTGAGAGTATAGCTCTTCTACTGCTACATTATCAGTCTGTGAGAGTATAGCTCCTTTACTGCTACAGTATCCGTCTGTGAGAGTATAGCTCCTCTACTGCTACTGTTTCTGTCTGTGAGAGTATAGCTCCTCTACTGCTACAGTATCCGTCTGTGAGAGTATAGCTCCTCTACTGCTACAGTGTCCGTCTGTGAGCGTATAGCTCCTCTACTGCTACATTATCCGTCTGTGAGAGTATAGCTCCTCTACTGCTACAGTGTCCGTCTGTGAGAGTATAGCTCCTCTACTGCTACAGTATCTGTCTGTGAGAGTATAGCTCCGCTACTGCTACAGTGTCCGTCTGTGAGCGTATAGCTCCTCTACTGCTACAGTATCTGTATGTGAGAGTATAGCTCCTCTACTGCTACAGTATCCGTCTGTGAGAGTATAGCTCCTCTACTGCTAATGTATCCGTCTGTGAGGGTATAGCTCCTCTACTGCTACAGTATCCGTCTGTGAGAGTATAGCTCCTCTACTGCTAATGTATCCGTCTGTGAGGGTATAGCTCCTCTACTGCTACAGTATCTGTCTGTGAGAGTATAGCTCCTTTACCGCTACAGTGTCCGTCTGTGAGAGTATAGCTCCTCTACTGCTACAGTATCTGTCTGTGAGAGTATAGCTCCTCTACTGCTACAGTATCTGTCTGTGAGAGTATAGCTCCGCTACTGCTACAGTGTCCGTCTGTGAGCGTATAGCTCCTCTACTGCTACAGTATCTGTATGTGAGAGTATAGCTCCTCTACTGCTACAGTATCCGTCTGTGAGAGTATAGCTCCTCTACTGCTAATGTATCCGTCTGTGAGGGTATAGCTCCTCTACTGCTACAGTATCCGTCTGTGAGAGTATAGCTCCTCTACTGCTAATGTATCCGTCTGTGAGGGTATAGCTCCTCTACTGCTACAGTATCTGTCTGTGAGAGTATAGCTCCTTTACCGCTACAGTGTCCGTCTGTGAGAGTATAGCTCTTCTACTGCTACATTATCCGTCTGTGAGAGTATAGCTCCTTTACTGCTACAGTATCCGTCTGTGAGAGTATAGCTCCTCTACTGCTACTGTTTCTGTCTGTGAGAGTATAGCTCCTCTACTGCTACAGTATCCGTCTGTGAGAGTATAGCTCCTCTACTGCTACAGTATCCGTCTGTGAGAGTATAGCTCCTCTACTGCTACAGTGTCCGTCTGTGAGAGTATAGCTCCTCTACTGCTACAGTGTCCGTCTGTGAGAGTATAGCTCCTCTACTGCTACAGTGTCCGTCTGTGAGAGTATAGCTCCTCTACTGCTACAGTATCCGTCTGTGAGAGTATAGCTCCGCTACTGCTACAGTATCTGTTTTTGAGAGTATAGCTCCTCTACTGCTACAGTATCTGTATGTGAGAGTATAGCTCCTCTACTGCTACAGTATCTATCTGTGAGAGTATTACTCCTCTACTGCTACTGTATCCGTCTGTGAGAGTATAGCTCCTCTACTGCTAATGTATCCGTCTGTGAGGGTATAGCTCCTCTACTGCTACAGTATCTGTCTGTGAGAGTATAGCTCCTTTACCGCTACAGTGTCCGTCTGTGAGAGTATAGCTCCTCTACTGCTACAGTATCCGCCTGTGAGAATATAGCTCCTCTACTGCTACAGTATCTGTCTGTGAGAGTATAGCTCCTCTACTGCTACAGTATCCGTCTGTGAGAGTATAGCTCCTCTACTGCTACAGTATCCGTCTGTGATAGTATAGCTCCTCTACTGCTACAGTATCCGTCTGTGAGAGTATAGCTCCTCTACTGCTACAGTATCCGTCTGTGAGAGTATAGCTCCTCTACTGCTACAGTAACCGTCTGTGAGAGTATTACTCCTCTACTGCTACAGTATCCGTCTGTGAGAGTATAGCTCCTCTACTGCTAATGTATCCGTCTGTGAGGGTATAGCTCCTCTACTGCTACAGTATCTGTCTGTGAGGGTATAGCTCCTTTACCGCTACAGTGTCCGTCTGTGAGAGTATAGCTCCTCTACTGCTACAGTATCCGCCTGTGAGAATATAGCTCCTCTACTGCTACAGTATCTGTCTGTGAGAGTATAGCTCCATTACTGCTACAGTATCCGTCTGTGAGAGTATAGCTCCTCTACTGCTACAGTAACCGTCTGTGAGAGTATTACTCCTCTACTGCTACAGTATCCGTCTGTGAGAGTATAGCTCCTCTACTGCTACAGTATCTGTCTGTGAGGGTATAGCTCCTCTACTGCTACAGTATCTGTCTGTGAGAGTATAGCTCCTTTACCGCTACAGTGTCCGTCTGTGAGAGTATAGCTCCTCTACTGCTACAGTATCCGTCTGTGAGAGTGTAGCTCTTCTACTGCTACAGTATCCGTCTGTGAGAGTATAGCTCCTCTACTGCTACAGTATCTGTCTGTGAGAGTATAGCTCCTCTACTGCTACAGTATCTGTCTGTGAGAGTATCGCTCTTCTACTGCTACATTATCCGTCTGTGAGAGTATAGCTCCTTTACTGCTACAGTATCCGTCTGTGAGAGTATAGCTCCTCTACTGCTACTGTTTCTGTCTGTGAGAGTATAGCTCCTCTACTGCTACAGTATCCGTCTGTGAGAGTATAGCTCCTCTACTGCTACAGTATCCGTCTGTGAGAGTATAGCTCCTCTACTGCTACAGTGTCCGTCTGTGAGAGTATAGCTCCTCTACTGCTACAGTGTCCGTCTGTGAGAGTATAGCTCCTCTACTGCTACAGTGTCCGTCTGTGAGAGTATAGCTCCTCTACTGCTACAGTGTCTGTTTTTGAGAGTATAGCTCCTCTACTGCTACAGTATCTGTATGTGAGAGTATAGCTCCTCTACTGCTACAGTATCTATCTGTGAGAGTATTACTCCTCTACTGCTACTGTATCCGTCTGTGAGAGTATAGCTCCTCTACTGCTAATGTATCCGTCTGTGAGGGTATAGCTCCTCTACTGCTACAGTATCTGTCTGTGAGAGTATAGCTCCTTTACCGCTACAGTGTCCGTCTGTGAGAGTATAGCTCCTCTACTGCTACAGTATCCGCCTGTGAGAATATAGCTCCTCTACTGCTACAGTATCTGTCTGTGAGAGTATAGCTCCTCTACTGCTACAGTATCCGTCTGTGAGAGTATAGCTCCTCTCCTGCTACAGTATCCGTCTGTGATAGTATAGCTCCTCTACTGCTACAGTATC
The DNA here is from genome assembly GCF_028390025.1 of Pseudophryne corroboree. Classification (NCBI taxonomy): domain Eukaryota; kingdom Metazoa; phylum Chordata; class Amphibia; order Anura; family Myobatrachidae; genus Pseudophryne; species Pseudophryne corroboree. The sequence goes on along the minus strand of NC_086449.1, from coordinate 823,675,080 downwards.
CGTCTGTGAGAGTATAGCTCCTCTACTGCTACAGTATCCGTCTGTGAGAGTATAGCTCCTCTACTGCTACAGTAACCGTCTGTGAGAGTATTACTCCTCTACTGCTACAGTATCCGTCTGTGAGAGTATAGCTCCTCTACTGCTAATGTATCCGTCTGTGAGGGTATAGCTCCTCTACTGCTACAGTATCTGTCTGTGAGGGTATAGCTCCTCTACTGATACAGTGTCCGTCTATGAGAGTATAGCTCCTCTACTGCTACAGTATCCGTCTGTAAGAGTATAGCTCCTCTACTGCTACAGTATCCGTCTGTGAGAGTATAGCTCCTCTACTGCTACAGTATCTGTCTGTGAGAGTATAGCTCCTCTACTGCTAATGTATCCGTCTGTGAGAGTATAGCTCCTCTACTGCTACAGTGTCCGTCTGTGAGAGTATAGCTCCTCTACTGCTACAGTGTCCGTCTGTGAGAGTATAGCTCCTCTACTGCTACAGTATCCGTCTGTGAGAGTATAGCTCCGCTACTGCTACAGTATCTGTCTGTGAGAGTATAGCTCCTCTACTGCTACAGTATCTGTATGTGAGAGTATAGCTCCTCTACTGCTACAGTATCCGTCTGTGAGAGTATAGCTCCTTAACTGCTACAGTATCCGTCTGTGAGAGTATTACTCCTCTACTGCTACTGTATCCGTCTGTGAGAGTATAGCTCCTCTACTGCTAATGTATCCGTCTGTGAGGGTATAGCTCCTCTACTGCTACAGTATCCGCCTGTGAGAATATAGCTCCTCTACTGCTACAGTATCTGTCTGTGAGAGTATAGCTCCTCTACTGCTACAGTATCCGTCTGTGAGAGTATAGCTCCTCTACTGCTACAGTATCCGTCTGTGATAGTATAGCTCCTCTACTGCTACAGTATCCGTCTGTGAGAGTATAGCTCCTCTACTGCTACAGTATCCGTCTGTGAGAGTATAGCTCCTCTACTGCTAATGTATCCGTCTGTGAGGGTATAGCTCCTCTACTGCTACAGTATCTGTCTGTGAGGGTATAGCTCCTCTACTGCTACAGTGTCCGTCTATGAGAGTATAGCTCCTCTACTGCTACAGTATCCGTCTGTGAGAGTATAGCTCCTCTACTGCTACAGTATCCGTCTGTGAGAGTATAGCTCCTCTACTGCTACAGTATCTGTCTGTGAGAGTATAGCTCCTCTACTGCTACAGTATCTGTCTGTGAGAGTATAGCTCTTCTACTGCTACATTATCCGTCTGTGAGAGTATAGCTCTTGTACTGCTAATGTATCTGTCTGTGAGAGTATAGCTCCACTACTGCTACAGTATCCGTCTGTGAGAGTATAGCTCCTCTACTGCTACAGTATCCGTCTGTGAGAGTGTAGCTCTTCTACTGCTACAGTATCCGTCTGTGAGAGTATAGCTCCTCTACTGCTACAGTATCTGTCTGTGAGAGTATAGCTCCTCTACTGCTACAGTATCTGTCTGTGAGAGTATAGCTCTTCTACTGCTACATTATCAGTCTGTGAGAGTATAGCTCCTTTACTGCTACAGTATCCGTCTGTGAGAGTATAGCTCCTCTACTGCTACTGTTTCTGTCTGTGAGAGTATAGCTCCTCTACTGCTACAGTATCCGTCTGTGAGAGTATAGCTCCTCTACTGCTACAGTGTCCGTCTGTGAGCGTATAGCTCCTCTACTGCTACATTATCCGTCTGTGAGAGTATAGCTCCTCTACTGCTACAGTGTCCGTCTGTGAGAGTATAGCTCCTCTACTGCTACAGTATCTGTCTGTGAGAGTATAGCTCCGCTACTGCTACAGTGTCCGTCTGTGAGCGTATAGCTCCTCTACTGCTACAGTATCTGTATGTGAGAGTATAGCTCCTCTACTGCTACAGTATCCGTCTGTGAGAGTATAGCTCCTCTACTGCTAATGTATCCGTCTGTGAGGGTATAGCTCCTCTACTGCTACAGTATCCGTCTGTGAGAGTATAGCTCCTCTACTGCTAATGTATCCGTCTGTGAGGGTATAGCTCCTCTACTGCTACAGTATCTGTCTGTGAGAGTATAGCTCCTTTACCGCTACAGTGTCCGTCTGTGAGAGTATAGCTCCTCTACTGCTACAGTATCTGTCTGTGAGAGTATAGCTCCTCTACTGCTACAGTATCTGTCTGTGAGAGTATAGCTCCGCTACTGCTACAGTGTCCGTCTGTGAGCGTATAGCTCCTCTACTGCTACAGTATCTGTATGTGAGAGTATAGCTCCTCTACTGCTACAGTATCCGTCTGTGAGAGTATAGCTCCTCTACTGCTAATGTATCCGTCTGTGAGGGTATAGCTCCTCTACTGCTACAGTATCCGTCTGTGAGAGTATAGCTCCTCTACTGCTAATGTATCCGTCTGTGAGGGTATAGCTCCTCTACTGCTACAGTATCTGTCTGTGAGAGTATAGCTCCTTTACCGCTACAGTGTCCGTCTGTGAGAGTATAGCTCTTCTACTGCTACATTATCCGTCTGTGAGAGTATAGCTCCTTTACTGCTACAGTATCCGTCTGTGAGAGTATAGCTCCTCTACTGCTACTGTTTCTGTCTGTGAGAGTATAGCTCCTCTACTGCTACAGTATCCGTCTGTGAGAGTATAGCTCCTCTACTGCTACAGTATCCGTCTGTGAGAGTATAGCTCCTCTACTGCTACAGTGTCCGTCTGTGAGAGTATAGCTCCTCTACTGCTACAGTGTCCGTCTGTGAGAGTATAGCTCCTCTACTGCTACAGTGTCCGTCTGTGAGAGTATAGCTCCTCTACTGCTACAGTATCCGTCTGTGAGAGTATAGCTCCGCTACTGCTACAGTATCTGTTTTTGAGAGTATAGCTCCTCTACTGCTACAGTATCTGTATGTGAGAGTATAGCTCCTCTACTGCTACAGTATCTATCTGTGAGAGTATTACTCCTCTACTGCTACTGTATCCGTCTGTGAGAGTATAGCTCCTCTACTGCTAATGTATCCGTCTGTGAGGGTATAGCTCCTCTACTGCTACAGTATCTGTCTGTGAGAGTATAGCTCCTTTACCGCTACAGTGTCCGTCTGTGAGAGTATAGCTCCTCTACTGCTACAGTATCCGCCTGTGAGAATATAGCTCCTCTACTGCTACAGTATCTGTCTGTGAGAGTATAGCTCCTCTACTGCTACAGTATCCGTCTGTGAGAGTATAGCTCCTCTACTGCTACAGTATCCGTCTGTGATAGTATAGCTCCTCTACTGCTACAGTATCCGTCTGTGAGAGTATAGCTCCTCTACTGCTACAGTATCCGTCTGTGAGAGTATAGCTCCTCTACTGCTACAGTAACCGTCTGTGAGAGTATTACTCCTCTACTGCTACAGTATCCGTCTGTGAGAGTATAGCTCCTCTACTGCTAATGTATCCGTCTGTGAGGGTATAGCTCCTCTACTGCTACAGTATCTGTCTGTGAGGGTATAGCTCCTTTACCGCTACAGTGTCCGTCTGTGAGAGTATAGCTCCTCTACTGCTACAGTATCCGCCTGTGAGAATATAGCTCCTCTACTGCTACAGTATCTGTCTGTGAGAGTATAGCTCCTCTACTGCTACAGTATCCGTCTGTGAGAGTATAGCTCCTCTACTGCTACAGTATCCGTCTGTGATAGTATAGCTCCTCTACTGCTACAGTATCCGTCTGTGAGAGTATAGCTCCTCTACTGCTACAGTATCCGTCTGTGAGAGTATAGCTCCTCTACTGCTACAGTAACCGTCTGTGAGAGTATTACTCCTCTACTGCTACAGTATCCGTCTGTGAGAGTATAGCTCCTCTACTGCTAATGTATCCGTCTGTGAGGGTATAGCTCCTCTACTGCTACAGTATCTGTCTGTGAGGGTATAGCTCCTCTACTGCTACAGTGTCCGTCTATGAGAGTATAGCTCCTCTACTGCTACAGTATCCGTCTGTGAGAGTATAGCTCCTCTACTGCTACAGTATCCGTCTGTGAGAGTATAGCTCCTCTACTGCTACAGTATCTGTCTGTGAGAGTATAGCTCCTCTACTGCTAATGTATCCGTCTGTGAGAGTATAGCTCCTCTACTGCTACAGTGTCCGTCTGTGAGAGTATAGCTCCTCTACTGCTACAGTGTCCGTCTGTGAGAGTATAGCTCCTCTACTGCTACAGTATCCGTCTGTGAGAGTATAGCTCCGCTACTGCTACAGTATCTGTCTGTGAGAGTATAGCTCCTCTACTGCTATAGTATCTGTATGTGAGAGTATAGCTCCTCTACTGCTACAGTATCCGTCTGTGAGAGTATAGCTCCTTAACTGCTACAGTATCCGTCTGTGAGAGTATTACTCCTCTACTGCTACTGTATCCGTCTGTGAGAGTATAGCTCCTCTACTGCTAATGTATCCGTCTGTGAGGGTATAGCTCCTCTACTGCTACAGTATCCGCCTGTGAGAATATAGCTCCTCTACTGCTACAGTATCTGTCTGTGAGAGTATAGCTCCTCTACTGCTACAGTATCCGTCTGTGAGAGTATAGCTCCTCTACTGCTACAGTATCCGTCTGTGATAGTATAGCTCCTCTACTGCTACAGTATCCGTCTGTGAGAGTATAGCTCCTCTACTGCTACAGTATCCGTCTGTGAGAGTATAGCTCCTCTACTGCTAATGTATCCGTCTGTGAGGGTATAGCTCCTCTACTGCTACAGTATCTGTCTGTGAGGGTATAGCTCCTCTACTGCTACAGTGTCCGTCTATGAGAGTATAGCTCCTCTACTGCTACAGTATCCGTCTGTAAGAGTATAGCTCCTCTACTGCTACAGTATCCGTCTGTGAGAGTATAGCTCCTCTACTGCTACAGTATCTGTCTGTGAGAGTATAGCTCCTCTACTGCTACAGTATCTGTCTGTGAGAGTATAGCTCTTCTACTGCTACATTATCCGTCTGTGAGAGTATAGCTCTTGTACTGCTAATGTATCTGTCTGTGAGAGTATAGATCCACTACTGCTACAGTATCCGTCTGTGAGAGTATAGCTCCTCTACTGCTACAGTATCCGTCTGTGAGAGTGTAGCTCTTCTACTGCTACAGTATCCGTCTGTGAGAGTATAGCTCCTCTACTGCTACAGTATCTGTCTGTGAGAGTATAGCTCCTCTACTGCTACAGTATCTGTCTGTGAGAGTATAGCTCTTCTACTGCTACATTATCCGTCTGTGAGAGTATAGCTCCTTTACTGCTACAGTATCCGTCTGTGAGGGTATAGCTCCTCTACTGCTACAGTATCCGTCTGTGAGAGTATAGCTCCTCTACTGCTAATGTATCCGTCTGTGAGGGTATAGCTCCTCTACTGCTACAGTATCTGTCTGTGAGAGTATAGCTCCTTTACCGCTACAGTGTCCGTCTGTGAGAGTATAGCTCTTCTACTGCTACATTATCCGTCTGTGAGAGTATAGCTCCTTTACTGCTACAGTATCCGTCTGTGAGAGTATAGCTCCTCTACTGCTACTGTTTCTGTCTGTGAGAGTATAGCTCCTCTACTGCTACAGTATCCGTCTGTGAGAGTATAGCTCCTCTACTGCTACAGTATCCGTCTGTGAGAGTATAGCTCCTCTACTGCTAATGTATCCGTCTGTGAGGGTATAGCTCCTCTACTGCTACAGTATCTGTCTGTGAGGGTATAGCTCCTCTACTGCTACAGTATCTGTCTGTGAGAGTATAGCTCCTTTACCGCTACAGTGTCCGTCTGTGAGAGTATAGCTCCTCTACTGCTACAGTATCCGTCTGTGAGAGTGTAGCTCTTCTACTGCTACAGTATCCGTCTGTGAGAGTATAGCTCCTCTACTGCTACAGTATCTGTCTGTGAGAGTATAGCTCCTCTACTGCTACAGTATCTGTCTGTGAGAATATAGCTCCTCTACTGCTACAGTATCTGTCTGTGAGAGTATAGCTCTTCTACTGCTACAGTATCCGTCTGTGAGAGTATAGCTCCTCTACTGCTACAGTATCCGTCTGTGAGAGTATAGCTCCTCTACTGCTACAGTATCCGTCTGTGAGAGTATAGCCCCTCTACTGCTACAGTATCCGTCTGTGAGAGTATAGCTCCTCTACTGCTACAGTATCCGTCTGTGAGAGTATAGCTCCTCTACTGCTACTGTATCTGTCTGTGAGAGTATAGCTCCTCTACTGCTACAGTATCCGTCTGTGAGAGTATAGCTCCTCTACTGCTACTGTTTCTGTCTGTGAGAGTATAGCTCCTCTACTGCTACAGTATCCGTCTGTGAGAGTATAGCTCCTCTACTGCTACAGTGTCCGTCTGTGAGCGTATAGCTCCTCTACTGCTACATTATCCGTCTGTGAGAGTATAGCTCCTCTACTGCTACAGTGTCCGTCTGTGAGAGTATAGCTCCTCTACTGCTACAGTATCTGTCTGTGAGAGTATAGCTCCTCTACTGCTACAGTATCTGTCTGTGAGAGTATAGCTCCGCTACTGCTACAGTGTCCGTCTGTGAGCGTATAGCTCCTCTACTGCTACAGTATCTGTATGTGAGAGTATAGCTCCTCTACTGCTACAGTATCCGTCTGTGAGAGTATAGCTCCTCTACTGCTAATGTATCCGTCTGTGAGGGTATAGCTCCTCTACTGCTACAGTATCCGTCTGTGAGAGTATAGCTCCTCTACTGCTAATGTATCCGTCTGTGAGGGTATAGCTCCTCTACTGCTACAGTATCTGTCTGTGAGAGTATAGCTCCTTTACCGCTACAGTGTCCGTCTGTGAGAGTATAGCTCCACTACTGCTACAGTATCCGTCTGTGAGAGTATAGCTCCTCTACTGCTACAGTATCCGTCTGTGAGAGTACAGCTCCTCTACTGCTACAGTATCCGTCTGTGAGAGTATAGCTCCTCTACTGCTACAGTATCTGTCTGTGAGAGTATAGCTCCTCTACTGCTACAGTATCTGTCTGTGAGAATATAGCTCCTCTACTGCTACAGTATCCGTCTGTGAGAGTATAGCTCCTCTACTGCTACAGTATCCGCCTGTGAGAATATAGCTCCTCTACTGCTACAGTATCTGTCTGTGAGAGTATAGCTCCTCTACTGCTACAGTATCCGTCTGTGAGAGTATAGCTCCTCTACTGCTACAGTATCCGCCTGTGAGAATATAGCTCCTCTACTGCTACAGTATCCGTCTGTAAGAGTATAGCTCCTCTACTGCTACAGTATCCGTCTGTGAGAGTATAGCTCCTCTACTGCTACAGTGTCCGTCTGTGATAGTATAGCTCATCTACTGCTACAGTATCCGTCTGTGAGAGTATAGCTCCATTACTGCTACAGTATCCGTCTGTGAGAGTATAGCTCCTCTACTGCTACAGTAACCGTCTGTGAGAGTATTACTCCTCTACTGCTACAGTATCCGTCTGTGAGAGTATAGCTCCTCTACTGCTAATGTATCCGTCTGTGAGGGTATAGCTCCTCTACTGCTACAGTATCCGTCTGTGAGAGTATAGCTCCTCTACTGCTACAGTATCCGTCTGTGAGAGTATAGCTCCTCTACTGCTACAGTATCTGTCTGAGAGTATAGCTCCTCTACTGCTACAGTATCTGTCTGTGAGAGTATAGCTCCTCTACTGCTACAGTATCTGTCTGTGATGGTATAGCTCCTCTACTGCTACAGTATCTGTCTGTGAGAGTATAGCTCCTTTACCGCTACAGTGTCCGTCTGTGAGAGTATAGCTCCTCTACTGCTACAGTATCCGTCTGTGAGAGTGTAGCTCTTCTACTGCTACAGTATCCGTCTGTGAGAGTATAGCTCCTCTACTGCTACAGTATCTGTCTGTGAGAGTATAGCTCCTCTACTGCTACAGTATCTGTCTGTGAGAGTATAGCTCCTTTACTGCTACAGTATCTGTCTGTGAGAGTATAGCTCCTCTACTGCTACAGTATCTGTCTGTGAGGGTATAGCTCCTCTACTGCTACAGTATCTGTCTGTGAGAGTATAGCTCCTTTACCGCTACAGTATCCGTCTGTGAGAGTATAGCTCCTCTACTGCTACAGTATCCGTCTGTGAGAGTATAGCTCCTCTACTGCTACAGTATCTGTCTGAGAGTATAGCTCCTCTACTGCTACAGTATCTGTCTGTGAGAGTATAGCTCCTCTACTGCTACAGTATCTGTCTGTGAGAGTATAGCTCCTCTACTGCTACAGTATCCGTCTGTGAGAGTATAGCTCCTCTACTGCTACAGTATCCGTCTGTGAGAGTATAGCTCCTCTACTGCTACAGTATCCGTCTGTAAGAGTATAGCTCCTCTACTGTTACAGTATCCGTCTGTGAGAGTATAGCTCCTCTACTGCTACTGTATCTGTCTGTGAGAGTATAGCTCCTCTACTGCTACAGTATCCGTCTGTGAGAGTATAGCCCCTCTACTGCTACAGTATCCGTCTGTGAGAGTATAGCTCCTCTACTGCTACAGTATCCGTCTGTGAGAGTATAGCTCCTCTACTGCTAATGTATCCGTCTGTGAGGGTATAGCTCCTCTACTGCTACAGTATCTGTCTGTGAGGGTATAGCTCCTCTACTGCTACAGTATCTGTCTGTGAGAGTATAGCTCCTTTACCGCTACAGTGTCCGTCTGTGAGAGTATAGCTCCTCTACTGCTACAGTATCCGTCTGTGAGAGTGTAGCTCTTCTACTGCTACAGTATCCGTCTGTGAGAGTATAGCTCCTCTACTGCTACAGTGTCCGTCTGTGAGCGTATAGCTCCTCTACTGCTACAGTGTCCGTCTGTGAGAGTATAGCTCTTCTACTGCTACAGTATCCGTCTGTGAGAGTATAGCTGCTCTACTGCTACAGTATCCGTCTGTGAGAGTATAGCTCTTCTACTGCTACAGTATCCGTCTGTGAGAGTATAGCTCCTCTACTGCTACAGTGTCCGTCTGTGAGCGTATAGCTCCTCTACTGCTACAGTATCTCTGTGAGAGTATAGCTCTTCTACTGCTACAGTATCCGTCTGTGAGAGTATAGCTGCTCTACTGCTACAGTATCCGTCTGTGAGAGTATAGCTCCTCTACTGCTACTGTATCCGTCTGTGAGAGTATAGCTCCTCTACTGCTACAGTATCCGTCTGTGAGAGTATAGCTCTTCTACTGCTACAGTAACCGTCTGTGAGAGTATAGCTCCTTTACCGCTACAGTGTCCGTCTGTGAGAGTATAGCTCCTCTACTGCTACAGTATCCGTCTGTGAGAGTGTAGCTCTTCTACTGCTACAGTATCCGTCTGTGAGAGTATAGCTCCTCTACTGCTACAGTATCTGTCTGTGAGAGTATAGCTCCTCTACTGCTACAGTATCCGTCTGTGAGAGTATAGCTCCTCTACTGCTAATGTATCCGTCTGTGAGGGTATAGCTCCTCTACTGCTACAGTGTCCGTCTGTGAGAGTATAGCTCCTCTACTGCTACAGTATCCGTCTGTAAGAGTATAGCTCCTCTACTGTTAAAGTATCCGTCTGTGAGAGTATAGCTCTTGTACTGCTAATGTATCTGTCTGTGAGAGTATAGCTCCACTACTGCTAAAGTATCTGTCTGTGAGAGTATAGCTCCTCTACTGCTACAGTATCTGTCTGTGAGAATATAGCTCTTCTACTGCTACAGTATCTGTCTGTGAGAGTATAGCTCTTCTACTGCTACATTATCCGTCTATGAGAGTATAGCTCCTCTACTGCTACAGTATCCGTCTGTGAGAGTATAGCTCCTCTACTGCTACTGTATCTGTCTGTGAGAGTATAGCTCCTCTACTGCTACAGTATCCGTCTGTGAGAGTATAGCTCCTCTACTGCTACAGTATCCGTCTGTGAGAGTATAGCTCCTCTACTGCTACAGTGTCCGTCTGTGAGCGTATAGCTCCTCTACTGCTACAGTGTCCCTCTGTGAGAGTATAGCTCCTCTACTGCTACAGTGTCCGTCTGTGAGAGTATAGCTCCTCTACTGCTACAGTATCTGTCTGTGAGAGTATAGCTCCTCTACTGCTACAGTATCCGTCTGTGAGAGTATAGCTCCTCTACTGCTACAGTATCCGTCTGTGAGAGTACAGCTCCTCTACTGCTACAGTATCTGTCTGTGAGAGTATAGCTCTTGTACTGCTTATGTATCTGTCTGTGAGAGTATAGCTCCTCTACTGCTACAGTATCTGTCTGTGAGAGTATAGCTCCTCTACTGCTACAGTATCTGTCTGTGAGAATATAGCTCCTCTACTGCTACAGTATCTGTCTGTGAGAGTATAGCTCTTCTACTGCTACAGTATCCGTCTGTGAGAGTATAGCTCCTCTACTGCTACAGTATCCGTCTGTGAGAGTATAGCTCCTCTACTGCTACTGTATCCGTCTGTGAGAGTATAGCTCCTCTACTGCTACAGTGTCAGTCTGTGAGAGTATAGCTCCTCTACTGCTACAGTATCTGTCTGTGAGAGTATAGCTCTTCTACTGCTACAGTATCCGTCTGTGAGAGTACAGCTCCTCTACTGCTACAGTATCTGTCTGTGAGAGTATAGCTCTTGTACTGCTACTGTATCTGTCTGTGAGAGTATAGCTCCTCTACTGCTACAGTATCTGTCTGTGAGAGTATAGCTCCTCTACTGCTACAGTATCCGTCTGTGAGAGTATAGCTCCTCTACTGCTACAGTGTCCGTCTGTGAGCGTATAGCTCCTCTACTGCTACAGTGTCCCTCTGTGAGAGTATAGCTCCTCTACTGCTACAGTGTCCGTCTGTGAGAGTATAGCTCCTCTACTGCTACAGTATCCGTCTGTGAGAGTATAGCTCCTCTACTGCTACAGTAACCGTCTGTGAGAGTATTACTCCTCTACTGCTACAGTATCCGTCTGTGAGAGTATAGCTCCTCTACTGCTACAGTATCCGTCTGTGAGGGTATAGCTCCTCTACTGCTACAGTATCCGTCTGTGAGGGTATAGCTCCTCTACTGCTACAGTATCTGTCTGTGAGAGTATAGCTCCTTTACCGCTACAGTGTCCGTCTGTGAGAGTATAGCTCCTCTACTGCTACAGTATCCGTCTGTGAGAGTATAGCTCCTCTACTGCTACAGTAACCGTCTGTGAGAGTATTACTCCTCTACTGCTACAGTATCCGTCTGTGAGAGTATAGCTCCTCTACTGCTAATGTATCCGTCTGTGAGGGTATAGCTCCTCTACTGCTACAGTATCCGTCTGTGAGGGTATAGCTCCTCTACTGCTACAGTATCTGTCTGTGAGAGTATAGCTCCTTTACCGCTACAGTGTCCGTCTGTGAGAGTATAGCTCCTCTACTGCTACAGTATCCGTCTGTGAGAGTGTAGCTCTTCTACTGCTACAGTATCCGTCTGTGAGAGTATAGCTCCTCTACTGCTACAGTATCTGTCTGTGAGAGTATAGCTCCGCTACTGCTACAGTATCTGTCTGTGAGAGTATAGCTCCTCTACTGCTACAGTATCCGTCTGTAAGAGTATAGCTCCTCTACTGCTACAGTATCTGTATGTGAGAGTATAGCTCCTCTACTGCTACAGTATCCGTCTGTGAGAGTATAGCTCCTCTACTGCTACAGTGTCTGTCTGTGAGAGTATAGCTCCTCTACTGCTACAGTGTCCGTCTATGAGAGTATAGCTCCTCTACTGTTAAAGTATCTGTCTGTGAGAGTATAGCTCCTCTACTGCTACAGTATCTGTCTGTGAGAATATAGCTTCGCTACTGCTACAGTATCTGTCTGTGAGAGTATAGCTCCTCTACTGCTACATTATCTGTATGTGAGAGTATAGCTCCTCTACTGCTACAGTATCCGTCTGTGAGGGTATAGCTCCTCTACTGCTACAGTATCTGTCTGTGAGAGTATAGCTCCTTTACCGCTACAGTGTCCGTCTGTGAGAGTATAGCTCCACTACTGCTACAGTATCCGTCTGTGAGAGTATAGCTCCTCTACTGCTACAGTATCCGTCTGTGAGAGTACAGCTCCTCTACTGCTACAGTATCTGTCTGTGAGAGTATAGCTCTTGTACTGCTAATGTATCTGTCTGTGAGAGTATAGCTCCTCTACTGCTACAGTATCTGTCTGTGAGAGTATAGCTCCTCTACTGCTACAGTATCTGTCTGTGAGAATATAGCTCCTCTACTGCTACAGTATCTGTCTGTGAGAGTATAGCTCCTCTACTGCTACAGTATCCGTCTGTGAGAGTATAGCTCCTCTTCTGCTACAGTATCCGCCTGTGAGAATATAGCTCCTCTACTGCTACAGTATCTGTCTGTGAGAGTATAGCTCCTCTACTGCTACAGTATCCGTCTGTGAGAGTATAGCTCCTCTACTGCTACAGTATCCGTCTGTGATAGTATAGCTCCTCTACTGCTACAGTATCCGTCTGTGAGAGTATAGCTCCTTTACTGCTACAGTATCCGTCTGTGAGAGTATAGCTCCTCTACTGCTACAGTAACCGTCTGTGAGAGTATTACTCCTCTACTGCTACAGTATCCGTCTGTAAGAGTATAGCTCCTCTACTGCTAATGTATCCGTCTGTGAGGGTATAGCTCCTCTACTGCTACAGTATCTGTCTGTGAGGGTATAGCTCCTCTACTGCTACAGTATCCGTCTGTGAGAGTATAGCTCCTCTACTGCTACAGTGTCCGTCTATGAGAGTATAGCTCCTCTACTGCTACAGTATCCGTCTGTGAGAGTACAGCTCCTCTACTGCTACAGTATCTGTCTGTGAGAGTATAGCTCTTGTACTGCTAATGTATCTGTCTGTGAGAGTATAGCTCCTCTACTGCTACAGGTTCTGTCTGGGAGAGTATAGCTCCTCTACTGCTACAGTATCCGTCTGTGAGAGTATAGCTCCTCTACTGCTACAGTGTCCGTCTGTGAGCGTATAGCTCCTCTACTGCTACAGTGTCAGTCTGTGAGAGTATAGCTCCTCTACTGCTACAGTATCTGTCTGTGAGAGTATAGCTCCTCTACTGCTACAGTATCTGTATGTGAGAGTATAGCTCCTCTACTGCTACAGTATCTGTCTGTGAGAGTTTAGCTCCTCTACTGCTACAGTATCCGTCTGTGAGAGTATAGCTCCTCTACTGCTACAGTATCCGTCTGTGAGAGTATAGCTCCTCTACTGCTAATGTATCTGTCTGTGAGGGTATAGCTCCTCTACTGCTACAGTATCTGTCTGTGAGGGTATAGCTCCTCTACTGCTACAGTATCTGTCTGTGAGAGTATAGCTCCTTTACCGCTACAGTGTCCGTCTGTGAGAGTATAGCTCCTCTACTGCTACAGTATCCGTCTGTGAGAGTATAGCTCCTCTACTGCTACAGTATCCGTCTGTGAGAGTATAGCTCCTCTACTGCTACAGTATCTGTCTGTGAGAATATAGCTCCTCTACTGCTACAGTATCTGTCTGTGAGAGTATAGCTCTTCTACTGCTACAGTATCCGTCTGTGAGAGTATAGCTCCTCTACTGCTACAGTATCTGTCTGTGAGAGTATAGCTCCTTTACCGCTACAGTGTCCGTCTGTGAGAGTATAGCTCCTCTACTGCTACAGTATCCGTCTGTGAGAGTGTAGCTCTTCTACTGCTACAGTATCCGTCTGTGAGAGTATAGCTCCTCTACTGCTACAGTGTCCGTCTGTGAGCGTATAGCTCCTCTACTGCTACAGTGTCCGTCTGTGAGAGTATAACTCCTCTACTGCTACAGTATCCGTCTGTGAGAGTACAGCTCCTCTACTACTACAGTATCTGTCTGTGAGAGTATAGCTCCTCTACTGCTACAGTATCTGTCTGTGAGAATATAGCTCCTCTACTGCTACAGTATCTGTCTGTGAGAGTATAGCTCTTCTACTGCTACAGTATCCGTCTGTGAGAGTATAGCTGCTCTACTGCTACAGTATCCGTCTGTGAGAGTATAGCTCCTCTACTGCTACTGTATCCGTCTGTGAGAGTATAGCTCCTCTACTGCTACAGTATCCGTCTGTGAGAGTATAGCTCTTCTACTGCTACAGTAACCGTCTGTGAGAGTATAGCTCCTTTACCGCTACAGTGTCCGTCTGTGAGAGTATAGCTCCTCTACTGCTACAGTATCCGTCTGTGAGAGTGTAGCTCTTCTACTGCTACAGTATCCGTCTGTGAGAGTATAGCTCCTCTACTGCTACAGTATCTGTCTGTGAGAGTATAGCTCCTCTACTGCTACAGTATCCGTCTGTGAGAGTATAGCTCCTCTACTGCTAATGTATCCGTCTGTGAGGGTATAGCTCCTCTACTGCTACAGTGTCCGTCTGTGAGAGTATAGCTCCTCTACTGCTACAGTATCCGTCTGTAAGAGTATAGCTCCTCTACTGTTAAAGTATCCGTCTGTGAGAGTATAGCTCTTGTACTGCTAATGTATCTGTCTGTGAGAGTATAGCTCCACTACTGCTAAAGTATCTGTCTGTGAGAGTATAGCTCCTCTACTGCTACAGTATCTGTCTGTGAGAATATAGCTCTTCTACTGCTACAGTATCTGTCTGTGAGAGTATAGCTCTTCTACTGCTACATTATCCGTCTATGAGAGTATAGCTCCTCTACTGCTACAGTATCCGTCTGTGAGAGTATAGCTCCTCTACTGCTACTGTATCTGTCTGTGAGAGTATAGCTCCTCTACTGCTACAGTATCCGTCTGTGAGAGTATAGCTCCTCTACTGCTACAGTATCCGTCTGTGAGAGTATAGCTCCTCTACTGCTACAGTGTCCGTCTGTGAGCGTATAGCTCCTCTACTGCTACAGTGTCCCTCTGTGAGAGTATAGCTCCTCTACTGCTACAGTGTCCGTCTGTGAGAGTATAGCTCCTCTACTGCTACAGTATCTGTCTGTGAGAGTATAGCTCCTCTACTGCTACAGTATCCGTCTGTGAGAGTATAGCTCCTCTACTGCTACAGTATCCGTCTGTGAGAGTACAGCTCCTCTACTGCTACAGTATCTGTCTGTGAGAGTATAGCTCTTGTACTGCTTATGTATCTGTCTGTGAGAGTATAGCTCCTCTACTGCTACAGTATCTGTCTGTGAGAGTATAGCTCCTCTACTGCTACAGTATCTGTCTGTGAGAATATAGCTCCTCTACTGCTACAGTATCTGTCTGTGAGAGTATAGCTCTTCTACTGCTACAGTATCCGTCTGTGAGAGTATAGCTCCTCTACTGCTACAGTATCCGTCTGTGAGAGTATAGCTCCTCTACTGCTACTGTGTCCGTCTGTGAGAGTATAGCTCCTCTACTGCTACAGTGTCAGTCTGTGAGAGTATAGCTCCTCTACTGCTACAGTATCTGTCTGTGAGAGTATAGCTCTTCTACTGCTACAGTATCCGTCTGTGAGAGTACAGCTCCTCTACTGCTACAGTATCTGTCTGTGAGAGTATAGCTCTTGTACTGCTACTGTATCTGTCTGTGAGAGTATAGCTCCTCTACTGCTACAGTATCTGTCTGTGAGAGTATAGCTCCTCTACTGCTACAGTATCCGTCTGTGAGAGTATAGCTCCTCTACTGCTACAGTGTCCGTCTGTGAGCGTATAGCTCCTCTACTGCTACAGTGTCCCTCTGTGAGAGTATAGCTCCTCTACTGCTACAGTGTCCGTCTGTGAGAGTATAGCTCCTCTACTGCTACAGTATCCGTCTGTGAGAGTATAGCTCCTCTACTGCTACAGTAACCGTCTGTGAGAGTATTACTCCTCTACTGCTACAGTATCCGTCTGTGAGAGTATAGCTCCTCTACTGCTACAGTATCCGTCTGTGAGGGTATAGCTCCTCTACTGCTACAGTATCCGTCTGTGAGGGTATAGCTCCTCTACTGCTACAGTATCTGTCTGTGAGAGTATAGCTCCTTTACCGCTACAGTGTCCGTCTGTGAGAGTATAGCTCCTCTACTGCTACAGTATCCGTCTGTGAGAGTATAGCTCCTCTACTGCTACAGTAACCGTCTGTGAGAGTATTACTCCTCTACTGCTACAGTATCCGTCTGTGAGAGTATAGCTCCTCTACTGCTAATGTATCCGTCTGTGAGGGTATAGCTCCTCTACTGCTACAGTATCCGTCTGTGAGGGTATAGCTCCTCTACTGCTACAGTATCTGTCTGTGAGAATATAGCTCCTCTACTGCTACAGTATCTGTCTGTGAGAGTATAGCTCCTCTACTGCTACAGTATCTGTATGTGAGAATATAGCTCCTCTACTGCTACAGTATCTGTCTGTGAGAGTATAGCTCCTCTACTGCTACAGTATCCGTCTGTGAGAGTATAGCTCCTCTACTGCTACAGTATCTGTCTGTGAGAGTATAGCTCTTGTACTGCTTATGTATCTGTCTGTGAGAGTATAGCTCCTCTACTGCTACAGTATCTGTCTGTGAGAGTATAGCTCCTCTACTGCTACAGTATCTGTCTGTGAGAATATAGCTCCTCTACTGCTACAGTATCTGTCTGTGAGAGTATAGCTCCTCTACTGCTACAGTATCTGTATGTGAGAATATAGCTCCTCTACTGCTACAGTATCTGTCTGTGAGAGTATAGCTCCTCTACTGCTACAGTATCCGTCTGTGAGAGTATAGCTCCTCTACTGCTAATGTATCCGTCTGTGAGGGTATAGCTCCTCTACTGCTACAGTGTCCGTCTGTGAGAGTATAGCTCCTCTACTGCTACAGTATCCGTCTGTAAGAGTATAGCTCCTCTACTGTTAAAGTATCCGTCTGTGAGAGTATAGCTCTTGTACTGCTAATGTATCTGTCTGTGAGAGTATAGCTCCACTACTGCTAAAGTATCTGTCTGTGAGAGTATAGCTCCTCTACTGCTACAGTATCTGTCTGTGAGAATATAGCTCTTCTACTGCTACAGTATCTGTCTGTGAGAGTATAGCTCTTCTACTGCTACATTATCCGTCTATGAGAGTATAGCTCCTCTACTGCTACAGTATCCGTCTGTGAGAGTATAGCTCCTCTACTGCTACTGTATCTGTCTGTGAGAGTATAGCTCCTCTACTGCTACAGTATCCGTCTGTGAGAGTATAGCTCCTCTACTGCTACAGTATCCGTCTGTGAGAGTATAGCTCCTCTACTGCTACAGTGTCCGTCTGTGAGCGTATAGCTCCTCTACTGCTACAGTGTCCCTCTGTGAGAGTATAGCTCCTCTACTGCTACAGTGTCCGTCTGTGAGAGTATAGCTCCTCTACTGCTACAGTATCTGTCTGTGAGAGTATAGCTCCTCTACTGCTACAGTATCCGTCTGTGAGAGTATAGCTCCTCTACTGCTACAGTATCCGTCTGTGAGAGTACAGCTCCTCTACTGCTACAGTATCTGTCTGTGAGAGTATAGCTCTTGTACTGCTTATGTATCTGTCTGTGAGAGTATAGCTCCTCTACTGCTACAGTATCTGTCTGTGAGAGTATAGCTCCTCTACTGCTACAGTATCTGTCTGTGAGAATATAGCTCCTCTACTGCTACAGTATCTGTCTGTGAGAGTATAGCTCTTCTACTGCTACAGTATCCGTCTGTGAGAGTATAGCTCCTCTACTGCTACAGTATCCGTCTGTGAGAGTATAGCTCCTCTACTGCTACTGTGTCCGTCTGTGAGAGTATAGCTCCTCTACTGCTACAGTGTCAGTCTGTGAGAGTATAGCTCCTCTACTGCTACAGTATCTGTCTGTGAGAGTATAGCTCTTCTACTGCTACAGTATCCGTCTGTGAGAGTACAGCTCCTCTACTGCTACAGTATCTGTCTGTGAGAGTATAGCTCTTGTACTGCTACTGTATCTGTCTGTGAGAGTATAGCTCCTCTACTGCTACAGTATCTGTCTGTGAGAGTATAGCTCCTCTACTGCTACAGTATCCGTCTGTGAGAGTATAGCTCCTCTACTGCTACAGTGTCCGTCTGTGAGCGTATAGCTCCTCTACTGCTACAGTGTCCCTCTGTGAGAGTATAGCTCCTCTACTGCTACAGTGTCCGTCTGTGAGAGTATAGCTCCTCTACTGCTACAGTATCCGTCTGTGAGAGTATAGCTCCTCTACTGCTACAGTAACCGTCTGTGAGAGTATTACTCCTCTACTGCTACAGTATCCGTCTGTGAGAGTATAGCTCCTCTACTGCTACAGTATCCGTCTGTGAGGGTATAGCTCCTCTACTGCTACAGTATCCGTCTGTGAGGGTATAGCTCCTCTACTGCTACAGTATCTGTCTGTGAGAGTATAGCTCCTTTACCGCTACAGTGTCCGTCTGTGAGAGTATAGCTCCTCTACTGCTACAGTATCCGTCTGTGAGAGTATAGCTCCTCTACTGCTACAGTAACCGTCTGTGAGAGTATTACTCCTCTACTGCTACAGTATCCGTCTGTGAGAGTATAGCTCCTCTACTGCTAATGTATCCGTCTGTGAGGGTATAGCTCCTCTACTGCTACAGTATCCGTCTGTGAGGGTATAGCTCCTCTACTGCTACAGTATCTGTCTGTGAGAGTATAGCTCCTTTACCGCTACAGTGTCCGTCTGTGAGAGTATAGCTCCTCTACTGCTACAGTATCCGTCTGTGAGAGTGTAGCTCTTCTACTGCTACAGTATCCGTCTGTGAGAGTATAGCTCCTCTACTGCTACAGTATCTGTCTGTGAGAGTATAGCTCCGCTACTGCTACAGTATCTGTCTGTGAGAGTATAGCTCCTCTACTGCTACAGTATCCGTCTGTAAGAGTATAGCTCCTCTACTGCTACAGTATCTGTATGTGAGAGTATAGCTCCTCTACTGCTACAGTATCCGTCTGTGAGAGTATAGCTCCTCTACTGCTACAGTGTCTGTCTGTGAGAGTATAGCTCCTCTACTGCTACAGTGTCCGTCTATGAGAGTATAGCTCCTCTACTGTTAAAGTATCTGTCTGTGAGAGTATAGCTCCTCTACTGCTACAGTATCTGTCTGTGAGAATATAGCTTCGCTACTGCTACAGTATCTGTCTGTGAGAGTATAGCTCCTCTACTGCTACATTATCTGTATGTGAGAGTATAGCTCCTCTACTGCTACAGTATCCGTCTGTGAGGGTATAGCTCCTCTACTGCTACAGTATCTGTCTGTGAGAGTATAGCTCCTTTACCGCTACAGTGTCCGTCTGTGAGAGTATAGCTCCACTACTGCTACAGTATCCGTCTGTGAGAGTATAGCTCCTCTACTGCTACAGTATCCGTCTGTGAGAGTACAGCTCCTCTACTGCTACAGTATCTGTCTGTGAGAGTATAGCTCTTGTACTGCTAATGTATCTGTCTGTGAGAGTATAGCTCCTCTACTGCTACAGTATCTGTCTGTGAGAGTATAGCTCCTCTACTGCTACAGTATCTGTCTGTGAGAATATAGCTCCTCTACTGCTACAGTATCTGTCTGTGAGAGTATAGCTCCTCTACTGCTACAGTATCCGTCTGTGAGAGTATAGCTCCTCTTCTGCTACAGTATCCGCCTGTGAGAATATAGCTCCTCTACTGCTACAGTATCTGTCTGTGAGAGTATAGCTCCTCTACTGCTACAGTATCCGTCTGTGAGAGTATAGCTCCTCTACTGCTACAGTATCCGTCTGTGATAGTATAGCTCCTCTACTGCTACAGTATCCGTCTGTGAGAGTATAGCTCCTTTACTGCTACAGTATCCGTCTGTGAGAGTATAGCTCCTCTACTGCTACAGTAACCGTCTGTGAGAGTATTACTCCTCTACTGCTACAGTATCCGTCTGTAAGAGTATAGCTCCTCTACTGCTAATGTATCCGTCTGTGAGGGTATAGCTCCTCTACTGCTACAGTATCTGTCTGTGAGGGTATAGCTCCTCTACTGCTACAGTATCCGTCTGTGAGAGTATAGCTCCTCTACTGCTACAGTGTCCGTCTATGAGAGTATAGCTCCTCTACTGCTACAGTATCCGTCTGTGAGAGTACAGCTCCTCTACTGCTACAGTATCTGTCTGTGAGAGTATAGCTCTTGTACTGCTAATGTATCTGTCTGTGAGAGTATAGCTCCTCTACTGCTACAGGTTCTGTCTGGGAGAGTATAGCTCCTCTACTGCTACAGTATCCGTCTGTGAGAGTATAGCTCCTCTACTGCTACAGTGTCCGTCTGTGAGCGTATAGCTCCTCTACTGCTACAGTGTCAGTCTGTGAGAGTATAGCTCCTCTACTGCTACAGTATCTGTCTGTGAGAGTATAGCTCCTCTACTGCTACAGTATCTGTATGTGAGAGTATAGCTCCTCTACTGCTACAGTATCTGTCTGTGAGAGTTTAGCTCCTCTACTGCTACAGTATCCGTCTGTGAGAGTATAGCTCCTCTACTGCTACAGTATCCGTCTGTGAGAGTATAGCTCCTCTACTGCTAATGTATCTGTCTGTGAGGGTATAGCTCCTCTACTGCTACAGTATCTGTCTGTGAGGGTATAGCTCCTCTACTGCTACAGTATCTGTCTGTGAGAGTATAGCTCCTTTACCGCTACAGTGTCCGTCTGTGAGAGTATAGCTCCTCTACTGCTACAGTATCCGTCTGTGAGAGTATAGCTCCTCTACTGCTACAGTATCCGTCTGTGAGAGTATAGCTCCTCTACTGCTACAGTATCTGTCTGTGAGAATATAGCTCCTCTACTGCTACAGTATCTGTCTGTGAGAGTATAGCTCTTCTACTGCTACAGTATCCGTCTGTGAGAGTATAGCTCCTCTACTGCTACAGTATCTGTCTGTGAGAGTATAGCTCCTTTACCGCTACAGTGTCCGTCTGTGAGAGTATAGCTCCTCTACTGCTACAGTATCCGTCTGTGAGAGTGTAGCTCTTCTACTGCTACAGTATCCGTCTGTGAGAGTATAGCTCCTCTACTGCTACAGTGTCCGTCTGTGAGCGTATAGCTCCTCTACTGCTACAGTGTCCGTCTGTGAGAGTATAACTCCTCTACTGCTACAGTATCCGTCTGTGAGAGTACAGCTCCTCTACTACTACAGTATCTGTCTGTGAGAGTATAGCTCCTCTACTGCTACAGTATCTGTCTGTGAGAATATAGCTCCTCTACTGCTACAGTATCTGTCTGTGAGAGTATAGCTCTTCTACTGCTACAGTATCCGTCTGTGAGAGTATAGCTGCTCTACTGCTACAGTATCCGTCTGTGAGAGTATAGCTCCTCTACTGCTACTGTATCCGTCTGTGAGAGTATAGCTCCTCTACTGCTACAGTATCCGTCTGTGAGAGTATAGCTCTTCTACTGCTACAGTAACCGTCTGTGAGAGTATAGCTCCTTTACCGCTACAGTGTCCGTCTGTGAGAGTATAGCTCCTCTACTGCTACAGTATCCGTCTGTGAGAGTGTAGCTCTTCTACTGCTACAGTATCCGTCTGTGAGAGTATAGCTCCTCTACTGCTACAGTATCTGTCTGTGAGAGTATAGCTCCTCTACTGCTACAGTATCCGTCTGTGAGAGTATAGCTCCTCTACTGCTAATGTATCCGTCTGTGAGGGTATAGCTCCTCTACTGCTACAGTGTCCGTCTGTGAGAGTATAGCTCCTCTACTGCTACAGTATCCGTCTGTAAGAGTATAGCTCCTCTACTGTTAAAGTATCCGTCTGTGAGAGTATAGCTCTTGTACTGCTAATGTATCTGTCTGTGAGAGTATAGCTCCACTACTGCTAAAGTATCTGTCTGTGAGAGTATAGCTCCTCTACTGCTACAGTATCTGTCTGTGAGAATATAGCTCTTCTACTGCTACAGTATCTGTCTGTGAGAGTATAGCTCTTCTACTGCTACATTATCCGTCTGAGAGTATAGCTCCTCTACTGCTACAGTATCCGTCTGTGAGAGTATAGCTCCTCTACTGCTACTGTATCTGTCTGTGAGAGTATAGCTCCTCTACTGCTACAGTATCCGTCTGTGAGAGTATAGCTCCTCTACTGCTACAGTATCCGTCTGTGAGAGTATAGCTCCTCTACTGCTACAGTGTCCGTCTGTGAGCGTATAGCTCCTCTACTGCTACAGTGTCCCTCTGTGAGAGTATAGCTCCTCTACTGCTACAGTGTCCGTCTGTGAGAGTATAGCTCCTCTACTGCTACAGTATCTGTCTGTGAGAGTATAGCTCCTCTACTGCTACAGTATCCGTCTGTGAGAGTATAGCTCCTCTACTGCTACAGTATCCGTCTGTGAGAGTACAGCTCCTCTACTGCTACAGTATCTGTCTGTGAGAGTATAGCTCTTGTACTGCTTATGTATCTGTCTGTGAGAGTATAGCTCCTCTACTGCTACAGTATCTGTCTGTGAGAGTATAGCTCCTCTACTGCTACAGTATCTGTCTGTGAGAATATAGCTCCTCTACTGCTACAGTATCTGTCTGTGAGAGTATAGCTCTTCTACTGCTACAGTATCCGTCTGTGAGAGTATAGCTCCTCTACTGCTACAGTATCCGTCTGTGAGAGTATAGCTCCTCTACTGCTACTGTATCCGTCTGTGAGAGTATAGCTCCTCTACTGCTACAGTGTCAGTCTGTGAGAGTATAGCTCCTCTACTGCTACAGTATCTGTCTGTGAGAGTATAGCTCTTCTACTGCTACAGTATCCGTCTGTGAGAGTACAGCTCCTCTACTGCTACAGTATCTGTCTGTGAGAGTATAGCTCTTGTACTGCTACTGTATCTGTCTGTGAGAGTATAGCTCCTCTACTGCTACAGTATCTGTCTGTGAGAGTATAGCTCCTCTACTGCTACAGTATCCGTCTGTGAGAGTATAGCTCCTCTACTGCTACAGTGTCCGTCTGTGAGCGTATAGCTCCTCTACTGCTACAGTGTCCCTCTGTGAGAGTATAGCTCCTCTACTGCTACAGTGTCCGTCTGTGAGAGTATAGCTCCTCTACTGCTACAGTATCCGTCTGTGAGAGTATAGCTCCTCTACTGCTACAGTAACCGTCTGTGAGAGTATTACTCCTCTACTGCTACAGTATCCGTCTGTGAGAGTATAGCTCCTCTACTGCTACAGTATCCGTCTGTGAGGGTATAGCTCCTCTACTGCTACAGTATCCGTCTGTGAGGGTATAGCTCCTCTACTGCTACAGTATCTGTCTGTGAGAGTATAGCTCCTTTACCGCTACAGTGTCCGTCTGTGAGAGTATAGCTCCTCTACTGCTACAGTATCCGTCTGTGAGAGTATAGCTCCTCTACTGCTACAGTAACCGTCTGTGAGAGTATTACTCCTCTACTGCTACAGTATCCGTCTGTGAGAGTATAGCTCCTCTACTGCTAATGTATCCGTCTGTGAGGGTATAGCTCCTCTACTGCTACAGTATCCGTCTGTGAGGGTATAGCTCCTCTACTGCTACAGTATCTGTCTGTGAGAGTATAGCTCCTTTACCGCTACAGTGTCCGTCTGTGAGAGTATAGCTCCTCTACTGCTACAGTATCCGTCTGTGAGAGTGTAGCTCTTCTACTGCTACAGTATCCGTCTGTGAGAGTATAGCTCCTCTACTGCTACAGTATCTGTCTGTGAGAGTATAGCTCCGCTACTGCTACAGTATCTGTCTGTGAGAGTATAGCTCCTCTACTGCTACAGTATCCGTCTGTAAGAGTATAGCTCCTCTACTGCTACAGTATCTGTATGTGAGAGTATAGCTCCTCTACTGCTACAGTATCCGTCTGTGAGAGTATAGCTCCTCTACTGCTACAGTGTCTGTCTGTGAGAGTATAGCTCCTCTACTGCTACAGTGTCCGTCTATGAGAGTATAGCTCCTCTACTGTTAAAGTATCTGTCTGTGAGAGTATAGCTCCTCTACTGCTACAGTATCTGTCTGTGAGAATATAGCTTCGCTACTGCTACAGTATCTGTCTGTGAGAGTATAGCTCCTCTACTGCTACATTATCTGTATGTGAGAGTATAGCTCCTCTACTGCTACAGTATCCGTCTGTGAGGGTATAGCTCCTCTACTGCTACAGTATCTGTCTGTGAGAGTATAGCTCCTTTACCGCTACAGTGTCCGTCTGTGAGAGTATAGCTCCACTACTGCTACAGTATCCGTCTGTGAGAGTATAGCTCCTCTACTGCTACAGTATCCGTCTGTGAGAGTACAGCTCCTCTACTGCTACAGTATCTGTCTGTGAGAGTATAGCTCTTGTACTGCTAATGTATCTGTCTGTGAGAGTATAGCTCCTCTACTGCTACAGTATCCGTCTGTGAGAGTATAGCTCCTCTACTGCTACTGTATCTGTCTGTGAGAGTAATTCTCCTCTACTGCTACAGTATCCGTCTGTGAGAGTATAGCTCCTCTACTGCTACAGTATCCGTCTGTGAGAGTATAGCTCCTCTACTGCTACAGTGTCCGTCTGTGAGCGTATAGCTCCTCTACTGCTACAGTGTCCCTCTGTGAGAGTATAGCTCCTCTACTGCTACAGTGTCCGTCTGTGAGAGTATAGCTCCTCTACTGCTACAGTATCTGTCTGTGAGAGTATAGCTCCTCTACTGCTACAGTATCCGTCTGTGAGAGTATAGCTCCTCTACTGCTACAGTATCCGTCTGTGAGGGTATAGCTCCTCTACTGCTACAGTATCTGTCTGTGAGAGTATAGCTCCTTTACCGCTACAGTGTCCGTCTGTGAGAGTATAGCTCCTCTACTGCTACAGTATCCGTCTGTGAGAGTGTAGCTCTTCTACTGCTACAGTATCCGTCTGTGAGAGTATAGCTCCTCTACTGCTACAGTATCTGTCTGTGAGAGTATAGCTCCGCTACTGCTACAGTATCTGTCTGTGAGAGTATAGCTCCTCTACTGCTACAGTATCCGTCTGTGAGAGTATAGCTCCTCTACTGCTACAGTATCTGTCTGTGAGAATATAGCTCCTCTACTGCTACAGTATCTGTCTGTGAGAGTATAGCTCCTCTACTGCTACAGTATCCGTCTGTGAGAGTATAGCTCCTCTTCTGCTACAGTATCCGCCTGTGAGAATATAGCTCCTCTACTGCTACAGTATCTGTCTGTGAGAGTATAGCTCCTCTACTGCTACAGTATCCGTCTGTGAGAGTATAGCTCCTCTACTGCTACAGTATCCGTCTGTGAGAGTATAGCTCCTCTACTGCTACAGTGTCCGTCTATGAGAGTATAGCTCCTCTACTTCTACAGTATCCGTCTGTGAGAGTACAGCTCCTCTACTGCTACAGTATCTGTCTGTGAGAGTATAGCTCCTCTACTGCTACAGTATCTGTCTGTGAGAATATAGCTCCTCTACTGCTACAGTATCTGTCTGTGAGAGTATAGCTCTTCTACTGCTACAGTATCCGTCTGTGAGAGTATAGCTCCTCTACTGCTACAGTATCCGTCTGTGAGAGTATAGCTCCTCTACTGCTACAGTAACCGTCTGTGAGAGTATTACTCCTCTACTGCTACAGTATCCGTCTGTGAGAGTATAGCTCCTCTACTGCTACAGTGTCAGTCTGTGAGAGTATAGCTCCTCTACTGCTACAGTGTCAGTCTGTGAGAGTATAGCTCCTCTACTGCTACAGTATCTGTCTGTGAGAGTATAGCTCTTCTACTGCTACAGTATCCGTCTGTGAGAGTACAGCTCCTCTACTGCTACAGTATCTGTCTGTGAGAGTATAGCTCTTGTACTGCTACTGTATCTGTCTGTGAGAATATAGCTCCTCTACTGCTACAGTATCTGTCTGTGAGAGTATAGCTCTTCTACTGCTACAGTATCCGTCTGTGAGAGTATAGCTCCTCTACTGCTACAGTATCCGTCTGTGAGAGTATAGCTCCTCTACTGCTACTGTATCCGTCTGTGAGAGTATAGCTCCTCTACTGCTACAGTGTCAGTCTGTGAGAGTATAGCTCCTCTACTGCTACAGTGTCAGTCTGTGAGGGTATAGCTCCTCTACTGCTACAGTATCTGTCTGTGAGAGTATAGCTCTTCTACTGCTACAGTATCCGTCTGTGAGAGTATAGCTCCTCTACTGCTACAGTATCCGTCTATGAGAGTATAGCTCCTCTACTTCTACAGTATCCGTCTGTGAGAGTACAGCTCCTCTACTGCTACAGTATCTGTCTGTGAGAGTATAGCTCCTCTACTGCTACAGTATCTGTCTGTGAGAATATAGCTCCTCTACTGCTACAGTATCTGTCTGTGAGAGTATAGCTCTTGTACTGCTTATGTATCTGTCTGTGAGAGTATAGCTCCTCTACTGCTACAGTATCTGTCTGTGAGAATATAGCTCCTCTACTGCTACAGTATCTGTCTGTGAGAGTATAGCTCTTCTACTGCTACAGTATCCGTCTGTGAGAGTATAGCTCCGCTACTGCTACAGTATCTGTCTGTGAGAGTATAGCTCCTCTACTGCTACAGTATCCGTCTGTGAGAGTATAGCTCCTCTACTGCTACTGTATCCGTCTGTGAGAGTATAGCTCCTCTACTGCTACAGTGTCAGTCTGTGAGAGTATAGCTCCTCTACTGCTACAGTGTCCGTCTGTGAGAGTATAGCTCCTCTACTGCTACAGTATCCGTCTGTGAGAGTATTACTCCTCTACTGCTACAGTATCCGTCTGTGAGAGTATAGCTCCTCTACTGCTACAGTATCCGTCTGTGAGGGTATAGCTCCTCTACTGCTACAGTATCCGTCTGTGAGGGTATAGCTCCTCTACTGCTACAGTATCTGTCTGTGAGAGTATAGCTCCTTTACCGCTACAGTGTCTGTCTGTGAGAGTATAGCTCCTCTACTGCTACAGTATCCGTCTGTGAGAGTATAGCTCCTCTACTGCTACAGTAACCGTCTGTGAGAGTATTACTCCTCTACTGCTACAGTATCCGTCTGTGAGAGTATAGCTCCTCTACTGCTAATGTATCCGTCTGTGAGGGTATAGCTCCTCTACTGCTACAGTATCCGTCTGTGAGGGTATAGCTCCTCTACTGCTACAGTATCTGTCTGTGAGAGTATAGCTCCTTTACCGCTACAGTGTCCGTCTGTGAGAGTATAGCTCCTCTACTGCTACAGTATCCGTCTGTGAGAGTGTAGCTCTTCTACTGCTACAGTATCCGTCTGTGAGAGTATAGCTCCTCTACTGCTACAGTATCTGTCTGTGAGAGTATAGCTCCGCTACTGCTACAGTGTCAGTCTGTGAGAGTATAGCTCCTCTACTGCTACAGTATCTGTATGTGAGAGTATAGCTCCTCTACTGCTACAGTATCCGTCTGTGAGAGTATAGCTCCTCTACTGCTACTGTATCCGTCTGTGAGAGTATAGCTCCTCTACTGCTACAGTGTCAGTCTGTGAGAGTATAGCTCCTCTACTGCTACAGTGTCAGTCTGTGAGAGTATAGCTCCTCTACTGCTACAGTATCTGTCTGTGAGAGTATAGCTCTTCTACTGCTACAGTATCCGTCTGTGAGAGTACAGCTCCTCTACTGCTACAGTATCTGTCTGTGAGAGTATAGCTCTTGTACTGCTACTGTATCTGTCTGTGAGAGTATAGCTCCTCTACTGCTACAGTATCTGTCTGTGAGAGTATAGCTCCTCTACTGCTACAGTATCCGTCTGTGAGAGTATAGCTCCTCTACTGCTACAGTGTCCGTCTGTGAGCGTATAGCTCCTCTACTGCTACAGTGTCCCTCTGTGAGAGTATAGCTCCTCTACTGCTACAGTGTCCGTCTGTGAGAGTATAGCTCCTCTACTGCTACAGTATCCGTCTGTGAGAGTATAGCTCCTCTACTGCTACAGTAACCGTCTGTGAGAGTATTACTCCTCTACTGCTACAGTATCCGTCTGTGAGAGTATAGCTCCTCTACTGCTACAGTATCCGTCTGTGAGGGTATAGCTCCTCTACTGCTACAGTATCCGTCTGTGAGGGTATAGCTCCTCTACTGCTACAGTATCTGTCTGTGAGAGTATAGCTCCTTTACCGCTACAGTGTCCGTCTGTGAGAGTATAGCTCCTCTACTGCTACAGTATCCGTCTGTGAGAGTATAGCTCCTCTACTGCTACAGTAACCGTCTGTGAGAGTATTACTCCTCTACTGCTACAGTATCCGTCTGTGAGAGTATAGCTCCTCTACTGCTAATGTATCCGTCTGTGAGGGTATAGCTCCTCTACTGCTACAGTATCCGTCTGTGAGGGTATAGCTCCTCTACTGCTACAGTATCTGTCTGTGAGAGTATAGCTCCTTTACCGCTACAGTGTCCGTCTGTGAGAGTATAGCTCCTCTACTGCTACAGTATCCGTCTGTGAGAGTGTAGCTCTTCTACTGCTACAGTATCCGTCTGTGAGAGTATAGCTCCTCTACTGCTACAGTATCTGTCTGTGAGAGTATAGCTCCGCTACTGCTACAGTGTCAGTCTGTGAGAGTATAGCTCCTCTACTGCTACAGTATCTGTCTGTGAGAGTATAGCTCTTCTACTGCTACAGTATCCGTCTGTGAGAGTACAGCTCCTCTACTGCTACAGTATCTGTCTGTGAGAGTATAGCTCTTGTACTGCTACTGTATCTGTCTGTGAGAGTATAGCTCCTCTACTGCTACAGTATCTGTCTGTGAGAGTATAGCTCCTCTACTGCTACAGTATCCGTCTGTGAGAGTATAGCTCCTCTACTGCTACAGTGTCCGTCTGTGAGCGTATAGCTCCTCTACTGCTACAGTGTCCCTCTGTGAGAGTATAGCTCCTCTACTGCTACAGTGTCCGTCTGTGAGAGTATAGCTCCTCTACTGCTACAGTATCCGTCTGTGAGGGTATAGCTCCTCTACTGCTACAGTATCCGTCTGTGAGGGTATAGCTCCTCTACTGCTACAGTATCTGTCTGTGAGAGTATAGCTCCTTTACCGCTACAGTGTCCGTCTGTGAGAGTATAGCTCCTCTACTGCTACAGTATCCGTCTGTGAGAGTATAGCTCCTCTACTGCTACAGTAACCGTCTGTGAGAGTATTACTCCTCTACTGCTACAGTATCCGTCTGTGAGAGTATAGCTCCTCTACTGCTAACGTATCCGTCTGTGAGGGTATAGCTCCTCTACTGCTACAGTATCCGTCTGTGAGGGTATAGCTCCTCTACTGCTACAGTATCTGTCTGTGAGAGTATAGCTCCTTTACCGCTACAGTGTCCGTCTGTGAGAGTATAGCTCCTCTACTGCTACAGTATCCGTCTGTGAGAGTGTAGCTCTTCTACTGCTACAGTATCCGTCTGTGAGAGTATAGCTCCTCTACTGCTACAGTATCTGTCTGTGAGAGTATAGCTCCGCTACTGCTACAGTATCTGTCTGTGAGAGTATAGCTCCTCTACTGCTACAGTATCTGTATGTGAGAGTATAGCTCCTCTACTGCTACAGTATCCGTCTGTGAGAGTATAGCTCCTCTACTGCTACAGTGTCTGTCTGTGAGAGTATAGCTCCTCTACTGCTACAGTGTCCGTCTATGAGAGTATAGCTCCTCTACTGCTACAGTATCCGTCTGTAAGAGTATAGCTCCTCTACTGTTAAAGTATCTGTCTGTGAGAGTATAGCTCCTCTACTGCTACAGTATCTGTCTGTGAGAGTATAGCTCCGCTACTGCTACAGTATCTGTCTGTGAGAGTATAGCTCCTCTACTGCTACAGTATCTGTATGTGAGAGTATAGCTCCTCTACTGCTACAGTATCCGTCTGTGAGGGTATAGCTCCTCTACTGCTACAGTATCTGTCTGTGAGAGTATAGCTCCTTTACCGCTACAGTGTCCGTCTGTGAGAGTATAGCTCCACTACTGCTACAGTATCCGTCTGTGAGAGTATAGCTCCTCTACTGCTACAGTATCCGTCTGTGAGAGTACAGCTCCTCTACTGCTACAGTATCTGTCTGTGAGAGTATAGCTCTTGTACTGCTAATGTATCTGTCTGTGAGAGTATAGCTCCTCTACTGCTACAGTATCTGTCTGTGAGAGTATAGCTCCTCTACTGCTACAGTATCTGTCTGTGAGAATATAGCTCCTCTACTGCTACAGTATCTGTCTGTGAGAGTATAGCTCCTCTACTGCTACAGTATCCGTCTGTGAGAGTATAGCTCCTCTACTGCTACAGTATCCGCCTGTGAGAATATAGCTCCTCTACTGCTACAGTATCTGTCTGTGAGAGTATAGCTCCTCTACTGCTACAGTATCCGTCTGTGAGAGTATAGCTCCTCTACTGCTACAGTATCCGTCTGTGATAGTATAGCTCCTCTACTGCTACAGTATCCGTCTGTGAGAGTATAGCTCCTTTTCTGCTACAGTATCCGTCTGTGAGAGTATAGCTCCTCTACTGCTACAGTAACCGTCTGTGAGAGTATTACTCCTCTACTGCTACAGTATCCGTCTGTGAGAGTATAGCTCCTCTACTGCTAATGTATCCGTCTGTGAGGGTATAGCTCCTCTACTGCTACAGTATCTGTCTGTGAGGGTATAGCTCCTCTACTGCTACAGTATCCGTCTGTGAGAGTATAGCTCCTCTACTGCTACAGTGTCCGTCTATGAGAGTATAGCTCCTCTACTTCTACAGTATCCGTCTGTGAGAGTACAGCTCCTCTACTGCTACAGTATCTGTCTGTGAGAGTATAGCTCCTCTACTGCTACAGTGTCCGTCTGTGAGAGTATAGCTCCTCTACTGCTACAGTATCCGTCTGTGAGAGTATAGCTCCTCTACTGCTACAGTATCTGTCTGTGAGAATATAGCTCCTCTACTGCTACAGTATCCGTCTGTGAGAGTATAGCTCCTCTACTGCTACAGTATCCGTCTGTGAGAGTATAGCTCCTCTACTGCTACAGTATCTGTCTGTGAGAGTATAGCTCCTCTACTGCTACAGTATCTGTCTGTGAGAGTATAGCTCCTCTACTGCTACAGTATCTGTCTGTGAGAGTATAGCTCCTCTACTGCTACAGTATCTGTATGTGAGAGTATAGCTCCTCTACTGCTACAGTATCCGTCTGTGAGAGTATAGCTCCTCTACTGCTACAGTATCCGTCTGTGAGAGTATAGCTCCTCTACTGCTACAGTATCCGTCTGTGAGAGTATAGCTCCTCTACTGCTAATGTATCCGTCTGTGAGGGTATAGCTCCTCTACTGCTACAGTATCTGTCTGTGAGGGTATAGCTCCTCTACTGCTACAGTATCTGTCTGTGAGAATATAGCTCCTCTACTGCTACAGTATCTGTCTGTGAGAGTATAGCTCTTCTACTGCTACAGTATCCGTCTGTGAGAGTATAGCTCCTCTACTGCTACAGTATCTGTCTGTGAGAGTATAGCTCTTGTACTGCTTATGTATCTGTCTGTGAGAGTATAGCTCCTCTACTGCTACAGTATCTGTCTGTGAGAGTATAGCTCCTCTACTGCTACAGTATCTGTCTGTGAGAATATAGCTCCTCTACTGCTACAGTATCTGTCTGTGAGAGTATAGCTCTTCTACTGCTACAGTATCCGTCTGTGAGAGTATAGCTCCGCTACTGCTACAGTATCTGTCTGTGAGAGTATAGCTCCTCTACTGCTACAGTATCCGTCTGTGAGAGTATAGCTCCTCTACTGCTACTGTATCCGTCTGTGAGAGTATAGCTCCTCTACTGCTACAGTGTCAGTCTGTGAGAGTATTACTCCTCTACTGCTACAGTATCCGTCTGTGAGAGTATATCTCCTCTACTGCTAATGTATCCGTCTGTGAGGGTATAGCTCCTCTACTGCTACAGTATCCGTCTGTGAGAGTATAGCTCCTCTACTGCTACAGTATCTGTCTGTGAGAGTATAGCTCTTCTACTGCTACAGTATCCGTCTGTGAGAGTACAGCTCCTCTACTGCTACAGTATCTGTCTGTGAGAGTATAGCTCTTGTACTGCTACTGTATCTGTCTGTGAGAGTATAGCTCCTCTACTGCTACAGTATCTGTCTGTGAGAGTATAGCTCCTCTACTGCTACAGTATCCGTCTGTGAGAGTATAGCTCCTCTACTGCTACAGTGTCCGTCTGTGAGCGTATAGCTCCTCTACTGCTACAGTGTCCCTCTGTGAGAGTATAGCTCCTCTACTGCTACAGTGTCCGTCTGTGAGAGTATAGCTCCTCTACTGCTACAGTATCCGTCTGAGAGTATAGCTCCTCTACTGCTACAGTAACCGTCTGTGAGAGTATTACTCCTCTACTGCTACAGTATCCGTCTGTGAGAGTATAGCTCCTCTACTGCTACAGTATCCGTCTGTGAGGGTATAGCTCCTCTACTGCTACAGTATCCGTCTGTGAGGGTATAGCTCCTCTACTGCTACAGTATCTGTCTGTGAGAGTATAGCTCCTTTACCGCTACAGTGTCTGTCTGTGAGAGTATAGCTCCTCTACTGCTACAGTATCCGTCTGTGAGAGTATAGCTCCTCTACTGCTACAGTAACCGTCTGTGAGAGTATTACTCCTCTACTGCTACAGTATCCGTCTGTGAGAGTATAGCTCCTCTACTGCTAATGTATCCGTCTGTGAGGGTATAGCTCCTCTACTGCTACAGTATCCGTCTGTGAGGGTATAGCTCCTCTACTGCTACAGTATCTGTCTGTGAGAGTATAGCTCCTTTACCGCTACAGTGTCCGTCTGTGAGAGTATAGCTCCTCTACTGCTACAGTATCCGTCTGTGAGAGTGTAGCTCTTCTACTGCTACAGTATCCGTCTGTGAGAGTATAGCTCCTCTACTGCTACAGTATCTGTCTGTGAGAGTATAGCTCCGCTACTGCTACAGTATCTGTCTGTGAGAGTATAGCTCTTCTACTGCTACAGTATCTGTCTGTGAGAGTATAGCTCCTCTACTGCTACAGTATCTGTCTGTGAGAGTATAGCTCCTCTACTGCTACTGTATCCGTCTGTGAGAGTATAGCTCCTCTACTGCTACAGTGTCCGTCTGTGAGCGTATAGCTCCTCTACTGCTACAGTGTCCCTCTGTGAGAGTATAGCTCCTCTACTGCTACAGTGTCCGTCTGTGAGAGTATAGCTCCTCTACTGCTACAGTATCCGTCTGTGAGAGTATAGCTCCTCTACTGCTACAGTAACCGTCTGTGAGAGTATTACTCCTCTACTGCTACAGTATCCGTCTGTGAGAGTATAGCTCCTCTACTGCTACAGTATCCGTCTGTGA
Source organism: Pseudophryne corroboree (assembly GCF_028390025.1). Taxonomy (NCBI): domain Eukaryota; kingdom Metazoa; phylum Chordata; class Amphibia; order Anura; family Myobatrachidae; genus Pseudophryne; species Pseudophryne corroboree. The sequence continues at coordinate 823,642,021 of NC_086449.1, read as the reverse complement.
GGGTATAGCTCCTCTACTGCTACAGTATCCGTCTGTGAGGGTATAGCTCCTCTACTGCTACAGTATCTGTCTGTGAGAGTATAGCTCCTTTACCGCTACAGTGTCCGTCTGTGAGAGTATAGCTCCTCTACTGCTACAGTATCCGTCTGTGAGAGTATAGCTCCTCTACTGCTAATGTATCCGTCTGTGAGGGTATAGCTCCTCTACTGCTACAGTATCCGTCTGTGAGAGTACAGCTCCTCTACTGCTACAGTATCTGTCTGTGAGAGTATAGCTCTTGTACTGCTAATGTATCTGTCTGTGAGAGTATAGCTCCTCTACTGCTACAGTATCTGTCTGTGAGAGTATAGCTCCTCTACTGCTACAGTATCTGTCTGTGAGAATATAGCTCCTCTACTGCTACAGTATCTGTCTGTGAGAGTATAGCTCCTCTACTGCTACAGTATCCGTCTGTGAGAGTATAGCTCCTCTACTGCTACAGTATCCGCCTGTGAGAATATAGCTCCTCTACTGCTACAGTATCTGTCTGTGAGAGTATAGCTCCTCTACTGCTACAGTATCCGTCTGTGAGAGTATAGCTCCTCTACTGCTACAGTATCCGTCTGTGATAGTATAGCTCCTCTACTGCTACAGTATCCGTCTGTGAGAGTATAGCTCCTTTACTGCTACAGTATCCGTCTGTGAGAGTATAGCTCCTCTACTGCTACAGTAACCGTCTGTGAGAGTATTGCTCCTCTACTGCTACAGTATCCGTCTGTGAGAGTATAGCTCCTCTACTGCTAATGTATCCGTCTGTGAGAGTATAGCTCCTCTACTGCTACAGTATCCGTCTGTGAGAGTATAGCTCCTCTACTGCTACAGTATCCGTCTGTGAGAGTATAGCTCCTCTACTGCTAATGTATCCGTCTGTGAGGGTATAGCTCCTCTACTGCTACAGTATCTGTCTGTGAGGGTATAGCTCCTCTACTGCTACAGTATCTGTCTGTGAGAGTATAGCTCCTTTACCGCTACAGTGTCCGTCTGTGAGAGTATAGCTCCTCTACTGCTACAGTATCCGTCTGTGAGAGTGTAGCTCTTCTACTGCTACAGTATCTGTCTGTGAGAGTATAGCTCCTCTACTGCTACAGTATCCGTCTGTGATAGTATAGCTCCTCTACTGCTACTGTATCCGTCTGTGATAGTATAGCTCCTTTACTGCTACAGTATCCGCCTGTGAGAATATAGCTCCTCTACTGCTACAGTATCTGTCTGTGAGAGTATAGCTCCTCTACTGCTACAGTATCCGTCTGTGAGAGTATAGCTCCTCTACTGCTACAGTGTCCGTCTGTGAGAGTATAGCTCCTCTACTGCTACAGTATCCGTCTGTGAGAGTATAGCTCCTCTACTGCTACAGTATCTGTCTGTGAGAGTATAGCTCCTCTACTGCTACAGTATCCGTCTGTGAGAGTATAGCTCCTCTACTGCTACAGTGTCCGTCTGTGAGAGTATAGCTCCTCTACTGCTACAGTATCCGTCTGTGAGAGTATAGCTCCTCTACTGCTGCAGTATCCGTCTGTGAGAGTATTACTCCTCTACTGCTACAGTATCCGTCTGTGAGAGTATAGCTCCTCTACTGCTACAGTATCTGTCTGTGAGAGTATAGCTCCTCTACTGCTACAGTATCTGTCTGTGAGAGTATAGCTCCTCTACTGCTACAGTATCCGTCTGTGAGAGTATAGCTCCTCTACTGTTACAGTATCCGTCTGTGAGAGTATAGCTCCTCTACTGCTACAGTATCTGTCTGTGAGAGTATAGCTCCTCTACTGCTACAGTATCTGTCTGTGAGAGTATAGCTCCTCTACTACTACAGTATCTGTCTGTGAGAATATAGCTCCTCAACTGCTACTGTATCCGTCTGTGAGAGTATAGCTCCTCTACTGCTTCAGTATCCGTCTGTGAGAGTATAGCTCCTCTACTGCTACAGTATCCGTCTGTGAGAGTGTAGCTCTTCTACTGCTACAGTATCCGTCTGTGAGAGTATAGCTCCTCTACTGCTACAGTATCTGTCTGTGAGAGTATAGCTCCTCTACTGCTACAGTGTCCGTCTGTGAGAGTATAGCTCCTCTACTGCTACAGTATCCGTCTGTGAGAGTATAGCTCTTCTACTGCTACAGTGTCTGTCTGTGAGAGTATAGCTCCTCTACTGTTAAAGTATCCGTCTGTGAGAGTATAGCTCTTGTACTGCTAATGTATCTGTCTGTGAGAGTATAGCTCTTGTACTGCTAATGTATCTGTCTGTGAGAGTATAGCTCCTCTACTGCTAATGTATCCGTCTGTGAGAGTATAGCTCCTCTACTGCTACAGTAGCCGTCTGTGAGAGTATAGCTCCTCTACTGCTACAGTATCTGTCTGTGAGAGTATAGCTCCTCTACTGCTACAGTATCTGTCTGTGAGAGTATAGCTCCTCTACTGCTACAGTATCCGTCTGTGAGAGTATAGCTCCTCTACTGTTACAGTATCCGTCTGTGAGAGTATAGCTCCTCTACTGCTACAGTATCCGTCTGTGAGAGTACAGCTCCTCTACTGCTACAGTATCTGTCTGTGAGAGTATAGCTCTTGTACTGCTAATGTATCTGTCTGTGAGAGTATAGCTCCTCTACTGCTACAGTATCTGTCTGTGAGAGTATAGCTCCTCTACTGCTACAGTATCCGTCTGTGAGAGTATAGCTCCTCTACTGCTACAGTGTCCGTCTGTGAGCGTATAGCTCCTCTACTGCTACAGTGTCCGTCTGTGAGAGTATAGCTCCTCTACTGCTACAGTATCCGTCTGTGAGAGTATAGCTCCTCTACTGCTACAGTATCTGTCTGTGAGAGTATAGCTCCTCTACTACTACAGTATCTGTCTGTGAGAATATAGCTCCTCAACTGCTACTGTATCCGTCTGTGAGAGTATAGCTCCTCTACTGCTTCAGTATCCGTCTGTGAGAGTATAGCTCCTCTACTGCTACAGTATCCGTCTGTGAGAGTATAGCTCCTCTACTGCTACAGTGTCCGTCTGTGAGCGTATAGCTCCTCTACTGCTACAGTGTCCGTCTGTGAGAGTATAGCTCCTCTACTGCTACAGTGTCCGTCTGTGAGAGTATAGCTCCTCTACTGCTACAGTGTCCGTCTGTGAGAGTATAGCTCCTCTACTGCTACAGTGTCCGTCTGTGAGAGTATAGCTCCTCTACTGCTACAGTGTCCGTCTGTGAGAGTATAGCTCCTCTACTGCTACAGTATCCGTCTGTGAGAGTATAGCTCCACTACTGCTACAGTATCTGTCTGTGAGAGTATAGCTCCTCTTCTGCTACAGTATCTGTCTGTGAGAGTATAGCTCCTCTACTGCTACAGTATCTGTCTGTGAGAATATAGCTCCTCTACTGCTACAGTATCTGTCTGTGAGAGTATAGCTCCTCTACTGCTACAGTATCCGTCTGTGAGAGTATAGCTCCTCTACTGCTACAGTATCCGTCTGTGAGAGTATAGCTCCTCTTCTGCTACAGTATCTGTCTGTGAGAGTATAGCTCCTCTACTGCTACAGTGTCCGTCTATGAGAGTATAGCTCCTCTACTGCTACAGTATCCGTCTGTAAGAGTATAGCTCCTCTACTGTTACAGTATCCGTCTGTGAGAGTATAGCTCCACTACTGCTACAGTATCTGTCTGTGAGAGTATAGCTCCTCTACTGCTACAGTATCTGTATGTGAGAATATAGCTCCTCTACTGCTACAGTATCTGTCTGTGAGAGTATAGCTCCTCTACTGCTACAGTATCCGTTTGTGAGAGTATAGCTCCTCTACTGCTACAGTGTCCGTCTGTGAGCGTATAGCTCCTCTACTGCTACAGTGTCCGTCTGTGAGAGTATAGCTCCTCTACTGCTACAGTGCCCGTCTGTGAGAGTATAGCTCCTCTACTGCTACAGTGTCCGTCTGTGAGAGTATAGCTCCTCTACTGCTACAGTATCCGTCTGTGAGAGTATAGCTCCTCTACTGCTACAGTATCCGTCTGTGAGAGTATAGCTCCTCTACTGCTACAGTATCTGTCTGTGAGAGTATGGCTCCTCTACTGCTACAGTATCCGTCTGTGAGAGTATAGCTCCTCTACTGCTACAGTATCCGTCTGTGAGAGTATAGCTCCTCTACTGCTACAGTATCTGTATGTGAGAGTATAGCTCCTCTACTGCTACAGTATCTGTCTGTGAGAGTATAGCTCCTCTACTGCTACAGTATCTGTCTGTCTGAGAGTATAGCTCCGCTACTGCTACAGTATCTGTCTGTGAGAGTATAGCTCCTCTACTGCTACAGTATCTGTATGTGAGAGTATAGCTCCTCTACTGCTACATTATCTGTCTGTGAGAGTATAGCTCCTCTACTGCTACAGTATCCGTCTGTGAGAGTATAGCTCCTCTACTGCTACAGTATCCGTCTGTGAGAGTATTACTCCTCTACTGCTACTGTATCCGTCTGTGAGAGTATAGCTCCTCTACTGCTAATGTATCCGTCTGTGAGGGTATAGCTCCTCTACTGCTACAGTATCTGTATGTGAGAGTATAGCTCCTCTACTGCTACAGTATCTGTCTGTGAGAGAGTAGCTCCTCTACTGCTACAGTATCTGTCTGTGAGAGTATAGCTCTTCTACTGCTACAGTATCTGTCTGTGAGAGTACAGCTCCTCTACTGCTACAGTATCTGTCTGTGAGAATATAGCTCCTCTACTGCTACATTATCTGTCTGTGAGAGTATAGCTCCTCTACTGCTACTGTATCCGTCTGTGAGAGTATAGCTCCTCTACTGCTACAGTATCTGTCTGTGAGAGTATAGCTCCTCTACTGCTACAGTATCCGTCTGTGAGAGTATAGCTCCTCTACTGCTACAGTATCCGTCTGTGAGAGTATAGCTCCTCTACTGCTACAGTATCCGTCTGTGAGAGTATAGCTCCTCTACTGCTACAGTATCCGTCTGTGATAGTATAGCTCCTTTACTGCTACAGTATCCGTCTAAGAGTATATTTTGTCTGCTGCTCTATACTCAGTATAGTATATATTGCTTTGGATTATTGTTTCACAGCTGTGTGGTGTTTAATGAATGGCAGGGCAGTATAGCTGGATTGTGTTCAGCTGTTTAGTATCCACCTGCTTCCCATATGCAAATGTTTTCCATTACTACGATTTACTTAGTCTAACCTGCAGCGCAGTAATAGAAAGTGCATTGTGGTTGGGTTCTGCGGTGGTTTAGTGCCGATTTATTTCTTCTAAGCAGTTGTTTTTAACTCCAGCCCTTACGAGCCCCTAACCGGACATGTTTAAGGGTTACTTTAATCATGCACAATGAGTTTGTATGTGACCTGTTGTTGGTATTAGGGAATTGGACTTGAAAACCCCTTACTTTGAGCAATGGTGGTAAGTTGCCCTGGTTACGTCATATTTCATTTAACCCTGTCCGTTTGAAAATACTATGTTGTTTATATAGTGCCTGGTGCTGTATATAGTACCACCTACCTCCGGGTTCATTGTGTGGGCGTGAGGATAGCGCAGAACGTGGGGTGACTGAGACTTTATTACATAACGCACCAGGCACGATCTAAACCACAAATTGCCTCCAAACTAACAGCGTCTCTCTCAGGTGCGACGTTTATACAGTGATCGTAATGGCGGGGTTACGCTCCAGTGGGGACGGCTGCGATCCCTCAGCTCACGGATAGGCGTTGGGTTGTTGCTGTGTACATACATGTGGAGGTCTCTCTGGCTGCGTGGGGGTTTCTTACATGGTCTCTTGTTGTTTCAGATGAAATGTTCAAGAAGCGGAAGAGCTCTAAGCTGGAGGCCATCGGGATACAGATGAGACAGCGGAAAGGAGCCTTGTCTGTTAACTTTGTAAGTGCGTTGTGTTGGGACAGGGAGCCAGCAGGAAACTTTCTCCTCCTGTCTCCTGGCTGCATTACACGGTCACATAGTAAGCTGTGGATTGCTTGGGGAGCCAATAACTGCACATCCACCCCAGGCACGGAACTAGCACTTACTACAGCTAGGATGTAATTCATTATGAAGTATTCACTCCATAGTCTGTGATACTGGCCAAAATAGCTGCGCTGCAATGCAACTACGAAAACTGTACGCAGGGGCTTGTCAGCTCTTCTGTCCGAGCAATCATGTATAGCCTCACTATACCGCGGTAGCATATAAACCATAATAGTAATTGTAGAAGTGTGGTAGTTATCCCCATGTATGGTAAAGCCTGACCGTGGCTGTCTGTCTGTCTGTCATTCCAGGTTGACCTGTACATCTGCCTGTTCTGTGGGCGCGGAGACTGTGAGGAGAAGCTGTTGCTGTGTGACGGCTGCGATGACAGTTACCACACCTTCTGCCTGATCCCACCTCTCCCAGAGGTGCCTAAGGGGGACTGGCGGTGCCCGAAATGCATTGCAGAGGTAACTAGAAGTGCAGCGCCTGAGAACCCCTCTGTCATGTCTACAGCTGGAAATTGGCTTTTACCCATAGTCCTCTGCTCTCAGCCAAGGCATGTGGTTCAGTGACAATAGGCACAATCTTGTTGATCACAGCTGTTATTAGAGCTGCCATTGTGAGAGGTACTCGTATGTAGTAATGTGAGTTTCTGACAACAGACTGAGTAATTTATTATTATTATTATTATTATTATTAATAATGGCTACGAGAAGCGCTTACTGCATAGAACCAGGTTTGTCGACGCGCTGCTGCAATTATAATTCCAGGAGCATTCCATAATCCAGCATTCTTTCCCCTCGCTCCTGTTAGGAGTGCAGCAAGCCGCGGGAGGCGTTTGGATTTGAGCAGGCCGTGAGGAAATACTCCCTGCAAAGCTTTGGAGAGATGGCGGATAACTTTAAGTCTGATTACTTCAATATGCCCGTGCACGTGAGTTCATACGGCCCTTTAGCATGTGCAGTTTGCCTTTCTGTCTGTCGGTCTCTTTGTTTTTAATGCTGCTGTCCACCCCCCCTCTCCCCCCGTACTTCAGATGGTGCCCACTGAGCTGGTGGAAAAAGAGTTCTGGCGGCTGGTGAGCTCCATTGAAGAGGACGTGATTGTGGAGTATGGGGCGGACATCTCCTCCAGAGACTTCGGAAGCGGTTTCCCGGTGCTCGATGGCCGGAGGAAGCTGACGCCAGATGAAGAGGTGAGAGCGGGAGCAGTGCCTCCTCCCCTGCGCATAGCGGGGTTACAGTCCCTGACGGCAGAGTCCAGTGTATCCGGGGGGGGGGGGGGGGGGGTATATTGGGTGCACAGTCATGCAGAACGCTTTGTCCTAGGAGCATGCAGTGTTTGGTACTGGGAGGTATCTGGGGTCACACGGTACTCATGTCACATGTCTTTCTGCTTACAGGATTACGCTCATTGTGGCTGGAACCTCAATAACATGCCTGTTCTAGAGCAGTCTGTTCTCTCTCACATCAACGTGGACATCTCTGGCATGAAGGTGCCCTGGCTGTACGTGGGCATGTGCTTCTCCTCCTTCTGCTGGCACATAGAGGACCACTGGAGCTACTCCATCAACTACCTGCATTGGTACGTCACTATGGTCCTCATGCCTTGAAGGCGTCATTCATCTTTCCTCACATGCAGCGTTGGGGAATACAGGTGGTATGGACTAAAGCCGTTCCCTGTCTGCCCCTGGCTCCCACTGCTACATCGCTATCCCACCCTCAGCGTCTCTGACAGGAGTGGTGCGAGTAGCCTTTCATGCCGCCCTACAGTAGCGCTAGGGGCATAGACTCCATATATCTGCTGGAAAATCCATAGGTTAGAGAGTTTAGATATAGTACAAAGGCAATGTAGCCTTTCACAACCCCCCTCCGCTGCTGTCGCCTAAAAGCAATAAAGCAAAAGTTTATCCCTTTAAAGAGTCAGAAATCTAATCCCCCCTCATAGTACACTGTATATCTGTATATATTCTATTTTAACTTTATGGATTATTTTTCCCGTCCAGATATGGGGTCGGCAGTTGCAGCTTCTCAGACCTCCTCCTCCTCGTCTAACGTTTCTCCTGTCTCCTATTCAGGGGGGAACCTAAGACGTGGTACGGGGTCCCGTCTCATGCAGCTGAGCAGCTGGAGGACGTCATGAGAGAACTAGCTCCGGAACTGTTTGAGTCTCAGCCTGACCTCTTACACCAGTTGGTGACCATCATGAACCCCAATGTGCTGATGGACCATAGTGTGCCGGTGAGGCTGCTCTGGGGTGCTTGGGGAAGGCACTAACAGACCTGTGACTGACAACGCGGTGGTGTGGGGCATCTTCTGAAGTTCCTCTTAAATAAACCTGTCCCTTTTCTGTCTGCAGCTGTAATACTCTCAGTAACCTCACCATAACCTGGGGTTACACTATTAATCACTGATGTCTGCTCTCCCTCGCAGGTTTACAGGACCAACCAGTGCGCCGGGGAGTTCGTAGTCACCTTCCCTCGGGCGTACCACTCTGGCTTCAACCAAGGATACAACTTTGCGGAGGCTGTAAACTTTTGCACTGCTGACTGGGTAAGTCTGGCTAAATCTTTCTGTAACTGTAAGCTTGGTAGATTTTTGATCGATTTTGTATTTATCACACATTTACTAACAGATGAGTTTTAGGGGTCTGTTTAATGCCTGTCTGCTCCTCTCTGAAGGAGAGGATCCGACAGGTCAGTATTCAATTAGCGGCCAATTCCGTCAGGTTTTGGCCATTTCCGACAATGCTGATCCGACTTTTTTATTTAAGTCGGATCAGCATTGTTGAAAACGGGCCAAAAACCTGTCGGAATTGGCCGCTAATTCAACGAAAGACGTGGATCCGCGGCTAATCCCCCGATTCAATTGTTTTCTGACAAGTCAGAAAAACAGCAACTCCATTGAATAGGTCGAATCCTGAATCGACCAAAAAAAGTTGGAAACTGCTGTCTTTCCGACAGGCATTGAATAGACCCCTAAACATCCTTTTATAACAAAAATTAAAAAATCATTTGTTAATAAATGTGTGATTTAGACCCTGAAACCAAAATCGATCTGAGTGGGTGAGAGACCCACTTGCACCCATGTCAGCTTGTTTCAGTCATTTAGTAGCCAACATTCCGTGTGTTTGGTCTCTCCGTCAGCTTCCTATGGGACGCCAGTGTGTGAATCACTACCGTCGGCTGAGGCGGCACTGCGTGTTCTCCCACGAGGAGCTGATCTTCAAGATGGCGGCTGACCCCGAGTGTCTGGATGTTGGCTTGGCAGCCGCTGTGTGCAAGGAGATGATGGTAATGATAGAGGAGGAGACCAGGCTGCGGGATTCCGTCATCCAGCTGGTGAGCAGGGGCTTTGGTGTGCTTATGTTTCATGTGTTGTGCATGTAGACTTGAGCATGTCTCTTCAGTAAACACGTATGAGAACTGTTGCCGTGTCTCTCAGGGTGTGGAGCAGACAGAAGAGGAGGTCTTCGAGCTTGTCCCGGACGACGAGAGACAGTGTTCCTCTTGCAGAACCACCTGCTTCCTGTCGGCTCTGACCTGCAACTGCAGCTCCGACAGGCTGGTGTGTCTGCATCACCCATCGGAGCTGTGTACATGCCCTATGCAGAGCAAGTGTCTCAGGTAAAATCCAGCGGATTAAAAGGAAAGTCTTGGCTGCCGGGGGAGGAAGTGGTTCATGTGCACATATAATGTGCAGCTTTCTCTTACAGGCAGCTATTTATTGGGCTAAGCCAGTGTAGCTTATACAGTCACCAGTGACATCATGGGAACCCGGCCTGTCCGTTTACAAGGGACCAGTGACATAACTGGGAACGCAGCTCATCCATTCGTTACCAATCCAACTAGTGCTTTTGCAGATTTTTATTTTTCTTCATCCACTAAGGGACACTGGAGTATACACTGGGGTATAGGCGGGTGATGAGTGGAGCATGGCCCTTTAAATTTCTTTAGAATTGTAGTTGGCTTCTCCTACTCTATACCCTCCCAGACTATTTACATAGTAGTTTAAAGCATGGGTCTTCAACCTGCGGCCCTCCAGTTGCTGTGAAACTACACATCCCAGCATGCCCTTCTTCAGTTTTAGCATACTTTAATAGCGAAACCTTGGCAGGGCGTACTGGGATGTGTAGTTCTACAGCAGCTGGAGGGCCACAGGTTGAAGACCCATGGTTTAAAGACTTGTGCATCATAAGCAGATCATTATGTATACATGATATTGGCGTGTACACAACAGAACCAAACACTTTAACGCCAGAGCTACTTCATTCGAGAGATTCTCAGTTAACGTCTATTCTCATAAAATAAAAAGTCTCTGTCCCGCTGCCTTTATCCTATCCCCACACCCACTTAACCTTTTGTTTGCTGCCACTAGGATCCGATATTCACTTGAAGATTTCCCAACCCTGCTGTATGGAGTGAAGTTGCGAGCGCAGTCGTATGATACGTGGGTCAGTCGGGTTACAGAAGCGATGACTGCCAGCCTCAATCACAAAAAAGGTGCGTCTCAGAGAGGAGGTACAGAAGTGAGGTTACAGTGTGAGAGGTGGAGGCATCACATGGTCTGTGTGGGGAACCTGTTACATTTTATAGGAGAAGGTTAAAGGAAATGATATAATACAGAAATCACCCTTACAGGCATACAGAACTTTCTGGTGTTTACTTAGTACTCGAATAAGATAAATATTAGATATTTAAGTACAATATGGGGGATATTTTATTAACTGTGTCAAAGTTGATGTTGAAAAGTTGCTGCTGGTTAAATCTGATGAGTGCAAAGTAAAACTCCGTCCCATATACTTAGGCAGTCGGAGGATTTTGCTAGTCCGCGGAGTATCCGTACTTTGGGGGTCATTCCGAGTTGATCGCTAGCTGCTTTCGTTCGCTGCGCAGCGATCAGGCAAAAAAATCGGCACTTCTGCGCATGCGTACGCAGCGCAATGCACACGCGCCTCGTACTATTACAACGAACTATGTAGTTTCACACAAGGTCTTAGCGAAGCTTTTCAGTCGCACTGCTGGCCGCAGAGTGATTGACATGAAGTGGGCGTTTCTGGGTGTCAACTGACCGTTTTCAGGGAGTGTTCGGAAAAACGTAGGCGTGGCTGGGTGAACGCAGGGCGTGTTCGTGACGTCAAATCCGGAACTGAACAATCTGAAGTGATCGCAAGCGCTGAGTAGGTTTTGAGCTACTCTAAAACTGCACCAAAATATTTTGTAGCCGCTCTGCGATCCTTTCGTTCGCACTTCTGCTAAGCTAAAATACACTCCCAGTGGGAGGCGGCATAGCGTTTGTACGGCTGCTAAAAACTGCTAGCGAGCGATCAACTCGGAATGACCCCCTTTGTTACTACATGGTAATATGGAGTAACTGATTATGCTTTCTGTCCTTGCAGATATCATTGAGCTGAAGGTAATGATGGAAGATGCGGAGGACAGGAAGTTCCCTGAGAACGAATTGTACCGGCGACTCAGGGACGCGGTGAAAGAGGCCGAGACGTGCGCTTCTGTCGCTCAGCTGCTACTCACCAAAAAGCAGAAGCACAAGTGAGATGACATCCCGATTCTGTGCCATGTACAATAACATGCATGGTGGTTAGCATTGCTTCCTCACACTGCTGAGGTCAGGAGTTAGAGTCCCAGCCAGGGTCTTATCTGTGCAGAGTTTTCATGTTTTCACATGTTTTTTGGTTTTTTTCCGGGTCCTCCAGCTTCTTACTATACTCTAGACCAGAGATTTTCAATCTTTTACAACTGGCGGCACACTGAGCATGATTTAAATATTGCCAAGGCACCCTGAAATATAATGGTGATGCATGGTGCAGTTGCGTGTCCTAGGATGTCATGTCGCAGCTTCTCCATAGGTAACGCCTGAGCCACATCTGAGAAAGCCAGAAGAGCCCAACACTTCCTGGGCCCAAAATTAGAACTGGCTCAGCAACCACTAAACCCACCAGTATTGATGTGTGTGTGTGAGTTAGTGAATTTAGACTGTAAGCTCCAATGGGGCAGGACCTGATGTGAATGACAAGTAATATCTGTGCAGCACTGAGTAACTTGGTGGTGTTTTATTAATGGACAGTAATAACAGAAGGGCAGCGGGAAGAGGGCACCACGCAAAAAAGAGCAACTTTGTGGTCAGAAAAGCTGGCGGTTGCTGTCCTATATCAGGAGGACTTGGTTCGGAGGGACCTGCAGCCCAGTAGTTCCACTCCTTATATATAGACCATAGGAGGGGTGGCCAGTTGTCACTGCCCGCTGTAGAAGCATGAACAGACGTAGCTGAGTGTTAGTGGAGACTTTGTTCCTCTAGCAGGGTTTCTGGATAGCCATGTACAGCCCACTAAGGGGGAGAGGGGCTAAGGATCTTATATAATAAAAGACTAATGCTGCTCCTCACCTCTATGGGGGGATTTTTAAGTGTTTTGCGCGCCGGCGGTCACTAGATGGCATCCGACGGAGCAATTCAATTGTTGCTCCGCTTTGGTGCGCACAGTCGCCAGCACGGACTTTACTGTTATGTTGTTCCGTCATTTTGACGGGCCGGTAACTAGTATTTTGTAATTGGGCTGTATTTCTATTTTGCCATTTAATATTGATCCCTTAGGGAGTAGCTCGGCTGTACTAGCTGCTTTCACTTTATATGTGGATCGATAAGCGATATCAAGCTAGAATACTTCCATACAGCTAGAACACTGCATTTACTTATATGCAGAACAGTCGTCAGGCTCTGATTAACGCTTTGACTTGTTTCTCCAGCAAACTGATCCAAGATCCCGGGAAGACTCGTACCAAGCTCACTATGGAGGAGCTGAAAGCCTTCGTGCAGCAGCTGTTCAGCCTCCCGTGCATCATCACACAGGCCCGGCAGGTCAAGGTGAGCGTGGCTTATGCTACGGGGTGCGATATTTATGTATGCCGCACATCCTCTGTGGTTCTTTCTCTGATGGATCAGTGGGATGTAAGTAAATCCCTCTTCACAGTGCTGGGGGGGATATAACAATTATTTGGGGGGGGGGGAGAAAGTATTTTGGTTTCAGTTTATTGCAACAGAAGCCGTGTGTTTGTGGTGCAGAACCTGCTGGATGACGTGGAGGAGTTCCATGAGCGCGCCCAGGAGGCCATGTCCGATGAGGTTCCAGACTCCAGCAAGCTGCAGTCTCTCATCGATCTGGGGTCCAACTTGTATGTGGAGCTCCCGGAGCTGCCGCGCCTGAGGCAAGAGCTGCTGCAGGCGCGCTGGCTGGATGAAGTGCGCCAGACTCTTTCTGACCCGCACAAGGTCACCTTGGACGTGATGAAGAAACTGATCGATTCCGGGGTGGGTCTGGCCCCACACCATGCCGTGGAGAAAGCAATGGCCGAACTCCAGGAGCTGCTGACCGTGTCGGAGAGGTGGGAGGAGAAAGCCAAGGCCTGCCTTCTGGTCAGGTAAGTGACGCCTGGACTGGTTCCGTATCATGGAGTGTGTAAATGTCTCCTATTTGCATCATATATCACAGTAGTGGCAAAACCTAAATACACAAACATATTCTGACCTATGTAGTGTTATTGTATAGTAACTCCCTTCTGTTTACTAACTGAAAACATGCAGAGCAGTCCCATCTTTCACCCCTTCACACATAAATAGTAGCCTATCCACATTCCGGGCCCAATTCAGGTTTGCGCAGAAACTAGCCGCGCCTGCGTTTTTTCAGCCCGCAGATGCGCCCGAGGTGTACAGATCTGCAGGCTATACAGGTTGTTTTCCGTGCGACTTTGATCTCCATGTGCAGCTAAGTGGGTGTAACTAAGTGGCAAAGTGGCGTACACGGGTAGGATGAGTGAGCCATGGGCGTGTACCCGAAATTGCGAGCTACATAAGTATCAGTCCACATCTATTTTCAAGTATGCGATGCGGCAACTCTGCATATACTTTTATATATGTGCTACAAGCAATAATTGGTACGTAACCTCACAATATGACATGTACACTGTGGGCCGGCGTATGTACAGCTCATGTACCTTTATATACCTTTATATAGCCGGCCTTGTGATTGTCACCGCTCTGTCCCTGTCACCAGGCCGCAGCACAGTGTATCCGGCCTGGAAAGCATCCTCGCAGAGGCGAAGAACATCCAGGCTTATCTGCCCAATGTCCTAGCACTGAAGGAGGCTCTGCAAAGAGCAAAGGACTGGACTTCAAAAGTTGAAGCAATTCAGGTAAATACTGCCCTCTAGCTGTGAAAATGCATAACTGTCCAGTGGTAGAACCATTTATCTACTAGTAACATGATACATGATGACCAGTCTGGTCCCAGGTCTCCGAAACCCTGGCCCATACCGCAAAAACCGGTACACACACATGGTAGATGTCAAATTTATAGACTTGATGTATTGATAGTAATCCTGTCTGTGCAGAGTGGCAGTCATTATGCTTACCTGGAATACCTGGAGAGCTTGCTAAGCAAGGGCCGGCCCATTCCTGTACGTCTAGACGCCCTCCCGCAGCTGGAGTCTCAAGTGGCAGCTGCTCGATCCTGGCGAGAGCGCACAGCTAGGACTTTCCTGAAAAAGAACTCCAGCTATACTTTACTGCAGGTGAGAGGGGTGCCCCAGCTATGCTTAACTACAGGTGAGAGGGGTGCCCCAGCTACACATTACTACAGGTGAGAGGGGTGCCCCAGCTACACATTACTACAGGTGATAGAGGTGCCCCAGCTACACATTACTACAGGTGAGAGGAGTGCCCCAGCTACACATTACTACAGGTGAGAGAGGTGCCCCAGCTACACCTTACTACAGGTGAGAGAGGTGCCCCAGCTACACCTTACTACAGGTGAGAGAGGTGCCCCAGCTACACATTACTACAGGTGAGAGAGGTGCCCCAGCTACACATTACTACAGGTGAGAGAAGTGCCCCAGCTACACCTTACTACAGGTGAGAGTGGTGCCCCAGCTACACCTTACTACAGGTGAGAGGGGTGCCCCAGCTACACATTACTACAGGTGAGAGGAGTGCCCCAGCTACACATTACTACAGGTGAGAGTGGTGCCCCAGCTACACATTACTACAGGTGAGAGTGGTGCCCCAGCTACACATTACTACAGGTGAGAGAGGTGCCCCAGCTACACATTACTACAGGTGAGAGGGGTGACCCAGCTACACATTACTACAGGTGAGAGAGGTGCCCCAGCTACACATTACTACAGGTGAGAGAGGTGCCCCAGCTACACATTACTACAGGTGAGAGAGGTGCCCCAGCTACACATTACTACAGGTGAGAGAAGTGCCCCAGCTACACCTTACTACAGGTGAGAGTGGTGCCCCAGCTACACCTTACTACAGGTGAGAGGGGTGCCCCAGCTACACATTACTACAGGTGATAGAGGTGCCCCAGCTACACATTACTACAGGTGAGAGAGGTGCCCCAGCTACACCTTACTACAGGTGAGAGAGGTGCCCCAGCTACACCTTACTACAGGTGAGAGTGGTGCCCCAGCTACACATTACTACAGGTGATAGAGGTGCCTCAGCTACACATTACTACAGGTGATAGAGGTGCCCCAGCTACACATTACTACAGGTGATAGAGGTGCCCCAGCTACACATTACTACAGGTGATAGAGGTGCCTCAGCTACACATTACTACAGGCGAGAGTGGTGCCCCAGCTACACATTACTACAGGTGAGAGGGGTGCCCCAGCTACACATTACTACAGGTGATACACTTGCCTTAGACCAGCTTCCCCGTTGACTTTCTCTGGTGTCTTACATAGGTGCTGAGCCCGCGTAGTGATATCGGCATTTACGGAAGCGGACGGAGTAAGCGGAGGAAAGTGAAAGAGCTGATGGAGGAGAAGGACTTGGATCTGGATTCCATGAGTGAACTAGAAGAGCCTCTGGAGGAGCCGCGGGACACTGCCTCTGTGGTAATTGCTTCTGGATGCAGAATAGTCACCATGACTGTGCCGTAGGGTCCGACGCATCAATCAATGTAAAGAACGTTCTAGAAGCCTTCTCTGCTGCTGATGGCTTATTGTCTTAGTATCTTGGGTAAAGACACTGGGGTGTTAAAGGGATAGTCCACTGTTCTGGTATATCAGCAAATGCAGTGGACCAGTGATGGACTTTGGGAGCTGCATCGGGCAGACCTCTACCTTCAAAAGGGCCGCACATTAGTCTCAGTCTCAGTACGAATGTAAATGAGTACATGTAATTAATGAGAGAGGCTCCTCTCTGTAATAACATATCAGCAGGTTCGTTAAGCGTTGCAAACCATAACAAATGTGATCAAAAGCAGGACGAGCTGGGGGGCTGCAAGTGAAGAGTTGGAGGGCCACCTACAGCCCCGGGACCCCTGTTGCCCATCACTGCAGTAGACCATAAGGTTCTAATTTGCAAATCAAGCTCCTACCTGTCTAATACTGTTACTTATGTGCATTCTCTAGGCCTGATGTTACCAGCAGGTGGCGTCGGAGATATAACCACACCTTTACACCATAGACCTCCTCCCCATAGACTCTCGGAATTTGTCAGCTCAGGACATTTGTTAGGTGCACTCTGCCAGAGATTGTATCGAACCAGCAGTTAGATGGGTCTGGAGCTCTGTTTGCATAATAGCCCCTTCTAGGATTTGTTGCATTTATCTAAGGGAAAAAATAACCCGCAGAAGTAGATCATTGCAGTAAGGGAGCGTGATCTTTCCGTGCATCCAGTGTGATAGGGAAACAAACATCCTTTATAATCCGCTGTGTTTAATGACATTCTTTAGTAGCATTTCGTCCAATGATAATTGCAGCACCTGCTGTGTTGTCTGTGCAGAACATCAATGGCTCGAATGTCACGATTGGTGTGCAGTGTTTTATAGTCCCTTCCTCCGGTGTCACTGTGGGTTTCTGCTCCGGGTTCCCTGTGATATAAAAAGCGTCTTTGTCCCAATAGGCTCAAAGCACTTTATATGTGCGTAGGAGGCCGTCTTACATGCGCGCAGTCACTGTTCTACTTCAATCGCGTCCGTTCCTGTCCCAGCTTTGCTAATAGCCCCTCCAGACAGATAGGCCCTCGGTGGGAATCAAACCCAAGACCGCCGTCATTTGAGACAGTAATGCTGACCACCATGCCACCATGAGAATAATATGGTTATATAAGAAGATTACAAAGTACATATTCCATCACTAAAGTTTGAATCTTCACTAGATAACCCAATTAGTCAACACCCGCTTTAATTTACAATACATATGAAGTATGACCCGTCCGCGTTGGATATCTGGTTAAACCATTACAAGCGGTCATTACCCACCTATTTATATGGTCAGACGTGGCATAATGTGTTACTGCAGTGGCGCACCGCTCAGTGTTTGTGGTTAGGTGGTATATATATATGTATATATATGTGTATATGTGTGTGTGTGTATGTGTATATATATATATATATATATAACCGGTCTAGTTTGGTAGACGACCTATATCCTGCTCTGTGGTAATTCCTCTCCTCTGTGTAGGTTGCCGTATTTAAGGAACTGGAGCACAAAGAGGTGGATTCCATGCGTTCCTTGCGAGCCTCTAACCTGGCCAAGATGACAATGGTGGATCGCATCGAGGAAGTGCGGTTCTGCATCTGCCGCAAAGCCGCCAGCGGCTTCATGTTACAATGCGAACTGTGCAAGGACTGGTTCCACAGCACCTGCGTCCCCCTCCCCAAAACCAGCTCGCAGAAAAAAGGCAGCAGCTGGCAGTCAAAGGACGTGAAGTTCCTGTGCACGCAGTGCATGCGTTCCCGCAGGCCAAGACTGGAGACTATCCTCTCGCTGCTCGTGTCGCTGCAGAAGCTGCCGGTGCGGCTGCCGGAGGGGGAAGCGCTGCAGTGTCTGACGGAACGCGCCATGAGTTGGCAGGACCGAGCTCGGCAAGCGCTGGCCACGGAGGAACTGTCTTGTGCGCTGGCCAAGCTTTCGGTGCTGAGTCAGCGGATGGTGGAGCAGGCGGCCAGGGAGAAGACGGAGAAAATCATCAGCGCGGAACTGCAGAAAGCCGCCGCTAACCCGGACCTACAGGTGAGCAGTGAGAGCAGAGGTATCGTCACAGGTATTGGCTTTTTTAATCTGTAAACCAGCCGTCTACTCAGTGATGTGTTGTACAGTTGTACTTTGCTGTTGTCCGCTTTGTATAACTGATGTAGAGGTGTCTGTCCTGCTACAGTTCTGCAGTAAGGAGGGGGACTCGGATGGTGGGGCGGGGGTTCCACCCTGAGGATGCCAGTGATATAAAGACAATCTGACCCATCCTCTCTATGAAGCCTTCTCCCGGACAGTGGGATCAGTATAACTGATGTAGAGGTGTCTGTTCTGCTACAGTTCTGCAGTAAGGAGGGGGACTCGGATGGTGGGGCGGGGGTTCCACCCTGAGGGATGCCAGTGATATAAAGACAGTCTGACCCATCCTCTCTATGAAGCCTGCTCCTGGACAGTGGGATCAGTATAACTGATGTAGAGGTGTCTGTCCTGCTGCAGTAAGGAGGGGGACTCGGATGGTGGGGCGGGGGTTCCACCCTGAGGGATGCCAGTGATATAAAGACAATCTGACCCATCCTCTCTCTATGAAGCCTGCTCCCGGACAGTGGGATCAGTATAACTGATGTAGAGGTGTCTGTCCTGCTGCAGTAAGGAGGGGGACTCGGATGGTGGGGCGGGGGTTCCACCCTGAGGGATGCCAGTGATATAAAGACAATCTGACCCATCCTCTCTCTATGAAGCCTGCTCCCGGACAGTGGGATCAGTATAACTGATGTAGAGGTGTCTGTCCTGCTGCAGTAAGGAGGGGGACTCGGATGGTGGGGCGGGGGTTCCACCCTGAGGGATGCCAGTGATATAAAGACAATCTGACCCATCCTCTCTCTATGAAGCCTGCTCCCGGACAGTGGGATCAGTATAACTGATGTAGAGGTGTCTGTCCTGCTGCAGTAAGGAGGGGGACTCGGATGGTGGGGCGGGGGTTCCACCCTGAGGGATGCCAGTGATATAAAGACAATCTGACCCATCCTCTCTCTATGAAGCCTGCTCCCGGACAGTGGGATCAGTATAACTGATGTAGAGGTGTCTGTCCTGCTACAGTTCTGCAGTAAGGAGGGGGGACTCGGATGGTGGGGCGGGGGTTCCACCCTGAGGGATGCCAGTGATATAAAGACAGTCTGACCCATCCTCTCTCGATAAAGCCTGCTCCCGGACAGTGGGATCAGTATAACTGATGTAGAGGTGTCTGTCCTGCTACAGTTCTGCAGTAAGGAGGGGGGACTCGGATGGTGGGGCGGGGGTTCCACCCTGAGGGATGCCAGTGATATAAAGACAGTCTGACCCATCCTCTCTCGATAAAGCCTGCTCCCGGACAGTGGGATCAGTATAACTGATGTAGAGGTGTCTGTCCTGCTACAGTTCTGCAGTAAGGAGGGGGGACTCGGATGGTGGGGCGGGGGTTCCACCCTGAGGGATGCCAGTGATATAAAGACAGTCTGACCCATCCTCTCTATGAAGCCTGCTCCTGGACAGTGGGATCAGTATAACTGATGTAGAGGTGTCTGTCCTGCTGCAGTAAGGAGGGGGACTCGGATGGTGGGGCGGGGGTTCCACCCTGAGGGATGCCAGTGATATAAAGACAATCTGACCCATCCTCTCTCTATGAAGCCTGCTCCCGGACAGTGGGATCAGTATAACTGATGTAGAGGTGTCTGTCCTGCTACAGTTCTGCAGTAAGGAGGGGGGACTCGGATGGTGGGGCGGGGGTTCCACCCTGAGGGATGCCAGTGATATAAAGACAGTCTGACCCATCCTCTCTCGATAAAGCCTGCTCCCGGACAGTGGGATCAGTATAACTGATGTAGAGGTGTCTGTCCTGCTACAGTTCTGCAGTAAGGAGGGGGGACTCGGATGGTGGGGCGGGGGTTCCACCCTGAGGGATGCCAGTGATATAAAGACAGTCTGACCCATCCTCTCTCGATAAAGCCTGCTCCCGGACAGTGGGATCAGTATAACTGATGTAGAGGTGTCTGTCCTGCTACAGTTCTGCAGTAAGGAGGGGGGACTCGGATGGTGGGGCGGGGGTTCCACCCTGAGGGATGCCAGTGATATAAAGACAATCTGACCCATCCTCTCTCTATGAAGCCTGCTCCCGGACAGTGGGATCAGTATAACTGATGTAGAGGTGTCTGTCCTGCTGCAGTAAGGAGGGGGACTCGGATGGTGGGGCGGGGGTTCCACCCTGAGGGATGCCAGTGATATAAAGACAGTCTGACCCATCCTCTCTATTAAGCCTGCTCCTGGACAGTGGGATCAGTATAACTGATGTAGAGGTGTCTGTTCTGCTACAGTTCTGCAGTAAGGAGGGGGGACTCGGATGGTGGGGCGGGGGTTCCACCCTGAGGGATGCCAGTGATATAAAGACAGTCTGACCCATCCTCTCTCTGAAGCCTGCTCCCGGACAGTGGGATCAGTATAACTGATGTAGAGGTGTCTGTCCTGCTACAGTTCTGCAGTAAGGAGGGGGACTCGGATGGTGGGGCGGGGGTTCCACCCTGAGGGATGCCAGTGATATAAAGACAATCTGACCCATCCTCTCTATGAAGCCTGCTCCCGGACAGTGGGATCAGTATAACTGATGTAGAGGTGTCTGTCCTGCTGCAGTAAGGAGGGGGACTCGGATGGTGGGGCGGGGGTTCCACCCTGAGGGATGCCAGTGATATAAAAACAATCTGACCCATCCTCTCTCTATGAAGCCTGCTCCTGGACAGTGGGATCAGGGCACATTGCCTTTACCTTTCCTTATTGCATTTAGTATGTCTTCATGGCGCCTTCATGTCTTGGCCAAGGGGGAAAGTTGTTGCTGTCCATTTAATTTTCAGGAAATTACTCTGAGCCCCCACTGCGGTACCCACAGCTGCCAGGGGGTGAGGAGGAGAGTGCCTGTGGCTGTGAGGGCTACAGCTTTCCATTCCCAGTCACTGCAGTCATTTGGGCCGTGTAAGGGCCAATAATTGGCGTTCACAGGAGTGTGTTCCCCAGAGAGAGGTCAGCGGCCGCCATTGCCAATAAGGGCGAACATTTATAAGAAGCAAGTGTTCCTAGAGACCTCTGCACCTATGGGACGTTTCCTGATGGAACCACATGACTGAGCAACCAATCAGTGCTGTCAAGCTTCATCACATTTTGCCTGGAGACCATTAACACTTGCCTGCCAGTCTCTAGGGCTGGCCCTTCCTGCTTCACATGGCTGCTGTTGGCAGGGAACATCATCTCTAGGTTACCTTTCTGTGGATCAATAATCATCAAAGTGGGGGGAAAAGCACTGTCTTATCTCCGAATAGACCATAGAGTTCTTCCTGGCCATCGGCGGGGTAAGCAGTGCCGTGGTCATTCCTGTATGGCCTAGATGGTCATGTGAAACACAGTGCAGTCCATGACCAACGCCAAGTCCTCCTGACAGCCAGATGAGCCCCCCGGGGTCATGCGCTGCGTCTGCCCCCTGGGATTTCCTTATCTGATATCCTATCAGAGCCTTTTCCAAACTCCATAGAGACCCCTCCTCTATTCCCTCAGTGTATTATGGATTTATACTGATTTCTGTAATGTAAATGTATCGGCTGACGAGTTACTACCATCATGTATATGGAGAGAGCAAATTAATCTCTAATAATAGAACGTTTGGCTTTAATTAGCCGGGCAGCCCCCGTCATGTGAGTCAAGCACTTGAGGACAGATGTACTAAGCCTTGGTGAGAGATAAAGTACCAGCCAATCAGCTCCTAGCTGTCATGTTACAGGCTGCGTTTGGAAAATGACAGTTAAGAGCTGATTTGTTGGTACTTTATGGGGTGTATTCAATTGAAGTCGAAAACTGCAATCTGTCGAAAAGACGGCAGCTTTCGACTTTTTAAGGTCGAATCCTGATTCGACCTATTCAATATTTCCCTAAATTTTTCGACAAGTCGGTGAATTCGACTTGTCGAAAAAGCACGTGGATTGGCGGAATAGCTGCCGATCCACGTGCTTGTGTCGAAAACGGGTTTTGGCCCCCTTTTCGACCATCTCAGTCCGACATCAAAATGATGTCGGTCTGAGATGCGGACCCAGAGGAGGCGAGGGGGAGGGGGAGCCGCAGGGAGACGGGGGCGGGGGAGACGGCGGGCATACAGGGAGATCAGCGCTACAGTAACGCTGCAGATGGATGTCACTCAGCCGCCCGACCTCACGGCAGCTTCCACTCTGCTCCAGCACACTGCTGGAGCCGGGTAGAAGCTGCCGTGAGGTCGGGCGGCTGAGTGACATCCTGCTGCAGCGCTACTGTAGCGCAGATCTCCCCTGTATGCCCGCCGGTCTCCCCGCGGCTGGCCCCCCTTCTCCTCCTCTGCGTCCCATCTAAATTCGACTTGAAAAAGTTGAATTAAGATGGGATTGAATAGGGGTTGTCGGATCCATTCCAACAAATACATGTCGGAATGGATCCGACTTTAATTGAATATACCCCTATCTCTCTTTCCAGGGTTTGGTACATCTGCCCCTTGGTGAAATAACGTCATGGTCCCTGGTGCTGGGAAGTCACACACTCACATATGTGACCGTGTGGCTGATACAGCAGAATGTCTGTGTCCAGCTCACACGTGGCTCATGCCAGGGCGGTCACCACACGTTACCTGTGGGGATGTGATGAGGGGCTTTCTCGGAAATGTAGCTTAGAACCCATTTTATTCATTGTTATTATGGAAAAGTATAACACTTAGTTCCTCATTACTTGTCCCGTTCAGTTCTTTACGCCTGCTCGTATCTTGGCATTCCAGGGTCACCTGCCCACCTTCCAGCAGGGCTCCTTCAACCGCGGGATGTCCAGTGTAGCGTCTTCTCCGCAGCCCCCCTTGGACTACGATGACGAGGAGACGGACTCGGACGAGGACATCAGGGAGACCTACGGTTATGATGTGAAGGTAGCACGAGGCTTTACGTGGTCTGGAAGGCGTGTGACATCAGCGTCTCCCTCTGTGAACCATTTATTTTGATGAATACGTGTTTCAGTGACCGCTGATGTTTTGGGGGGAGAGTGGGGGGTAATTAATAGTGCGTGCTATGTCCAGTGGAATATTTATAAATAATATAGTGTTACCAGTGCAGTTATTAGCAGGCTGTGGGCTCTGTTCAGCACGATATTTATACTGCGTGCCCACTATGTATAGAGGGATATGTATATAGAATGTGTGCAATGTTCCACACGCCTTATTATGGTAGTGTCACTGACTGATGGAGTAAATGGATCTCCCGGGACTGATACTAGCCTTGTGGCATGTGTAGATTGTTGCTCTGGTTACTGTGCAGTGCTGCTGTAACCCAGAGCAACTGAAAGCAATGCTTTATTGCTATGGCTTACATAGTACATTGTGTCTGTGCTGCAGATTTCATTACACCCTCCAGTCACCTGTTACAGGTAGATTCAGTTTGCGGCAAGGTTCTGTACTATCCTGGCTCGCTAATACAGAGAGGGTTCCCTGGCAGGACTGAGGGTTTCTCCCAGTATAACACCATCTATGCGCAGTCCCACGTTGCACCAGGTTCTGACGGAACTTCACTCTTAATTAAATATCTCTATAAACTTACACCTCTGGGGGGGGGGGGGAAGATCTGACCACTTGGTTTTATATCGGTGAAGATCTATATTTATCTTTTAATTTGGTCGCTACTTGGCTGTGGTCAGCATGAAGAATGGTTCTCATCACAGAGTCTCTTATGGGCAGAGGGGGATTGTAGCATCTGAGTAATGGGGGGGCTGGAGATTGTTGTATGTGAGTGATGGGGGGGGGGGGGAGATTGCTGTATGCGAGTGATGGGGGGGGAGATTGCTCTATGTGAGTGTGTGGGGGGGG